>NW_027362761.1:973821308-974393808 GCF_046119375.1 Phyllobates terribilis | reverse complement strand
CCCAGCGCTGCAAAGCTGCAGTACTAACCACTAGAAAATGCAGAGGGAAAGCACAGCTATTACTCAGTCAATGCATGCGGTTGTACAATGAGTTTCACTTTGTGAATGTACTCTTAAATAGGCGGTCAGAGAAAACCTTTATCTTTTGGTTGGTCTGCTGGGCATTTTTAGAATATTTGGATTTTGCTGCAATTCTGTCAGGTACTATTTGACCCCTTTAGAAAGAGGAGGTAATTTATAATTCCATTAGGGAATTGATATTTATGCAGTTTCCTAATCTATTCTGTACATCCACATGCTTTACAAAGAGATATTTGCTAGGGAAAAATTGGATTATTTTGAAAAAAGTCCATTTATGTGGGAAGGAAAATGTGAAATATAAAGTCAATTGATGCTACTGAAGTGAATCATCAAGCCAGCACTTGGCATTTATTTTCCCTATCTGCTGTATGGATCCGCATGTATAGAGTGTAGAGACTTAGATATTTTGAGTAACTTTCATCTCACTTTACTTGGCCTGCAGACATTTCCCACTTGGGGCACAGCCATTATTGTGCATTCAGCCTCTACGTTGAAGCCGGTAATTTAGAAAACATTGAAAGTTGTCATCTCCATGTTATGCGGTGCGTTCATAGACGGCAGCAGGCATGAACTGAAGCATGGTGCATTCTCTGCCCCCTCTGGCAGGAGAGAATAAATGAGAGCCCATTTACTATAAGCAACAACAAAAGTTAATGGACTCCAGAAAATACATGAATGAAGCTAGAATGCATGATGTACCGACAGTACCGTGTACTACTAGCTTCTTGTAAAAACTAAAACAGTGCAATCTTGTCCTGAAATAAGGTGAATGTGTTTTGTGTGTATTATTGACTATATTGCACGCCGTGAGCAATACACTGTTGAGACTGAACCTATACTTGCCATAATGTTTCTCCCCGAGGATCTTTATATCTGTGATGTCTTTATACCTGTTGTGTGACAGCACTGACATAAAACTAAATTCTTTACTTCGAGAATCTGGTCTTTCAAAGTGAACCAGAATTTTCACCTAAGTCTATATGTACACGAGTGTGACACGTCCTAGTTTTTTTTGGACTGCTCACAGAGTTTCTTTTATCCATAAACACATCCATTTTAAAAATGGATCCGTGTCTTTGGTCTATGTGACTGAGAGCATGCCTCGGCAGACTCGGCCATTCAAGTCTATGGGAATGTGTATAAAACAAATGAAATACAGAAGACTTCCATCCAAGTTTGATTCGTTTATAACTGATCCACTGCTAGAGTAAAATTCAGACAGTCTACCTGCTTCAGTAAGAAAAAAAACAGATAAGAAAAAAAAGGACACAGCTTGGATGACATCGGATAAAAAATCTGTCTGTTTCGCTCAAATGGTAACACACGGAGGTGTGAATGCCGCCCAAATTAGAGTTCATCTCCAACAACCCATTTATTTATTTTACTCACTGATATAGCACCAATAATTCCACAGCGCTTTACAGACATTATTGGCACTGTCCCCATTGGGGCTCAAAATCTACCTTCCCTATCAGTATGTCTTTGGAGTGTGGGAGGAAACCAGAGAACCCAGAGGAAACCCACGCAAACACAGGGAGAACATACAAACTCCTTGCAAATGTTATCCTTGGTTGGATTTGAACCCTGGACCCCAGCGATGAAAGGCTACAGTGCTAACCACTGAGCCACCCATAATATTATATAACTGGGACCTGTGATACCTCTGGTCCTCAAAAGAGCTTTCCGTGAAAGAACATTCCCAGAATATTCTTAGAAAATTCCTAGAAAGATATTTGCTCCTTAAAAGGAGTTGTCTAGGACTATTTGATTTTTTTTTACTATGGGCCTAAGAACTAACAGGCAGGTAGTTTCTAACTACCTGCCTGTTCTGCCTGGTGCCGATCTCTGCTGACTCAGAGCGGTCAGAAACCGCTCTGGCCTTCGCTGCTTCTCTTCTGGGCTGCTCTGTTGACAGGGCATGTCTACCAATGTCATGGTGATTGACAGCCAGTGAGCCAGCCGTCAATCAGCATGACATCTGCAGTCACTCCTCGTCAACAGAGCAGCCCGGAAGAGCCGAAGACGTGAAGCAGCAGAATCGCCAGCAGGAGCTGTCCTTGACCACTCTGAGCCGGCATCGGGTAGAACAGGCAGGTAGTTCTTAGGTCCATAGTATAAAAAAAAATCAAATAGACCCAGATAACCCCTTTAATCTGGTGTCATTGAACATGTATGGCCATTGTCAACAATTGTACTAGCCAACGTGGAATAAAATAGCAATGGAGTGTATGGCTGTATTGGCCTAACCATCACTCACAAATCTTTGTTCAAAGGTTATTCAACCAACTATCCAATCTGTGTGGCCACCTTAGGGGGTCATTCTTACTGTAGAACATGCATGAAGTGGTAGAATGTCTGCCCTCCATCTGTATATATGTATATTTTCCCTTTTGTGCAGAAGCGAGTATTAGAGACCCCTAGGTTCGATTTGGTTAAGATCAATCCAGCTTGGATGAAAAGTAAACTTTGAGTTATTGCTTCATGACAAAATCATATAGAAGTATAACACGGAGGGAGCAATAACTCAATGAGATATTAAATACATTATATAATATTAAAAAGTCCCCATCACTCCTAATGTATTTCATGACTTTTACCAAAGTTTAAGGTTTCAGAAGTATTAGCATGGTTATAGAGCTGTAGTATGGGGTATGCTGTGTATTATATGAATTTGTATATACTTGACTTAAGTTTGTAAATATATCTGATATGAAGATGCCACTGTCTTTTGCCTATCAACCAATGCCGATCAATAATGCTGCGTTGACATTTTGTTTTTCAATTCCATTTTTAGGAACAGACAGAATTAATGTCAAAAAGGTATCCCTAGTATAACCGATGTATATGGGCTCATAACGAAGCAGAGTGGCCCCATGTATGATGCACTTTTTCTTCCATTCATAAGATTATTTCGGGGCAGGAACATTTTTTTCGAACACATCCAATTGTGGAACTTGTTTTTATTCCAAGATCTATTAGTTAAAATGTATTTTGTTCTTGAGAAAACCTGTTAAATTTTCCTGGTTTCTAAAAAAAGAAACAGACAAACAGAATGTCAAAATGCTAATGCGAATGCATCCTTAGGGCGCAGTCTGACGACTGTATAAATCGGACCGAGAAAAGAATTTCTGTGAAGTTGTGAGTTCCGATCTCTGTCCGATTTATACGGCCGTCTGATTCGGCCTAACACTGTATGATGAGAAATCGTTAATTCTCTGGGGGTTTTGCCTTTCCATGTTCATTCCTAAAATGTTGCTTGGTTTCCTCTAGGTCAGTAAATGAGATCTAGTCTTCCTACTTCTGTGATTGAGTCTTTAAGCGTCATTCCCATCTTTTACATTTCTGATATATGTATACAATATGCCAGATATGGCTGATAAATGCAGAAGGAGCCACATCTGCCTGCAGAGTAAGGCGCAGTCGTGCACCACTGTAAGAGGAGAGGTGGACCTGCATGTGATGCAAATCCCTATGAATATAAAGGATGCCATTCATGTAAATCCTTTACTTATTGGGGTTTGCAATGTGTTTTTACCCTTTAGGAGTACTAGAACAATCTCACACTTTAATATGGTGACTTTTTGATCCTCTATTATCTGCCGACATGATTTTCCAGTCATGTTGCCACAATACAATTCTCAGATTTCACTGTACAAGGTGTCACGTTTCATTGTGAGAAATGAGCTGGTCCCACCCTTACCACGGATGCTTCGCCAGCAGTGGAATATAGAAATTGTAATTACAAAGCACATTACACTAATTCCTTATTCCCACGCCTAGTGCTTGTAAATTATTCTAATCCTCTCCTCCAAGAGCAGCCCACATCCCTGGCCCTGCTTGTATATTGCTGCAACTGAAAGTGAATGAACGTATTCAGCAGGGAGCCGTGGATTTGTCACTTGTACAATAAAATATTGCTACGTAATCCATGGCTATGATGTCTGGTGTAACGAGTGCTTTTCGGACTTTACCTGTGTGTGTTCTCACTGTGAACACTGTATATGACATAGATGTCTTTTTCTGCTGCAGGTGATGTTTCGCCCATCAGTATGTCTCCAATCAGCCAGTCACAGTTTATTCCTCTTGGGGAAATCCTTTGCTTGGCCATCTCCGCTATGAACTCTGCAAGAAAACCTGTCACACAAGAAGCACTAATGGAGCACCTAACCACCTGTTTCCCAGGTAAACATGGGCTTTCTTTGCACCTGTGCCTTGCTCTTTAGCTGAATTGTCCTCTTCATATTAAGACATAGAAGCTAGCAAGCATGGAGAATGCACTCTAAGGGCAGGTGCAGACAGCCGTAGATAATCTCATCCGAGAGAATCTGACCCATTATGCAAATGACACTCTTATCAAACGCTGATCAGAGTTTGATCAAAGTGTGATCAGATTCTCTTGGATGAGGAGAAAATGGTGAACAAAAACGTCTCCATCTTCTCCGTTCTGTCAGTTCGCGGAAATCAGACTGCACTCAGATGTCATCCGAGTGCAGTCGGATGGTTTCCACAGACTTTTTGACTTGCATGGCCAAGTGTGATCCTAATATCAGATCAAACTCGGGCATGCAGCGATTTTCTTTCCTCTGACAGTCTCTGTATGAGGAAATTATCGGTCATGTGCACAGCCCCATACGATAATATTGGCCCAAGTATGATCTGATGTTTTGTCGGACCGAAAATATGCTCATCTGCACCTTCCCTAAGCGTATGAGCACACTGTGTCCTTTTCAGGCGAGTTCTGCCTGGAACCCGCCTGAAAAAGAACCAAAAAAAAAAACCCACCAATAAGAATGAACATATATATTTTCCATCTTCTGTGGCTTCTTTTAACTGCTGCATACTTCGAAAGCCGTGAATCGGCAAAATGAAGTGACCGGTCCATTCTTCTGGCAGCTTTTGCTTGGAAGTCACCACTATCTTATTATATTTGGAATAAAAAAAATGTAAAAATAGTCAAAAAACACCGCAGGCATTTTCCCGAAGATTGTTTGGCATCTTGTAAACCGGCGTCTATATGATGCCACATTTCCTAAAGGTGGCAAGAGTTTAAAAAGGGACAACCTTTTAGGACACATCGGTTGTTACTTTACATAGCCGTATTGTTAGGCGGTCATAATCCAAATGTCCACTCTTTCCAGAGACCTCGTATACTTTATCACAGGGTTTATCGAATTGTAAGGTACCTCCTTGGCTTGTTCCTGAAGCACATCTGGGGACTACTTTTGAAAGCATTGATCCCACGCTCATCTCTCCTGATACATAGGCCGTTGTGTAGCTGCAGCAACATCTGCTTTAACAGTTATCTCATTTTATGTCTTTTTTATTGTTATACTTGGCTCATGAGGCGAATTAAAGTCAAATGGTGCAGTATTTCAATTTTTTGCACAGATTTTGACCACTAGTCAGACCTCACAATGTTCTGCTTGCTGGCTCCCCAGGAGATCAGATCATGCTCCATTCATCATTATTTCTAGCGGGACTTCACAGTAATGTGTGAGCTAGCTTTCTGTCCAGGCTAGCACAGCTTTATGTGTTTCTCCTCCATTTTTGAAGAGGGAGGGAGGTGAGAATGACCTTGAGCCTTGGCTCACGGAGGAGGAGGTTTGTTCACATCAGTGTTACTGATGCAGATTGTGGAAAAATGGCAGCTACCATGACGGAAACCAGTGCAACTCTATTATAGTCAGTGGGGCCTGTGAGGCACCATAGATGTTCATCATGTAACATATAAAGTACTACCATCTCTGCTCCTATGACAGGGTAGGGCAAAGGAAATGAACAACACAGATGTGAACCTAGATTTTCTATGAGGCGAAATGCAAATTGTCTCTTCAGAGAGGATGTGGACTTGAGCTCTAGTGCCACCTATAGGAAATACCAATCCTAAAAGTCAGTATTGACCCTTTAACGAGCCTCGACACATGACTTAGGATAGTAGCCAGACCAGAATCTCAATTTGCCGACACTGTGTTTCGGGTAATGCCCCTCGTCAGTGCAAAGTGTGAGATATGGTTTGGCTGGGTGAGAGGCGTCTGACCAGTATCCAAGGGATAACGTTTCTCCTTGCGAAGAGTGACATGTTAAGCATGTCAAGGTGAGGAGACTTTTAAGCCGCAATACTCCACTGGGAAATATGCAAACTATCTCTTCAGAGAGGAAGAGAACTATAACTCTAGTGCTACCTATAGGAAGTAGCAATCCTAAACGTCAATATCGACCCTTTAATGAGCCTTGTCACATGACTTAGGATAAAAGCCAGAACCTGAAACTCAATTTGCAGACATTGTATTTCGGGGTACTGCCCCTCGTCAGTGCAAAGTGTGAGATATGGTTTGGCTGGGTGAGAGATGTCTGACCGGTACCCAGAGGGGTAACATTTCTCCTTGCGGAGAGTGACATGTTAAGCATGTCAAGGTGAGGAGACTTTTAAGCCGCAATTCCCCTCTGGGAAATATGCAAATTGTCTCTTCAGATAGGAAGAGAACTAGAACTCCATGAGGTGAAACAATTCTTGGTCTATTGTGAATTTTTTTTTCAAGGCAACGATCAGGCATACCACACGCAGGTGCTATCAGGTCCAATTGTTAGCTTGATTAACTTATTTCTTAGGGCTCACGCAGACGTCCGTATCAATCAGTCTGATCTTAGACTGCAATACTCGGACTCGCTGTGGTCCTCCCAACCCAAGCGTCACAGATGTATATATTCCTATGAGGCTTTCATTCACGCTCCGGTCATTAGATCCACGGCCAGTCCATGTATTGCAGTCTGAGATGGGACCAATTTTGCATGGGCGTCTGCATGAGCCCTTACCTTACACCATGGGGATATTACCCTTCTGTTCTCCATGAGATGAAGAAAAAAGGAGGAAAAATTCCAACACCTCAGATTTTTTGTTCATATATTTCCACCAAAAATGTCAAATTGTAGCAGTAATCGCTACTTGAAAATTGTCAAAATGGGATTTTATAAACCAATTATTACTCAAAGTACAAAAAAACCCCGTACACGCTTACTGTAGGAGGTGGTCTGAGGATGCACCTACTAACTGGGGATACACCAGATATTGAGCTCAGATTTCAGTTTCGATCCACACAATATATCGTGCAGCTATTCCTTCAATTCTCATTTCTAAAATATGTGCGGCAGTAAAAGCCCAAATCACTCCGCTGCCCTAAAAGAGACACTTCTTTTTTTTCTTAAATACTACAGACTTGTATTACAGTTAATTAGCTTGGGCTGAATAACAGCCTACGTTCCTACTGAGGTTGTAGGATAGTTAAGACAGCGAAAGAAATTGTTTCCTAGAGAGGGACATTTTCCGAATTCTCGCCCTTATTTGGGAGCTGAACAGGAATCAAATTACTTTTGTACCTGAAGACATATCACAGTATCCTTCCTAACGCAGACTTAGGAACAGCTGGGGACGGACAGCAAGAAACCTTGCTCAGGAATCCATCTTAATCTTCAATTCTCTTTTATTACATTCACGTGTTACTTCAAACAAGCTCGCTCACCTTTTCAACTCACTCCTTCACTCCTCTCTCCGCTTTCTTTCCGCTCCCGGGTGACTGCGTTTTACTACCAACAGACCTGGAAACCTACAGCCTGAATATGTGTGCAATAAAAAAGGGAATCTTATAAAAGGATGGGTGCTTCAGTTAATGTATTCTGTTTTATTTTCCTTACAATGATAAAATCAGACTGTGAATATTCTATATAGAATCTTATTATATATATATATATATATATATATATATATATATATATATATATATATATATATATATATATATATATATGGGGTACTCGGCAGCCGGGCCTATGGATGCTGGGGGGGGATATGTCACAGTGGCTGGCCCGGTCCGTGGCCCAGGGCGGTCAACAAAAAGGGGATTGTTTATATGGGATTTGTAGTTTGATCGTGACGCCACCTGTGGTTTCTGGTAATTTGTACCAGCGCTGCTGCAGACCTCTGAGACAGTTGATAGGGCAGCTGGGATGGAACGGCTCCCCACAGGTGGTGCGGGCCTCAGGGCAGTGTAGAGTTTGATGGTGGGTGGTGATGCTGGGGCTTGTAGTGCAGGCGGGATGGCGCAGCAGGAGTAATTGACAGAGACTGGGGATTCGCTTCAATACCTTTACTGGTGCGGATGTTAGGTATGGTCCAGGGTACTCGGTAGGAAGGGGGCACTTCAGGACTTCTCCCCAGTGCTCCCCAGTGAGCGGGTATAAGGCCTCCTGGTCCGTGTCCCCCTATTTCTAAGCTCCTGGCCAGCCTGCAACTGGGCCTAGCTTATGTGTCGTGCTGTTCCTTCACCTGTCGCTTGGTAGTAGGACCTTCCGCTGGCAACCACTATCCCTGGGCGCTGGGGCCTTCGTTGTTCCTGGTCCTGTAATGCGTTTAGCTTCAGGTCAGCCAAGGACTTGTAGTCCTCCTGGTATGCCGGTGCTCCCTACTGGGTATAAAGGACCCTGTAGGCACGGACCCGGTGTCCGGTTTGTATTCTCGGGGTGAGCCTATGATGCTCCTCTGCCCCCTTAACTCCTCTCTCCTTCCCCCTCTTGCCTCCGGCCACACTCGGGGCCCTCAATACAGCAGCAGACGTGTTGCGTCTTCACTGCTCTCAGTGGCAGCACACTCTCTGAACAACTAACTGACTGCCTAACTCCACCCTCCATATATATATATCCCTAACGGGCTCCCTCTGGTGGTATGAGGTGGAAGGGTGGAGGTGTTTGTTTGTAATGAGGGCCTCTTGTGGAGAAGTCCATCCATGCACCCTTTTGGGTCCTGTGATATCTGTGAACAGCAGGGTGCCACATTCCCCCCTAGTACAATTCAGTACTCCTGGACTGAAGCATTTTGTAACAGGTTACAAAAATAACAATAATGATAATAATAATAACAGTGTTACAGTAAGTCCTGTAACCAGGTGTCCATTTCACCGAAGAAAGCGTAAAATAAGTAACATGAGGAACCCGCCTGAAAACCCTCAACATAGGCCCTGGGCTTGGCTACAGGGCATAAGTGATCCAGGTGCTGGACCACGTCTTAGGCCACGCCAAACGGGTTTTTGTTCAGTGGTCAATTAAGGGGGCACTTTGATAAGTGCCACTATTTACAGGACAGTTTTTGGCTGCTCACAGTCCTCAGCCTACAAGTCTTTATACCCTAATGGGTAACTAAAGGCACACATTAATTTCAGTTTATACAATAAACATTAGACAATACCCAACTGGGTAACTATTTATAATGTAGGCACTCTGTGCTTATTCCCTAAACCTGGCAGGGATTTGTCCTTGTGTGCTGCGTGTGGACCTTCGTAGCACTGGGGTGTTACTAGTGTCTGTGCATGCACTCTTAATTAATCTAGCAGGTGTACGTGCAGGTAGATTATAAAACTGCCTTAATCTCTCTATGGGACTGGCAAGTGCTCTGATTACTGGGCCTTCAGGCTCTGCTTCAACGGGTGATCCTCCTCTTACTGGGGACTCTTCCTGTTCCTGAGCAGGTTCTTCTAGAGTGCTCACAGGTTCTTCTTGTGGCTGATAGAAGTGTATTACGGGTATAATAACAGCTCCATCAAGTTGAGGCCAGTCCGCAGGGAAATCTCCTAGAGCTGTGTGAAGCACATCTTCCTTAGGTTCTTCCGGTGCTATAAGAGGTACTTCTTCCTCCGTTGTCTTCAGTAGACCTGGGCACACATTCAAGTGGTCTCTTGAGACTGTTGCAGTTGTTTTACCTCCATCTTTGCTAATCAGACAGGTTTTACTGTTGTCAAATTTGGAGTTCAGCACTGTGTAGGGCTCTCTTTCCCACTGGTCTTCGAGCTTGTGACCTCTTCTCTTCCGCTTTAGCACTATCTCTCCAGGTGCCAAGGGTTCTGCTGGTGCATGTTTATTGTACTGTTCTTCCTGTCTTTCCCTAAAGGCCCCGTCACACTAAGCGATATCGCTAGCGAGATCGCTGCTGTGTCACGGTTTTGGTGACTCACCAGCGACCTCACCAGCGATGTCGCTATGTGTGACACTTTGCAACGATCAGGCCCCTGCTGTGAGGTCGCTGATCGTTGCAAAGTGTCCTGGACCATTTTTTGGTCGTTGGCCTCCCGCTGGCCAGCACACATCGCTGTGTGTGACCAGCGGGACCAACGATCTGGCTGGTAACCATGGTAAACATCGGGTTACTAGGGGCACGCGCGCACTTAGTAACCCGCTGTTTACCATAGATACCACTCTGCTACGGTGAGCGGAGGCTCCAGCTCACGGTAGCAGAGTGGTATCCATGGTAAACAGCGGGTTACTAGGGGCACACGCGCACTTAGTAACCCGATGTTTACCATAGTTACCAGCCTGCTCCTGCTTGCAGCAGGCTGGTAACGGGAGCAGGACATCGTGGAACGATTCTTTCCACGATATCGTTGCTCCCCTGATCGCTGGTGAGCCTGCCTGTTTGACAGCTCACCAGCGATGTATTAGCGATGCAGCAACGATCCCTGACAGGTCGTATCGTTGTCGGGATCGCTGCTGCATCGCTTAGTGTGACGGGGCCTTTACTCTGTTCAGACTGTCTTCGACACAGGCCTGTACCTTCTTGTACTGTTCTTGCCGACTTGTGTCCCAATCTTCAGTGGACGTATCTGCAGCAGGCTCTACCACTCCGAGTTCCAGGTCCATGGGCAATTTTCCAGGTCTTGCTCTCATGAGGTACGCTGGGGTAATATTAGTAGAACTCACGGGTATGTGGTTATACAGGTCCACTAGGTCAGGTAGTTTTTCTGGCCACTGTTTCCTCTCTTCTAAAGGTAAGGTTTTCAGCAGGTCTATGATGATGTTGTTCATTTTCTCGCACATACCGTTGGTTTGCGGATGATATGGCGTAGTCCGGATCTTTTTGCGCCCATACAGGTGGCAGAATTCCTTGAACAGCTCAGCTTCGAAAGCAGGGCCTTGATTCTGGGTATCCATGGGGTCTGCAGAAGTAGGCTTGGAACGTCCTTGCTGCAGTTTCTGCTGTCAGGTCCTTGACAGCGGCTACCACCAAGAACCGGGAATAGTGATCCACCATGGTCAGTGCATAGGAATAACCTGATCTGCTGGGTGACAGCTTGACGTGATCCAGAGCGACAATCTCCAGGGGTTGGGTTGTTTTGATGGACTGCAAGGGTGCTCTCTGGCTGCTGTAGTCTTTTCTTCTGAGGCTGCAGGGCCCACAATTCCGGCACCACCTCTCTATGGAACTCCGCATTCCAACCCAATAGAATCGGTCTTGAGCAGGGTTTCCAGTTTCTTCCAGCCAAAGTGACCTGCTTGATCGTGGTAGGCCTCCAACACCATCTGGATATCTGTCCTGGGTACAACAATCTGCCACACCATTTCATGGGTCTTGGGGTTGACATATCTTCTGCACAGCTTCTCTCTGTAGATGAACAGCCGGCTTCTTTCATTCCACAGGTGTTTCGCTTGTGGGGGAGCATCCTTCCCCAGGTGAGAACCTTCCTGGGTGATCAGTCTTTTGATGAGGCTGACAACCGGGTCACTGTCTTGAGTCTCCTTCCAACTGTGATGGGGTAGAGGATTCAGCGTCCTTCCATGACGTCTTCTGGTGGCGTGTTGCTCGTGGACCACTCCGCTTCGGTGGAAAGCAGGTAATTCAACTTCCTCTAAATCATCCACTTCATCCTCGGTGTCTGACTGGTGGGGCATCCTTGACAGGGCATCAGCATTGGTGTTCTTGTAACCTGCCCGATACTTGATGGTGAACTGATAATTCGACAGTCTGGCCACCCAACGCTGTTCCATGGCTCCCAACCTGGCTGTCTCCAGGTGTGTCAAGAGATTAGTGTCAGTAAAGGCTGTGAATTTCGTTGAGGCTAGGTAATGCTTGAACCTTTCAGTGATAGTCCAGACCAAGTCCAGGAACTCCAGCTTGAAGGAACTGTAATTCTCCGGGTTCCTTTCAGTAGGGCGAAGATTCCTACTGGCATACGCTATTACCTTCTCTTTGCCGTTTTGCTTCTGGGACAACACAGCTCCCAGTCCCTCGTTGCTGGCGTCGGTGTACAGCAGAAAAGGCTGGCTGTGGTCAGGGTAAGCCAGGATTTCTTCACCGGTTAGGACTTCCTTCATTGCTGCTATGGATTCAGTCTGCTCCTTGCCCCACTGGAATGGGAGACTTTTTCCTCTTTTGGACTGTCCTACCAGGAGGTCTTGTAGAGGTGCTACCTTTTTGGTATAGTCCTTTATGAACCTCCTGTAGTACCCGACCAGTCCCAGGAACTGATGTACTTCCTTGATGTTTCTCGGTTGAGGCCACTTCTGGAAGGCAGTGACCTTCTCCGGGTCTGGAGCTACTCCCTCTGAGCCGACTACATGTCCCAGCTACTGAACCTTCTGCTTGAGCAGGTGGCACTTAGAAGGTTTTAGTTTCATCCCATACCGGGACAATGCTTCAGATACCTGCGCCAGGTGCTTCAGATGGTCTTCATACGTCCTCGAGTACACGATAACATCATCCAGGTACAGCAGCACCGTCTCAAAGTTCTGGTGTCCTAAGCAACACTCCATCAGCCTCTGGAATGTTCCGGGTGCGTTGCAGAGTCCAAACGGCATACTGTTGAATTCGCACAGTCCCATCGGGTTGGTGAAGGCTGTATTCTCCCGGTCTTCCTCAGCAACAGAGACTTGCCAGTACCTGCTAGTGAGATCCAATGTAGAGAAGTAATTGGCAGATTTTAGTGCAGCCAGGGATTCCTCTATACGGGGCAAAGGGTATGCATCTTTATGTGTTATTCGATTAATTTGTCGGTAATCTACACACATCCTCATGATACCGTCCTTCTTTCTTACTAGGACTTAGGGAACTGCCCAGGGGCTACAGCTATCCCTTACTACCCCTGCCATTTTCATGTCGTGTAACATTTCTTTGGCTTTTTGGTAATGTGCTGGTGGTACGGGTCGGTAACCCTCCTTAATGGGTGGATGGTTACCGGTGGGTATGTGGTGTTGTACCCCTTTAACCCTTCCAAAATCAAGTGGGTGTTTACTAAACACTTGTTCATATTCCTGAACCACTCTGTAGACACCGTGTTTCTGATGGACAGGAGTGGCGTCAGTTCCAACATGGAGCTGTTGACACCAATCCTCCAGCTGAGCTTTGGAGTCATTGTCCTCCACTGTATCTGGTGGGGTCAAGGATTCCACTGTGTGTATGGCATCATTATTCACAGTATACAATCTGGCAACAGTGGCGTATCTTGGCAATTTAACTTTCTCCTCCCCACAATTTAGGAGACGTACAGGTACCCTTCCATTGCGTACATCCACTACCCCTCTAGCAGTTAGGAGTGTAGGTCTGTGCTCTGAGCTAATGGGCTCCATTACCGCCTGGTAGTTCTGTCCCATGAGACCTATTTCTGCCCTAAACCAAATCAGCATCTCACTCATTGGGGGAATCACAATGGGTATCGGGTCTGTCATCCGTACATTACCAATCTCACCACCTGTTAGCTTTACTTGTTGCTGGTACATGAGGGCGAATTTCTTTCTGGAGCACCTTTCTCTGCCCTGGTTTGGCAGTGTCCGCAATCTGTTGGAGTAAAAACAACACTTCTCCCAAACAGTTACCAACAATATTTGTACCAAGTATCATATACGGATTGGTATCACCAGGGTTAGATTCTATGACAATTAGTCCTTGGTCCTTTAGTTCCACTCTCCCCACCTTCACTGTCACCTCCTTAACCCCTACTAGGTTAAGAGGAAGGCCATTGGATGCATACACAGAGAGGTTCGGGCTGGCGGGTGGAGTTCATCTATGGACCAGTACTTTTTGTAGAGGACATCAGGTATGATGGTTACCTGTGAGCCGGTGTCCAGAAATGCAGGTGTTGCTATGCCATCCAGCACGATGGACAGGAAAGGCCTTCCTCCTACAAACCGGTCGTACCATCTTGATGGGCCTAGTTGATCTACTCCTGGGTGTCGGCCCTTGGCCCCAGGGTTTGCCCGTTTAAAGGACAGTTCCGCACGGTGTGGCCTGCCTTGTGGCAACGGTAGCAGATGAATTCTCCTGGAGGGCAACGTTGGTCGTTGGTCCTCCCACGGGGTGGCGTTGTCCTCCTTCTCCTCATCCAGGGGACATGCTCAGGACTGTCGGCGAGTAGGATCCTTCCTTCCGGCTCGGGCGCCGTCTGTAGCTGCAGGGTGCTCAAGGCCTTTCTGTCCCACTCAGGGATACATCTCTCTCGTGATGAGTTGGTATTTGGTAAAATATGTCTTGATGGAAATTTTCTAGGCACCTTAAATAGATTGAAAAATCGACAGATTGTTGTTTTTTTTTACTTTGCTTACACAAGTTTGCCATTGGCAGTAACTGTAGAGCACAAATCATTGTTTGCCCCCCTTTCATTTGTGTGCCTTTTGTTTTTCTTTAGTTTAGGGTATGTTCACTCAGAGGTTTTTTATGTGGACTTTAGAGTGGACTCTGCTCAAAAATTCACGTAAAAAATCATCAAATACTCTTTGAATAAGCTTTCTCCTATTGATGTTGAATGAAAAACATGTCTACAAGTAACATGGTGCTGTTAGTTTCCATGTCTTTCTCATTGTGGAAAACAAAATGCAACATGTCAATTCCTGTGGTATTTTTGCTTGACCATTGAATCAATAGAAAAAGGAAAAAATTCCTCTTGCATGAAAACTCATGGTTACAAAACAGAAAACACTTCAAAAATGTGAATTTTTCAGAAAGAAATGAGAACATACTCCTAGGCTCTGTTCACATGCATGTTTTTAGGTATTTGTTAGTGATTATGATATTTTATATCACAAAGAATTTTCTGCAACACTGTCCTTGCTGACAAAGATGCTGGAGCTTGGTTGGAAGCATAATACACTATTACAATTTGATTAGATCTTTTTTAAAACTTTATAATATGTTGTAAATGGCTACAATATGACTGAAAAAAAAATTCTGAACCAATAGTGTTAAAATCTTTTGACATTCTGAAATCCTCGGGAGAATAGAAGGTGTTAATGTGTATTATGGTGGAATGATGATGTAATGGTCTTTTCCTGACGCTCTGCCAGGGAAACATGAAGTGATCTGCTATGCGGCACTTTGTTTGTCCAGCTCGGTTCTGCTTCATTTGCTCTATCATATGATATACACATCTGAAATCATTTTATTTAATATTCTATTTCATGTCTTTCTTTTAAGGTTTAGTAACTAAGCAATCCCATGGTAATGACCTTTTGGTTTTGCGCCTTGTTGTTCATGTGCAGTTCATTTATGGAGATTCTAAACAATGTACATTCTACAGCTATAGCTGACGTCTATTCCTCCCGTCCCCCCTTACACATGGAGCCCACTGTTTGTGCATGTGCTTTAAATGACGAGAGCTGGCAGACACATCTGGTGCAGCTTATCTCTCCTAAACACAAAACGATTGGGCAGTGAAATTTAGTATGTCCGATCCTTCCTTCCCACAACAAATGAGTCGGGAAGCCCCAGTACACATTGGGGTTATCCATGCTACCAAAACTGAAAGGTTAGATCAACTTTGCTCTAATGCGTATCAGTACCTAAAGATGTAAAGGGATTTTTTTTTTGTTGCTTAGATTGCATCGGTGGACAGTAACCTATCGACAGTGGCCAATCTTCTAGGCAAGAAGCACAGTGCTTACAAGTTCTCTCCAAAAGATCTTGTAAGCAATGCTCTGCTTTAGTGCCACAGTGTCACTCTGCTCCATTGATGATGCAGAGGCAAAGCATCCCCTTCATGAATTATTTTTGCAGCATTGGAGAGCGCACAGCTGGGGCCTGCGGCTCAATCATGCCGCTGGTCCAAACTGTCAATCATTCAGGAGCGCAACTCCGCCCCCCTCCCCAGCAAGCAGAAAGCTGGGAGGCTGGGGAGCGGAAATTAAATTGAGAACAACCCTTCAATGTGTTATCTGTATAGTAACTTTGGCGTTCCCAAACCTACACCTTAAGCATGAACTAGGCTCTGGAGTAATCATAATCGGCTCTAACAGGACATCTTGTAAAATGTACAGAAATGTGTACTTGTGTGCCATGCCATGATTGCCTTCGATGCTGTACTTATGTAACTAGAATAACATACCTATTGTGTCTGATATACTTAATTGCCTTATTACATACCATGCTTTATATATTAAGATGAATATAGCGGTTACTGATCTTTTTGATACACCAGGGTACTGGGGTCTCCCTATAAAATGATGTAATAATGGTTATATTACATAAATAAAGGCTTCATTTTAATATATGGAGCCCATGTTTCTGGGGCATATGCGGAAAATGGACAACAAAGATGAATCTGCTGTTAGAGTTTTGCTCCTACGCCATGATATTTATTCACGCCCTTGCATAGTCTGTTTCCCTGATTTGTACGTCCTTCCTCTAGGGTGTCTCATCATTCAGATCTTCAGATCAGGGCCAAAGAGCTTTAAGAGCTGAGTCTACAGTCATGGCCAAAATTTTTGAGAATGACACCAAAATTATATTTTCACATGATCTGCTGGCCTCTGGTTTTTATCTGTGTTTGTCTGATGTTTATATCACATACAGAAATATAATTGCAATCATATTATGAGTACCAATAGGTTATATTGACAGTTAGAATGAGTTAATGCAGCAAGTCAATATTTGCAGTGTTGCCCCTTCTTCTTCAAGACCTCTGTAATTCTCCCTGGCATGCTCTCAATCAACTTTTGGACCAAATCCTGACTGATAGCAGTCCATTCTTGCATAATCAATGCTTGCATTTTGCCAGAATTTGTTGGTTTTTGTTTGTCCACCCGTCTCTTGATGATTGACCACAAATTCTCAATGGGATTAAGATCTGGGGAGTTTCCAGGCCATGGACCCAAAATCTCTATGTTTTGTTCCATGAGCCATTTAGTTATCACCTTTGCTTTATGGCAAGGTGCTCCATCATGCTGGAAAAGGCATTGTTGGGCGCCAAACTGCTCTTGGACGGTTGGGAGAAGTTGCTCTTGGAGGACATTCTGGTACCATTCTTTATTCATGGCTGTGTTTTTAGGCAAGACTGTGAGTGAGCAAATTCCCTTGGCTGAGAAGCAACCCCACACATGAATGGTTTCAGGATGCTTTACAGTTGGCATGAGACAAGACTGGTGGTAGCGCTCACCTCTTCTTCTCCAAATAAGCTGTTTTCCAGATGTCCCAAACAATCGAAAAGGGGATTCATCAGAGAAAATGACTTTGCCTCAGTCTTCAGCAGTCCACTCCCTGTACCTTTTGCAGAATATCAGTCGGTCCCTGATGTTTTTTCTGGAGAGAAGTGGCTTCTTTGCTGCCCTCCTTGAAACCAGCCCTTGCTCAAAGAGTCTCCGCCTCACAGTGCGTGCAGAAGCACTCACACGAGCCTGCTGCCATTCCTGAGCAAGCTCGGCACTGCTGGTAGTCCGATCCCGCAGCTGAAACAGTTTTAAGATACGGTCCTGGCGCTTGCTGGTCTTTCTTGGGCGCCCTGGAGCCTTTTTGACAACAATGGAAGCTCTCTCCTTGAAGTTCTTGATGATGCGATAGATTGTTGACTGAGGTGCAATCTTTGTAGCTGTGATACTCTTCCCTGTTAGGCCATTTTTGTGCAGTGCAATGATGGCTGCACGTGTTTCTTTAGAGATAACCATGGTTAACTGAAGAGAAACAATGATACCAAGAACCAGCCTCCTTTTAAAGTGTCCAGTGATGTCATTCTTACTTAATCATGACTGATTGATCGCCAGCCCTGTCCTCATCAACACCCACACCTGTGTTAATGGATCAATCACTAAAACGATGTTAGCTGCTCCTTTTAAGGCAGGACTGCAATGATGTTGAAATGTGTTTTGGGGGTTAAAGTTCATTTTCTGGGCAAATATTGACTTTGCAAGTACAGTAATTGCTGTTAAGCTGATCACTCTTTGACATTCAGGAGTATATGCAAATTGCCATTACAAAAAATGAAGCAGTAAACTTTGGAAAAATTACTATTTGTCTCATTCTCAATACTTTTGGCCATGACTGTATAGTCTTATCCAGTGATTAGTTTGTGTTCTTGGGTGCAGTATAAGACATGTCATGTCTCTCCTGATGTCTTAGCAGGTAAACACTTACACCAGGGTCAGATGAGCCGATGAAAAATGTTCCCATATTTATCCCGAAAATTTGGACGATTTTCATCTATATTGGCATCTTATGTGTGTATTTTACATCTGTGTGCCATATTTATTTATACATCAACATTTTAAAATGTACATGATCAAATATAGTTTCCTAGGTCAATATTGGGATTGTGATGCTATGTGGGTGATCCATATTGCAGGGGTGGACATATCATTGGTGCAACCTGTGCGGCCACAAAGGGGCCTATTTATACCCGCAAAGCAGGTGCAATTTTGCATTTTTAGGAGCTCTTGGGCTGCAAAGAGCCCATATATTGTTCTTGCACAGGGGACCTTTTTCTTTCTGAGTTCGCCAGTGCCATATGGGATACGATTTTTTTTTTTTGCGCCACCTTCTAGACTTGTGTAGGCGAGTCTTATCCAAGATACTGAAGAGGACAGTGCATGTTGCATTTTTTTTCGCACAGGCTTTCAGTCCGTGTGATCAAACTCGTCTGAACAGACCTGTTGAATTACATTAGTCAGTGTGCTGTCTGATTTTAATTCGGACATGTACCTATAATATGCTCGTACGAGTCAGTCCTAGAAATCTGCTAAATATTAGCCTCAGCACCTGTAGTAGTTTTTCTGATCATCATTGTTCAGAAGCGTCTTGCATTCTGTGTACACTACGTCTTTTTCAAGCAGATTCTGCTCCGAAACCACCTGGAAAAGTGCTAACTAAACGCTCAAAAGAATGAACATTTCTTTGTAAAAACCACTTGCTATTCATATGTTCAGTCTTTTGGGCATCTTTTAACTGTTTCAGATTTATAAATGACGTGTACACATACACATAATGCGTGTACTGTAAAATATAAAGTTAAGTGCCTAGTCACTTGACTTTATATGTTATATTTTATTGAACACACATCATATGTATGTGCACATGTTATTGGGATATTTTTCCAACGAGTTCCTTTTATCATTCAGATTTACAAAGAAGTCAAGCAACTGGGGCTCATTCAGACATCAGTAATTTTTCTTTTACTCAAAAAATGGTCCTAGTTTCATCATTGTTTTTGACCAGATTTGGATCAGAGTTTCATCATTATGTCAGTTTCTACTATCATAGGTTCATCAGTTTTTATCATATGAAAAAGTAAGAATTGGAGGTTTCTCATACTTCTATCAAACTATAGTCTTGTACTGGTGAGATTAATCTGAGATTCGTATAACAATTGGACATGTCTCTGTGATTTTGTACACACCACTATGTCCACAAAAATACACGGACATGTTTATTTTTATCTGTTAAAGTGAGAATAATAACCAAACCGCTCAAAATGTACAAAAATACATTGAAAAAATATCAGTGACTAATATAACCACCTTTATTTTCAGTAAGAGTCATAAGCCTTCCATCCTGTTAACCATAAATCTTTTGGGCAGCACCAACCACAGCCTCCCATACACTTTTCAGAGAAGTTTACTGTTTTCCTTCTCCATAAATCTCCAATTTAAAAAGTGCCCACGATTTCTAAATGGGGTTTAGGTCAGGTGAGGAATGGACCATGTCATTATTCTTTCATCTTTAAGGCCTTTCATGGTTTTCTTGAAAGATGCAGACTTTTTTTCTTTTACCACTGCTGGAAGAAAGTGTCTTCTAAAAACTGTCAGTAGGTTTGGGAGTTTATTTTGACTCCATCTTCAATCGGAAAAGGTCCAGCTAGTTCATCTTTAATACCAGCTGTGAAACACGGGGTCTTCTGTGGGCATAATACTACTCAGACAACACAGGGTGAGGGTTAAACAGTGTGGCAGTACTTTACTGAACCACCAAACAGACAATAACATATAGAAAAGTCCCAGGAAATACCCAAGATGGTGCACAATTACACAGTATCACCCTTACACTGGCCCACCGAGAATAGAGCAAGTGCGACTTTGGGACTTCCAGGGCCAACTACCTCAACCAGTGACCCACTGCTTTTGGCGGGCACCCACAGAGAGGAGATAGCAGAAAGCTTAGGAAGCTGATAGTCCATTGAGGTACATGGCCAGGAGACCCGAAGATCCCACCCTGACTTTCTCTGAACATATCCATGGATCCAGGTGACCAGATGGTCCCAACCTGGATTTCTCCGGATGTGTCCATGGGTTTCTGAACATATCCATGTATCCAGGTGACCAGATGGTCCCAACCTGGATTTCTCCGGGTGTGTCAATGGGTTCTAGGTGACCGGATGGTCCCAAACTGGCTAACCTAAATATATCCATGGGACCAAGTAACCGGAGGGTCACAATCCTGGTTTTCCCCAAACGTCTCCATGGAACCAGGCGACCGGATGGTCCCAACCTGGCTCCGAACATATCCATGGGACCAGGTGACCGAAGGGTCACAATCCTGGTTTCCCCAAATGTCTCCATAGAGTCAGTGATAGTCAATGGAGCAGATCTGTATCCTTCCAGCCAGGGCAGTGTTCCCTTAGGCTGGCATCCTGTAGAATCCAAATCTGTGTCCCTCGGGATGGAGCCATGCTACCAAGCTGCTGTCCTGAAGAGTCTCTCTGATTCTCTCAGCAACACGATAGAAATCCCTGTTTATAAATACATTTGTGGCTCAAGTCATCATTCGCAGGTCAGGGGGGAAGGTGCAGGGCTCATGTCTCATTGTTTGAGCATTTAATCAAATTGCATAACTTGTACTCCTCTGCTCTGTGAGTCACGAAGCCACAGGGTCTACACAGACCAAGAGAAGTCAACATTCAGACTTATGACAAAAGTCCATGTTTCTTGTTCTAGCCAAAGAAAGAAAAACACATAAATTCAAAACTCAACATAAACATAATAGTGTATTTCTCCCGGCGTAACGAATTTAGACGCCTGGCTAATTAAGATTAGAAGCTGTGTCCTCACACCAGCCCATCGCAGGGCCCCACCTTGCTGGCATTTGAGTCGAAGTGGAGGTATGTGCCCAATTAATGATCCAGCCACGGGCCCATCCATCTTGCCCCTCAAGAGTCACTCTCATCTTATCAGTCCATAAATCTTTGAAAAATCTGTCTTCAGATATTTCTTGGCCCAGTCTTAACGTGTTTACTTATGTGTCTTGTTCAGTGGTGGTCGGGTTTCAGTCCTCCATACCTTGACCATGTATCTGTGCACTGACCACCTTATACTTCTGGGCCCTCTAGGTAGGTTGCAGTTCTGGAATATGACTGCTCTGGAGGATAATGGCTTCCTGGTCACGTCATGTTTAATTCTTCTCTAATCTTTGGCAGTTAATGTTTGTCTTTTTTCTTCACAAATTTTTGTGACCTTGTTGGCTATTTGCAACAAAACTTTTGATGGTTCTGTGATCACACCCCAATATCTAAGCAATTAGAAGAGTGCTGCAAAAAGGCTCGTATCAATTTTTGACTTTTCAGAGTAAGTGAAATCTCTTTTTTGGCCCATTTCTGGCTAATTAAGATTAGAAGCTGTGTCCTCACACCAGCCCATCGCAGGGCCCCACCTTGCTGGCATTTGAGTCGAAGTGGAGGTATGTGCCCAATTAATGATCCAGCCACGGGCCCATCCATCTTGCCCCTCAAGAGTCACTCTCATCTTATCAGTCCATAAATCTTTGAAAAATCTGTCTTCAGATATTTCTTGGCCCAGTCTTAACGTGTTTACTTATGTGTCTTGTTCAGTGGTGGTCGGGTTTCAGTCCTCCATACCTTGACCATGTATCTGTGCACTGACCACCTTATACTTCTGGGCCCTCTAGGTAGGTTGCAGTTCTGGAATATGACTGCTCTGGAGGATAATGGCTTCCTGGTCACGTCATGTTTAATTCTTCTCTAATCTTTGGCAGTTAATGTTTGTCTTTTTTCTTCACAAATTTTTGTGACCTTGTTGGCTATTTGCAACAAAACTTTTGATGGTTCTGTGATCACACCCCAATATCTAAGCAATTAGAAGAGTGCTGCAAAAAGGCTCGTATCAATTTTTGACTTTTCAGAGTAAGTGAAATCTCTTTTTTGGCCCATTTTGCCTGAGAAAAACAAGCTGGCTAATAATTCTGCACACTTTGATAAAGGCCGCACCCTCCCTCATTACAAAAATACACATCACCTGATCTGCTTCATCCATTAAGCATTAAAGTTTACACAGCTTGCAGTTGAAAAATCTGCATAAAAATGATGATCTGGGTAAAATATTCACTTGCCTACTAATTCTGCACACAGTATCGTTTTATCCAAGAAAAACATGGATAGAACAAATATGTGAAAAACTGATGCCTGAATGAGCCATAAAAAGAAGTGACCTAACCATTATTCAGGTGTTTTCCACTCTGAAGATGCTCTATATTTTTATTAAAAGTCAATGGGAAGGCTCAAAAGACCCGAGGAAAATGCTCGGGAGCATTTTGAATGTTTTGTGTCACAAACAGCCATTTCTTCATTGTTGACTATAGCAAAAAAGAGACATCCGAAAAATGTCATTACAGAAAATGCCACAAAAACGCTGTAAGAATGCAAAAAAAAAATGTCGGCGATTAAAAATGTCGAAAAAGCACTCGGGAAACAGCAAAAAAACATTTACAAAAATGCTGATGTTTCCTGAGGCATCTTCCTTTTTAAAAGTTTAAGTTGGTTCACCTGCCTGAAAAACATATTGTGTGCACATACCCTTAAAGGGACACTGTCATCAGGTTTTCCCTATCAAAACCTGATAAAACCTCATAATCATAACTTTTCAAAACTCCCTCTATTGTATCCCTTTACTTATCATACAGAGCAAGGCACCTTCAAAAGTAGTGACTTTTCTGTTCCCGTTAACACTTCCCCTTTGCATGATGTAAATTACAAACATTCACAAAATTGTTAGCACCCTTTTGTTACAGTACGAAAACCCACAATTGGCACTGAAATATGAGACTTCTGCGCCTGTCCACAGGTAATTCTCAATGAGACTTCTGCGCCTGTCCACAGGTAATTCTCAATGAGACTTCTGAGCCTGTCCACAGGTAATTCTCAATGACACTTCTGCGCCTGTCCACAGGTAATTCTCAATGAGACTTCTGAGCCTGTCCACAGGTAATTCTCAATGAGACTTCTGAGCCTGTCCACGGGTAATTCTAAGTGAGACTTCTGCACCTGTCCATGGGTAATTCTCAAAGAGACTTCTGCACCTTCCACGGGTAATTCTCAATGAGACTTCTGCGCCCGTCCATGCCTCACTTCGTAAAAATTGTGTAGTGAGAGCATCACACTGATATTGCTCGTGAGAGTATCTATAGCATTACATATTTTGTCCAGTAGATGGAAACCTAATACCTTTATATTGTAAGCCAAGTACAGCAAAATTCTTGCTGGGGAATCTATGTGTCCTACATGAAAAATTTGATATCTCAATCTTTTTCACACTTATATATACAAAATGTGCCACTGTGAATTAATATTATGCCCAATTTGGGCATTGATTATCAAGGAAGAGTTGTCAGCACCCTATCTGGTCGACTCTTGGGCCTGGGTACCCATTGTGACTTCACAGGCCGCAACTTGTAGGAGACTTGCAGAATCAGCCTCGACAACACCTCTTCCTCTGCGACCAGGCCAGACGGGCCCATGTCTTCACTGTCGCCCCCGACCTCCTTACACATGGGTTCCTGATGCGCCATAGCGTCATTTTCTGGTAAGCATTGCTTCCTCCTCAGCATCCAGGAAAGTAATGCACCAGCTCTCTCCTCACCGCATACTCTTTCCTTCAGCTCCAACCTTCTGGGGGCCGACCTCTATTCAGGCCACATGTGGTTTAATGATAATGGGACCTTGAAAATATGCGACAAATCAGGGAGACCAGAGTCCGATGTAAAAAGATAAAAACATCTTTACTGGAATTCCTTAAAGGGGTATTCCCATCTCCAAGATCCTATCCCAATATGTAGTAGATGTAATAATAGTATTAGTAAAACCTCTAATTAGAAATGTAGTGTAGTTTTTCTGATAAGCTATGTCTCTTTCCTCTTGTGCAGGCATTGCAGGACCTTAGGTATCCATGGTTACGACCACTGGCAACTAGCTAACTATCACTATAACAGTGGACATAACCATGGATAGCTAAGGTCCTTCACATGAGGAAAGCGACATAGCGAATTAGAAAAACTATATTCCATTTCTAATTGGAGGTATTTTGCTATTATTATTATTATTACTACACATACTACTTATTGAGATAGGGTCTGGGAGATGGGAATACCCCTTTAAATAAAACTGCAATAATTGATAGCAGGCAATACACTTTCGGGACAATTCTTCTGTATCATCAGAGGCCTTCTTATATATAACAGACACTGCATTTCAATGGTAGAATTTGATTACTTGGTTGTGGGAGTACTTTTCAAGTTTTCCTGACTTTCACCTTTCTTATCCACCACTATTACAGGTGTATCTTTGTGTCCCTTCCTGGTCTGAATAGAAACTCCTATCTTCCAGAACCGGCTAACACAGTGCTCTTGTAGCCCACAGCTCTGTTGTGCTACGGCCGCACTCACTACAGATTGGTAGATGCTTTCCTTCTGTTCGTTCCGACTCCATACTCCGGCCATATAAGTGATAGTCAGTTGCTGGTAGAACTTAGAATACTTCTTACTCCTTCAGAAGCTGCCATCCAACTCCCCCAACAGGAAACCAGTCCCTATGTGCCCCTTTTCACTCCTCCCACCATGGGTTGGCCTCCAATAGCTAACCCTGTCTACAGGCTAACAGAATATACACTGCTCAAAAAAATAAAGGGAACACTCAAATAACACATCCTAAATCACACAAAAATCATCGGATTCTCCAGACCTGAATCCGATTGAGCACATCTGGGACGTCATGTCTCGCTCCATCCACCAATGTCACGTTGCACCACAGACTGTCATGAGTTGGCGGATGCTTTAGTCCAGGTCTGGGAGGAGATCCTACAGGAGACCATCCGCAACCTCATCAGGAGCATGCCCAGGCGTTGTAGGGAGGTCATACAGGCACGTGGAGGCCACACACAATACTGAGCCTCATTTTGACTTGTTTTAAGGACATTACATCAAAGTTGGATCAGCCTGTACTGTGTTTTACCACTTTCATTTTGGGGGTGAGTCCAAATCCAGGCCTCCATTGGTTAATAAATTTGATTTCCATTGATGATTTTTGTGTGATTTTGTTGTCAGCACATTCAACTTTGTACAGAACAAAGTATTCAATGAGAATATTTCATTCATTCAGATCTAGGATGTGTTATTTGAGTGTTCCCTTTATTTTTTTGAGCAGTGTATAAAACCACAAGATAAAACAGGTCAATTTTTCACATTCATAGAAATGTTTTTCAGAAAGGGTGCCGACAGCTCTTCCACTTCCCTCCAATGTCACAATACGGGTATAGTAAACATAATGATGTCACAGTACAGGGATAATAAGCACAGTGATGGTCTATTATGATAACTTAAAATGTGCATCTTGATCAAAGGAGCAATTTGAGGTACTGTATCTATGCTCCAACAAAAATCTGCTGTAAGAGCCCAAGCTTTGCATGCAAATTAAATTAGTGGTATCCTACAACATTGCAAAAGAAAGACATCCTGAAGCAAAATTTTAGGTGGAACTGCACCCTCTTGCACCTAATATACTTGAAAATGTATACATTGATGATACTGTATATTAATAATCCCTACATATATATCACCGAATCTGGATAAATGCACACAGAGATGATAAACGCAGTGATGTCACAGGTAAAGGCGTAATAAAAACAGTGATGTCACAGTCCGGGGATATAAACACAGTGATGTCATAGTATGGGGATAATAAGTACAGTGATGTCACAGTCCGGGGATAATAAACACAATGATGTCACAGTAGGGGATAATAAACAGTGATGTCACAATAGGGGATAATAAACACAGTGATGTCACTGTCCAAGGATAATACACACAGCGATGTCAAAGTCCGGTGGATAATAAACACAATGATGTCACAGTACAGCGATAATAAACACAGTGATGTCATAGTATGGGGATAATAAACACGGTGATGTCACAATCCAGGGATAATAAACACGGTGATGTCACAGTAGGGGATAATACACACAGTGATGTCACAGTACGGGGATACTAAACACAGTGATGTCACAGTACGGGGATACTAAACACAGTGATGTCACAGTCCAAGGATAATAAACACAGTGATGTCACAATAGGGGATAATAAACACCGTGATGTCACAGTCCAAGGGTAATAAACACAGTGATGTCACAGTACGGGGATAATAAACACAGTGATGTCACAGCCCAAGGGTAATACACACAGTAATGTCACAGTACAGGGATAATACACACAGTGATGTCACAGTACGGGTATACTAAACACAGTGATGTCACAGTACGGGGATCATACACGCAGTGATGTCACAGTACGGGGATACTAAACACAGTGATGTCACAGTGCAGGGATACTAAACACAGTGATGTCACAGTCCAAGGATAATACACACAGTGATGTCACAGTACGGGGATAATAAACACAGTGATATCACAGTCCAAGGATAATACACACAGTAATGTCACAGTACAGGGATAATAAACACAGGGATGTCACAGTACAGAGATAATAAACACAGTGATGTCACAGTCCTGGGATAATAAACACAGTGATGTCACAGTCCGAGGATATAAACACAGTGATGTCAAAGTCCAGGGATAATAAACACAGTAATGTCACAGTCCGGGGATATAAACACAGTGATGTCACAGTCCGGGGATAATAGACACAGTGATGTCACAGTCCGGGGATAATAGACACAGTGATGTCACAGTCCGGGGATAATACACACAGTGATGTCACAGTCCGGGGATAAAAAAAAAACACAGTGATGTCACAGTCCGGGGATAATAAACACAGTGATGTCACAGTCCAAGGATAATAAACACAGTGATGTCACAGTCCAAGGATAATAAGCACAGTGATGTCACAGTCCAAGGATAATAAACACAGTGATTTCACAGTCCGGGGATAATAAACACAGTGATGTCACAGTCCGGGGATAATAAACACAATGATGTCACAGTACGGGGATAATAAACTGTGATGTCACAGTACAGGGATAATAAACTGTGATGTCACAGTACAGGAATAATAAACACAGTGATGTCACAGTACGGGCATAATAAACACAGTGATGTCACAGTCCGGGGATAATAAACACAGTGATGTCACAGTACGGGCATAATAAACACAGTGCTGTCACAGTCCGGGGATAATAAACACAGTGCTGTCACAGTCCGGGGATAATAAACACAGTGATGTCACAGTCCGGGGATAATAAACACAGTGATGTCACAGTCCGGGGATAATAAGCACAATGATGTCACAGTACAGGGATAATAAACTGTGATGTCACAGTACAGGGATAATAAACTGTGATGTCACAGTAAAGGGATAATAAACACAGTGATGTCACAATAGGGGATAATAAACACAGTGATGTCACAATAGGGGATAATAAACACAGTGATGTCACAGTAGGGGATAATACACACAGTGATGTCACAGTCCGGGGATAATACACACAGTGATGTCACAGTCCGGGGATAAAAAAAAACACAGTGATGTCACAGTCCGGGGATAATAAACACAGTGATGTCACAGTCCAAGGATAATAAACACAGTGATGTCACAGTCCGGGGATAAAAAAAAACACAGTGATGTCACAGTCCGGGGATAAAAAACACAGTGATGTCACAGTCCGGGGATAATAAACACAGTGATGTCACAGTCCAAGGATAATAAACACAATGATGTCACAGTCCAAGGATAATAAACACAGTGATGTCACAGTCCAAGGATAATAAACACAGTGATGTCACAGTCCAAGGATAATAAACACAGTGATTTCACAGTCCGGGGATAATAAACACAGTGATGTCACAGTCCGGGGATAATAAACACAGTGATGTCACAGTCCGGGGATAATAAACACAATGATGTCACAGTACGGGGATAATAAACTGTGATGTCACAGTACAGGGATAATAAACTGTGATGTCACAGTACAGGGATAATAAACACAGTGATGTCACAGTCTGGGCATAATAAACACAGTGATGTCACAGTCCGGGGATAATAAACACAGTGATGTCACAGTACGGGCATAATAAACACAGTGATGTCACTGTCCGGGGATAATAAACACAGTGCTGTCACAGTCCGGGGATAATAAACACAGTGATGTCACAGTCCGGGGATAATAAACACAGTGATGTCACAGTCCGGGGATAATAAGCACAATGATGTCACAGTACAGGGATAATAAACTGTGATGTCACAGTACAGGGATAATAAACTGTGATGTCACAGTACAGGGATAATAAACTGTGATGTCACAGTAAAGGGATAATAAACACAGTGATGTCACAATAGGGGATAATAAACACAGTGATGTCACAGTAGGGGATAATACACACAGTGATGTCACAGTCCGGGGATAATACACACAGTGATGTCACAGTCCGGGGATAAAAAAAAACAGTGATGTCACAGTCCGGGGATAATAAACACAGTGATGTCACAGTCTGGGGATAATAAACACAGTGATGTCACAGTCCAAGGATAATAAACACAATGATGTCACAGTCCAAGGATAATAAACACAGTGATGTCACAGTCCAAGGATAATAAACACAGTGATGTCACAGTCCAAGGATAATAAACACAGTGATGTCACAGTCCAAGGATAATAAACACAGTGATTTCACAGTCCGGGGATAATAAACACAGTGATGTCACAGTCCGGGGATAATAAACACAATGATGTCACAGTACGGGGATAATAAACTGTGATGTCACAGTACAGGGATAATAAACTGTGATGTCACAGTACGGGCATAATAAACACAGTGATGTCACAGTCCGGGGATAATAAACACAGTGATGTCACAGAGCGGGGATAATAAACACAGTGATGTCACAGTCCAGGGATAATAAACACAGTGATGTCACAGTCCGGGGATAATAAGCACAATGATGTCACAGTACAGGGATAATAAACTGTGATGTCACAGTACAGGGATAATAAACTGTGATGTCACAGTAAAGGGATAATAAACACAGTGATGTCACAATAGGGGATAATAAACACAGTGATGTCACAGTCCGGGGATAATAAGCACAATGATGTCACAGTACAGGGATAATAAACTGTGATGTCACAGTACAGGGATAATAAACTGTGATGTCACAGTAAAGGGATAATAAACACAGTGATGTCACAATAGGGGATAATAAACACAGTGATGTCACAGTAGGGGATAATAAACAGTGATGTCACAATAGGGGATAATGAACACAGTGATGTCACAATAGGGGATAATAAACACAGTGATGTCACAGTACAGGAGTAAAACACAGTCATGTCACAGTCCAGGGATATAAACACAGTGATGTCACAGTACAGGAATAATAATAAACAAAGTGATGTCACAGTCCAGGGATATAAACACAGTGATGTCACAGTCCAGGGATAATAAACACAGTGATGTCACAATAGGGGATAATAAACACAGTGATGTCACAATAGGGGATAATAAACACAGTGATGTCACAGTCCAAGGATAATAAACACAGTGATGTCACAGTCCAAGGATAATAAACACAGTGATGTCACAGTCCGGGGATAATAAACACAGTAATGTCACAGTCCAAGGATAATAAACACAGTGATGTCACAGTCCAAGGATAATAAACACAGTGATGTCACAGTACGGGGATAATAAACACAATGATGTCACAGTCCGGGGATAATAAAAACAGTGTTGTCACAATAGGGGATAATAAGCACAGTGATGTCACAGTCCAAGGCTGATAAACACAGTGATGTCACAGTCCGGGGATAGTAAACTGTGATGTCACAGTACAGGGATAATAAACACAGTGATGTCACAATAGGGGATAATAAACACAGTGATGTCACAATAGGGGATAATAAACACAGTGATGTCACAGTCCAAGGATAATTAACACAGTGATGTCACAGTCCAAGGATAATAAACACAGTGATGTCATTACAGGGATAATACACACATTGATGTCACAGTACAGGAATAATAAACACAGTGATGTCACAGTATAGGAATAATAAACACAGTGATGTCACAGTCCTGCGATATAAACACAGTGATGTCACAGTACATGAATAATAAACACAGTGATGTCACAGTACAGGGATACTAAACAGTGATGTCACAGTACAGGGATAATAAACACAGTGATGTCACAGTAGGGGATAATGTAGCAAGCTCCAACTTGCATAATAAACACAGTGATGTCCCAGTCCGAGGATATAAACACAGTGACGTCACAGTACAGGAATAATAAAACACAGTGATGTCACAGTCCGGGGATATAAACACAGTGATGTCACAGTACAGTAATAATAAACAGTGATGTCACAGTACAGGGATACTAAACACAGTGATGTCACAGTACAGGGATAATAAACACAGTGATGTCACAGTAGGGGATAATAAACACAGTGATGTCACAGTAGGGGATAATAAAAACAGTGATGTCACAGTACGGGGATACTAAACACAGTGATGTCACAGTACGGGGATACTAAACACAGTGATGTCACAGTAGGGGATAATGTAGCAAGCTCCAACTTGCATAATAAACACAGTGCTGTCACAGTACAGGAATAATAAACACAGTGATGTCACAGTCCGGTGATATAAACACAGTGATGTCACAGTGCAGGGATAATAAACAGTGATGTCACAGTACAGGGATACTAAACACAGTGATGTCACAGTACAGGGATAATAAACACAGTGATGTCACAGTACAGGGATAATAAACAGTGATGTCACAGTAGGGGATAATAAACACAGTGATGTCACAGTCCAAGGATAATAAACACAGTGATGTCACAGTACGGGGATAATAAACACAATGATGTCACAGTCCTTGGATAATAAGCACAGTGTTGTCACAATAGGGATAATAAACACAGTGATGTCACAGTACAGGGATAATAAACAGTGATGTCACAGTAGGGGATAATAAACACAGTGATGTCACAGTCCAAGGATAATAAACACAGTGATGTCACAGTACGGGGATAATAAACACAATGATGTCACAGTCCTTGGATAATAAGCACAGTGTTGTCACAATAGGGATAATAAACACAGTGATGTCACAGTACAGGGATAATAAACAGTGATGTCACAGTAGGGGATAATAAACACAGTGATGTCACAGTCCAAGGATAATAAACACAGTGATGTCACAGTACGGGGATAATAAACACAATGATGTCACAGTCCTTGGATAATAAGCACAGTGTTGTCACAATAGGGATAATAAACACAGTGATGTCACAGTCCAAGGCTAATAAACACAGTGATGTCACAGTCCGGGGATAATAAACTGTGATGTCACAGTACAGGGATAATAAACACAGTGATGTCACAATAGGGGATAATAAACACAGTGATGTCACAATAGGGGATAATAAACACAGTGATGTCACAGTCCAAGGATAATTAACACAGTGATGTCACAGTCCAAGGATAATAAACACAGTGATGTCAGTACAGGAATAATTCACACAGTGATGTCACAGTACAGGAATAATAAACACAGTGATGTCACAGTACAGGAATAATAAACACTGTGATGTCACAGTACAGCGATAATAAACAGTGATGTCACAGTACAGGGATACTAAACACAGTGATGTCACAGTACAGGGATAATAAACACAGTGATGTCACAGTAGAGGATAATAAACAGTGATGTCACAGTAGGGGATAATAAACACAGTGATGTCACAGTAGGGGATAATGTAGCAAGCTCCAACTTGCATAATAAACACAGTGATGTCACAGTACAGGAATAATAAACACAGTGATGTCCCGGTCCGGGGATATAAACACAGTGCTGTCACAGTACAGGGATAATATACACAGTGATGTCACAGTAGGGGATAATGTAGCAAGCTCCAACTTGCATAATAAACACAGTGATGTCACAGTACAGGAATAATAAACACAGTGATGTCCCAGTCCGGGGATACTAAACAGTGATGTCACAGTACAGGAATAATAAACACAGTGATGTCTCAGTCCGGGGATATAAACACAGTGCTGTCACAGTACAGGAATAATAAAACACAGTGATGTCACAGTCCGGGGATATCACAGTACAGGGATAATAAACAGTGATGTCACAGTACAGGGATACTAAACACAGTGATGTCACAGTACAGGGATAATAAACACAGTGATGTCACAGTAGGGGATAATAAACACAGTGATGTCACAGTAGGGGATAATGTAGCAAGCTCCAACTTGCATACTATCAATGGCATGCTGCCTGCTTTGACATTTACAGCTTTATTTTTAGAAATATAAAGCTTCAACCATTCTAAATGTATATTAAAGAAAATAATCAGCACAAAAGTTTGAATGTATACAAAATGAAAGGACAGAAAACAGTACTTAATGTAATGTCGGGACTCATGTATATATAAATCCTTTGAAATAGGTCATCAATATTAGATCAGTGGGGGTCTGACACTTAGCACACCCACCTCTCAGCTGATACCTGGTGAAATGGCCCCTGAAACTTCACAGTGTATGGAGCTGAGCACCACAGCGCCGTACACGATGTTGTGGCTGTTATGTGGTACTGCTGCTCAGCTCCCATTCATCTCAATCACTATGTACACAGAATTTTCAGCAGTTGCAGGTCCCAGAATCAGCTGAACACTGATATGATATTGATGACCTGTCCTTAGTATACTTCATCAATATATTAGTATATTATTTTTTTTATGGATAATTGTATAAGCAATTATACACAACAAAATACAGTTTACTGTGTTAGCATTTATTTTTTTTATTTTTTCCTTTAGCCATTAGGGACTGCCATTTTTATTTGCTGGTGTGTAAGTGTCTGAGTACGACACTTACATACTGCAAATATGTCAGCCACAGGCCATAGGAGACTAAGGTTGGATGCTGACCCTATCGCCTATGCTTAGGACAACCTTAGCTGGGCTGTTCAGTTCACTGGTGTGGGTGGAGACAGGTGCCATGTTGTTATTGTAGTCATGTGCCATGCATTGAGTTATGATTTAACCTTGTCACCACTCTCCGGTACTTGCAGTGTTCTTTGTTGAGCAGTGACAGGAGGTCTGAGCACCAGGGCAGTGGCGGTGAGAACAGATCAGGCAGCCTGGCATTGTACTACTAATGCCAGGCTATTGACTTGTTCTTACTGGTGGAAGAAGTGACCGCCGTATCCCTACTCTGATCGCTCATATCAGGATTGCGGCGGTGAGTTCTCCCAGTGGGGAGAACAGCTCGGTAGCTGTTCTCACCTTCACTGTCACTGCTGCAGTGTTCAGAGCTCAGCAGAGAAACCATCACGCTGCTGTGCTCTGAACACTGACTTTGCTATGTCAGTGTAAAGTCTCATTAGACGTCTGTGATGCCCGGATGTCTGAATGAGATCTTATTGCTGCGTCTGCAAAGCGCATCAGAAGAGATTCAGCTTCAACGTTCAGAGCGCCGTAACCAGTGACCTAGTCATCTCTTCTGATGGACTTTGCAGACACAACAATAAAGCTTCAATCAGACGTCCCTGTATCACAGACATCTGAATGAGCCTTTACACTGAACTAGCAGAGCTCAGTCACTGTGCAGGGTGCAGAAGTTTTTAAAAAATAAAAAAAATAATGTAAAAAAATATATAACAAATACAATTTGAATATACCCCCCACCTTCTCCCAAATAAAAAAAATGAACATACTTTGAAATTGCCGCATCCATAAAAGTTTTCTACAAGTGGTAAGAGCAGTTTGGGCAACCTGGTATTAATAGTACAATACCAGGCTGCCCGACCTGTTCTCACCACTGGATGAAGTCAAGTGAGGTGAATTCAAAGATGAGGTTCAAGCCCCCCAAGGGGACAAAAAAAAAAAAGTAAAAAAAAAAAGAAGAAATAACTTTAAAAATAAAGTAAGCATAAAATTCGAATTGCCCCTCTTCTCATCCATTAAAAATAAATGTTAAAAAAATAAATATTGGTATTACCACATCTGTAAAAGTCTGGTATATCAAAATATAAAATTAATTAACCCTTAAGGTAAATGTCATAAACAGAAAAATTATCAAAATGGCAGAATTGCCTTTTTTTTCCGGACACCATACCTCTCTAAAACAATGCAATCAAAATCCAGCAAAACACCTTACAAGGGTATCAATAAAAATGTCAGCTCACCATGCAAAAAAACAAGCTTTATCTCCATCGATAGAAAAATAAAAACGTAACAGGTTTCAAAAAATGGTTCCACAAATTTTTTTTTTTAAAACGTCTAATTATTTTTCTCAACATTAAATTTGAAAAAAATCAATAGAGGTTTAATATCGCCGTACTCATACTGACCTGGAGAATCATGAAGACAGCTCATTTTCATCATAATGATTGCCGTAACTAATCTCAACCCTCCCCCCTACCTCCCCAAAAAAATAATTGAGGAAGTGCATTTATTCATTGCATGTTTATATTGCACTGTGGGGAGGGGCGCTATTTCAGTTTTCATCTCATTCAGCAGTAAAACTAGATCACTGTCCACATCTCGGTACCACATAACTGTCACCAACAAAATGGTTCTGAAGTGTGATCCCAAACTTCATTCTCCCTTATCCTTTTGCAAACACCCAGACCGGAGGAGAGAATCAGACACATGTGAGCAAATCCCACCCACATGTACTGCAGTCATAATGCGATCGTTTTTAAAAGTTGAAAACATTAAAACTTTTTAAAGAATTCTTCATATTTTATATCATGACAAAAAACTTTAAATATTTTTTTAAAAATTAAAACATTAATACTTTTACAATTTTTTTCAATTGTTTAACCCTTTAACAAGTCGGAAGCGGTATATGGAACAGACATACCTGGGCAGGTGATGGCTGTGTGTTACAGCCAGGACCTGCCTCTAACAATCGCGGGTGAAGCGGAGCTGATAGCGGAATTTAACACTCGCCGACATGGGGGTGCATCCTTCCATGCACCCGTTATGTGATCATGGGTGGCTATGAGAGCTGGGGTATGCTGAATACCCCCGTGTTTGTCATTGTGGAGCTCCTTTGAAATCCTGTCTGTGGCTGGTCTTCGAAGGAGACTGTGATTTTTGCTATATGCAGCAATACTGTGGCATCGCTGTACATAGCACAAGTGATCAGATGATTAACAGTATCAGCATTGTGTATGTTGCACTCTGCTGAGAAAATCCACTGCATATATTCATTTATACTATGGAATGCAACAGGAAATTTATTATGCTTTGCTTGTATAGCACCTTAAAATTTCACAGCGCTTTACAGACATTATCATCACTGTCCCCATTGGGGCTCACAATCTAAATTTCCTATCATAATGCCTTTGGCATGTGGGAGAAAACCCATGCAAACATGGGGAGAACATACAAACTCCTTGCAGGTGTTGTTCTTAGTGTGATTTGAACCCAGGACCCCAGTGCTGCAAAGTAACAGTGCTAACCACTTTTTTATCATTGATCTGCTTCTACCTACTTTCAGCCTCCCTTTCTATCAGTCCCATCAGCCCCCACCCCGATTACGTTAGCCCGCACCCCGGTTACGTCAGCCCGCATCCCGGTTACGTCAGTCCGCACCACGGTTACGTCAGCCCGCATCCCGGTTACGTCAGTCCGCACCACGGTTACGTCAGCCCGCACCCCGGTTACGTCAGTCCGCACCCCGGTTACGTCGTCAGCCCGCACCCCGGTTACGTCAGCCCCCACCCCTGTTAAATCATGCAGTAAGAGATTGACAGGGTGGCAATGACCATGTGTTACGTGGATTATGAACGCTGAAGGTGATTGTAGTAGGTGTTTTATGTTTTTATATAAACGGTTCATCTTTTTAATCAGCCTTAGCTTGGTTATATCATGTTTGGATTTCTGCTCCTGACATAATCGGAGACTTATGCAGCAGGAAGGAAATGCCTCTTCCATTAACGAAGTTCACCTTGGGTCAACGTTCCTTGTGAGCAACAAACAAGACATAATCTTCTGTCTGCAAACTCAGTGTCAGGGCGCAACCGACTCTCTTGAGATGCTGAAAGCGTACATGTCTGATGATTCAGTGTCCAGACAGCTTCTACTTTTGAATTATTAAAGAACTACATAATCTTAAGTAACAGTGTTGTTGCTGTAAATGCCGTATTTTAGAGACTAGAACCTCTAATACCAGGGTTTCCTAACAACCAATGTGTATTTTTAGAAAGTTGAAGGAAGAAATTCAGCTTAAGACCAAAAAGACTTACTGCGTCCAGGTGAATGCTCTCTTTGCAGCATTGTGATCTTTGTGTCAGGGACCCCATTACCCCATTCACGCACCCAAATACATATGGTATTTGGTAAGTACATATTCCCATGATATAGGTGTAATGACGTTGTTATAGGATCACTATTGCTTCCTCATTCAGGAGCAAAGCTTAAATGACTTGTCCAGGTTCAGATATTATATATTGACATTATACAATTTTTCATTATTATTTATGTATTATGGCCTCATGATTTTCAAGATCTCTGCTTGTTGTCATCAAAGGGAACTTTCGTTCATTATTTCCAGCAGATAAAAATCAGTTTTGGACACATAAGTGTCATTAAAAGACAAAGCTCAGATGCCCACAATGTGACTGTTAAGGCCATGTTCACACATTAGTATTTGGCCAGTATTTTTAAGCCAAAACAAGGAGTGGAACACTCAGAGGAAAAGTATAATAGAAACACATCACCACTTCTGTATTTTCCACCCACTCCTGGTTTTGGCTTACAAATACTGAGGTAAAATACTGACCAAATACTGAACGTGTGAACATGGCCTTAATGCAACTTTTACATGTCAGATTTACATATTGAAAACTCAACCTGCAGCCTATTACAAGAAAGACAGTAGAAATATGATTTGCTTTGCAATTCCTCCTGTACCTCTCTGTCCATAAATGAGATGGCCACATTGCCTTAAATGGGGACATCATGAGGGAATAAGCCCCTAATGTATTACATGGTCAAGTCAGGTTATGAGGTAACTGACAATATTACTGGGAACTTTCAGAAGTGGTACAAATCTGGCCTTAACTGGTTTTTGAGCGGGAAATGGAGAACAGCTGATTGGTTCTGTAAGGGGGGGAGAGTGGGGGCATATGCCTATATAAGACGACGGCTCCTGTCAGGAGGGGTCAGTTTTACCTCAAGAGCTGAAGAAGCCTGAAGACGGGATGGAGGAGCTCCTGAGCCGGCTGTTGGAGAAGGCGAGCGCTGGGGGAGGTCGGGACTGGCTTCTGCGGTGCCTGGAGGAAGATTCAGCGGCACAGGAAGAGGCTGTTGAGGGGGCGATTGAGGAGCCCGAAGATGGCGAGATACAGGACGGAGCGCCGGTTCCCCATCGCAGTGCGAGACCCAGGAAGCTGCGACGCTGGTCCCCATCACCGCCGCCATCAGGAGGCAGGCGGAGCCAAGGCAGGAAGAGGCCGGCGGCATCGCTAAGCGGGGAGCCTGTCAGCAGGCTCTCGCGTAGTCCTACGAGGGGGCGTGGTTCCGTGAGCCAGCCGGCATCTGGGTCCCCGGAGCGCAGGACGGATGAAGACAGCGGTGCAGCGGTAGTGGTCACGACCGCTCCATGGAGCCGGGGCGCCAGCTTGCAGCCGCAGCAAAAGAGCTGTCAGGCGGCTGCAGCTGTGTCCCAGGCCTGGAGCCCAGCGGTTGTGGCTAGTACCGGGATGGCCCCTTTCACTGAGACCGCTCAGGGGTCTGGTGGGAGAATAGAGAAGACATCAGTAACGCAAGGACAGATGCAGACATCTCCGGCACGATCTTCGGATGGTGAGATACTAATGCATAATGACAGTTTAATTGATAATCTTATTTCTAGCTCAGCCTCTCTTAAAGAGATAATTAATATTGCTGTGCAGGATGCCCTTAGGGGATTTTCTAAGTTTGATATGGGGTCCTCCCTTAAGGTTTCTCAGAGGCCTCATGTACCTGCAGCCTGCTTCAAGGAAGCATTGTCCTGCGAGGTTTCCCCTTTGGGTTTTCACTTGTCTGCGTCGGTGAAAGAAAGGATCTGGGCTGGGGAGTATTTGGATGTTTTTTCCCTGCTTCCCGGTAAAGATGCTTTTCGGACCGATAAATCGGATGAGGAAAAAAAGAAAATTTTTAAATCTTTTCATTCGTGGCTACAGGCCTTCTTAATTTATGCGGCCGTGTTGGGGGAGAAATCCGCGTCTCTTTGCTGTGGACTCCTTCAACATATAGATATTGTATTGGAGGCTTACCGCCATTTTGGCAGTACTGCTTGGCTGCTGTATGATGAAGCCTTTAGGCAAAAATTGTCTGTTCACCCTTCATTAAAATGGGGGGTTAAAGACGTAGGCCTATGGCTACAAATGATGGTCCCACAGAGGCAACCTAATATTGTTAAAAACCCGGTTTCTCAACAGATTCGGAAAGGGTTATGTTTCGCGTTTAATGAGTCCTCCTGCAGATGGCTGCACAATTGGCGTTATAAGCATGAGTGTTCCATTTGCGGGGGGGCTCACCCAATGAATAAATGCTTCAAGAAATTTACTCAGTCGCCTCAAAGGGCTATTGCAAAAGAGCCATTTCTTAATGGCAAAGACACCGGTGAAGGTGGCAGAAATGCTACCGTTTCTAAACAAATATCACGACAGGGAGAAATCCCTGCTACTGTTTAAAGGTTTCACAGAGGGTTTTTTTGTACCTAGTTTTGAAGGGTCTGGTTGCAAGGTAATTGAGAATTTACCTTCAGCCAGGCATTTTCCTGAGGTAGTGAGAGAGAAAATTGTTAAGGAAATTCAGCTCGGTAGGTGTTCTGGTCCATTCATTGATCCCCCTTTTTTGAATTTTAGGATCTCCCCATTAGGGGTTGTTCCAAAAAAAGAGCGGGGTTCCTATCGCCTTATACATCATTTATCTTTCCCTCCCGGCGATTCATTGAACGACCAGGTGGATAAGACTAAAGCATCTGTCCATTATGTCTCATTTGACATGGCCGTAGATTTATTACGGAATGTCGGCGGCAATGCCATGCTAGCTAAGACGGATATTCAAGCGGCTTTTCGCCTGCTTCCTGTTCATCCGTCTGGTTATTGTTCATTGGGTTTTGTTTTTGAGGGATTTTATTTTTTTGACCGATGTCTCCCAATGGGTTTTTCGTTATCCTGTTTTTATTTTGAAATGTTTTCTTCCTTTTTGCAATGGTGTCTTCAATCTATTTTTCCACAAGGACATGTGTTACATTATTTAGATGATTTTTTATTCTTAGGCCCCTCTGGTTCTGACATTTGTTCTCAATTGTTGACACGTTTTTTGTCCATTATGGCTATTTTTGGGGTCCCCATTGCCGCAGATAAGACGGTTTTTCCTTGTACGAAACTGGAATTTTTAGGGATAGAGTTAGATTCCAATGAAATGGTATGTAGGCTGCCATTGGATAAAGTGATTAAGCTGAAATCACTAGTCTACCTTGTTCTGCGACGGGACACTGCTTCTTTGAGGGTTTTTCAATCTTTATTAGGAGCATTAAATTTTGCTTTGCGCATAATACCTGTTGGGAGAATTTTTTTGAGGCGTTTGTACGATGCTATCAAAGGCCACACCTCCCCGACGTCCTTGATTATTATTTCTCCTGATCTGAAGGAGGATTTATGGGTTTGGGCCCGGTTTTTGGACGAGTATAATGGTGTGTCTTGCTGGCAGTCAGAATTTCAATCAGCGGATAAACTGCAATTGTTTTGTGCAGCTAGTCTTTCCGGTTTTGGGGGATTTTTCCGCGGTGCATGGATTTCAGAGCTTTGGCCGGGTTTTTTCTGCGGTAAGGATTTTACTATATCATTTTTTGAAGTCTTTGCAGTTTTTGCTATTTTTTCCCTTTGGAGTTCTCGTCTCGATAATTGTAGAATTTTGTTGCGCTCCAGATCTCCGGGTCTTTGTTTTTCACTTAACACTATGTCTTCTAGAAACGGGTTGATCTCTAAAATTTTGAGGCATTTGATGTTATTATTACTTCAGCACAACATTTGGCTTAAAGCCTGCGTTTCTACAGAATATAGTAATGTAATGGCGGATCTTCTGTCTCAGCAGCGGGTGGAAGAATTCCTTGCGCGGTATCCAGAGGCAGAAGCGGACAGAACGAGGCTTCCCACGTCCCTGTGGGATCTGGTTTAATTCATGTTCCTAAATACATTATTCATTCCTTAGCTCCGCGCACATGGGCTGGTTATACATGCGCGTGGGAGCGATGGCGGGGATTTTGTCAAGTTAATGGCTTTGATCCTCATGCATGTTTTGCTACTTCAGCCTTGTCATTTTTAGACATGTTAGTGAATGAAGGGTTGTCTCACTCAGCTTTCGCAAAAAGTATAGCAGGGATATCATTTTTCTTGAAGCTTTATGGGTCAGCTCCCTTGTCGTCATTATTTGTAGTAAAGCAATTTTTAAAGGGTTTTAAGCGTAATTCTTTTTCTGCAGATACCAGACGACCAGTTACGATTGAACTTTTGTCCAAATTGTGTTCAGTGGTTTCTGAGGTTTGTTTCAACCTTTTTGAAGCAACTCTTTTTAGGGCCATTTTTATTACTTTATTTTTTTCAGCAATGAGGACGGGGGAGTTATTGTCAGATAATGGGCTTCGGCCTACGGGGCTTCTGTTTTCTGACGTTTCAGTACTACAGCACAGTATGGTCCTTTTCTTGAGGAGGTCTAAGACAGATCAGTTGGGCAGGGGCACTAAAATCATAGTAAGGGCAATCAGCGATTCTCCCTTATGCCCTGTGTCTAACATGAGACGATGGCTGTCAATTCGCCCCCTTGGTTTTTCCCTTCTATTCATTCATAAAAATGGTAGCCCAGTAACTAAATTCCTATTTTCTTTCATATTGAGGAAATGCTTGGGCGATCTGAAACTGGGGAATTTACATATTACAGGTCATTCGTTTAGGATAGGGGCAGCAACTATGGCTGCCCAAGCGGGCCTAGATGAGAATTTGATTAAGCAATTAGGGAGGTGGAAGTCAAATCGATACCAGTTGTATGTTCGCCCTGACTTGTTATTTACATGTTGATTCTTTTTATTTTGTAGGGCCCAGATGTATATGGATTATTGGGCACTCTTATGTTTATTGGGCGCAGAGAAGGGCGAGTAAAAGAAATTATTCTGAAAATTTATCGTTCAGTTCATCCGAATTTCAAATCTTCTGGCATGGTATTCGTGGTATGCGTTGGTCACAGTTGAAGAAAGTATTATTAGATTTATCTTTGCGTTATCCTATACCTGATTTTTTAATTTTACATTTATTGGGTAATGATATTGGCAAGTTTCGGTCTTCTGATCTGCTCTGGCAAGTCAAACAGGATCTTCTTTGGATTACCAGTTTTTTTCCTGCTGCTACGATTGCCTTTTCGGAGATAATATCCCGCCTTCGTTGGAAATCGGATGGGGTATTTTTTCTTGAAAAGATCAAGCGTAAAGTGAATAGAGATCTTTCCAAATTTTTGCCAAGCCTCAACGGTTTTTGCTATAGGCACAGAGAGTTGGAGGGATATGTAGTGGGGATGTATAGTAGAGATTCCGTTCATCTTTCTGATGTCGGTTATAACATTTTGAATTTAGACTTTCAGACTATGATTGAGCATTGGTCGGGTGGCTTTGTGGGGGGGGCCTCTGCTTTTTAAGCAGAGTCCTGGTGGATGGGTCACCCAGATACTTGGGTGGATCCATATGGAGATAATTATTAATGAGTTGTTTATTAAATTATTTATTTATGTCTGGAGCAGTTTTAATATTTAATGTATTTGATTATTCATGGATTTACTATATTGATTATTTTATTAAACTTGACAAAGGTACCCGACCAATAAATAAGTTTTACTCCATATATAATAGTAGTGTGGTTCTTTTATTAATTTAAGTATGTTTATCATTTGTGGGCTTTATGACTTCATGACAGCAAGCAGAACAGCACGGTGGCTCAGTGGTTAGCACTGCTGCCTTGCAGCACTGTTGTCCTGGGTTCAAATCCCAACAAGGACAACATCTGCAAGGAGTTTGCATGGGTTTCCTCCCACACTACAAAAACATACTGATAAGGAAGCTAGATTGTGAGCCCCAATGGGGACAGTGATCATAATGTCTGCAAAGCGCTATGGAATTGATCTCGAACGTATATTGGAAAAATGTGTATATTTTTTATTAAATAAAGAATAATATTTATCTGCTGCAACATTAACGTCTCTGGACCCTGAGGCAAAAACTATAATTGGGCATTATCTATTACTAGGATGTACATACACTGTATAAAATGTAAGTGTTCATTTGTATTGTGAGATACCGTAATTTAGTTTTATTCCATTATTTTGCAATCAGTGTAGTATTGATGGCACTGATGGTATTTATCCAGAATCACCTGGAACTGCATCCTGGTAGAAAGGTGGTGAAAGCATAGTATTGTAGTATTATATTGTTACTACCGTACACCAAAAGCAACATGAGTAGTATCCAATTTAGACATTCTGATAGCAAAATCAAGATGTGGTTATTCGATCTCCAAACAGGTTTTTTTCTAATCGCTTGTGTAGTTAACTACATATTCATTGTATTTTTTATGTATAATATTAGAAAAATGCAAATATTTTGTAAAAATAAAGAAAAATATTAGAAATGTTGTGTATTGCATATCTAATATATTTTTATTTTTGATGCTCCCATTTAGGTGTACCAACCCCGAGCCCTGAGATCCTGCGACATACACTCAATATGCTTGTCCGAGAGAGGAAAATCTATCCTACTCCTGATGGATACTTTATAGTGACACCACAGACTTATTTCATTACCCCATCCCTTATAAGAACTAACAGTAAATGGTACCACTTGGATGAGAGGATACCTGACCGGTCTCAGTGTACCTCTCCACAACCAGGAACTATTACGCCATCCCCTTCAGGATGTGTCAGGGACAGAACTCTCTCCAAAAACCACTGCGACTCTTGTCATTGCTGCAGAGAAGATATGCATAGCATCCATGCATCTACCTTACAAAGGAAATCTGCTAAAGACTGCAAAGACTCATATTGTCCCCCCTCATTGTGCCAGATTCCCCCTACAGAGAAAAGCAAAAGTACCATTAATTATTCATATAAAACAGAAACCCTCTCCAAACCTAAAGATGGGGAAAAGCCATCTAAAAAATTTGGTCTAAAATTGTTCAGGCTGAGTTTTAAAAAGGACAAAGCAAAACAGCTGGCTAATTTTTCAGCTCAATTTCCTCCTGAGGAATGGCCTCTCAGAGATGAGGACACACCAAATACTATACCCCGGGAAGTAGAGATGGAAATCATAAGACGAATAAACCCAGATTTAACAGTGGAAAATGTTGTGAGGCACACTGCACTAATGAAAAAACTTGAAGAAGAAAAATCTCAGAGAAGCAAAGCTGGTTCATCAGCTCATCATAGTGGAAGGAGCAGACGGAGCAGGACACATAGAAAAACTCATGGAAAATCTCGGTCACATAGCAAGAATAGGGCTTCCAAAGGTGACCCTTCTGAAGGATCCCACTTAGACTTGCCTGGAGAGAGAGAGTATGAATTTTATCATCCACGGAATCGATCACCGAGGGAAGGCTGTTTCATTATGGAGCGCAAAGGTGGAGAGAATTTTGTAGTACTCAGTAATCCAAATATGATAGAATCTCATTTTCCCGTTACACCAGAATGGGATGTGTCTGGTGAACTGGCCAAAAGAAGGACTGAAATGCCTTTTCCTGAACCCTCAAGGGGGAGTTCCCATTCAAAGGTCCATCGTAGCCACAGCCATACACAAGATAGGAGGTCAAGGAATGAAAGGTCAAGTAAAGCCAAGGAAAGATCTAGGTCAATGGACAACTCAAAGGGACCTTTAAGTGGTGCGTCTTTAGGTACACCTGATGACCTAGGTGAAGGCTGCAGTCTTGATGAGAAAACACCAAGCCAGTTTTATATAGATGATGGTACTTTAAGGCCATCACATAGTAGTTTGAGTCATCAAAGGACTCTATCTTACAAAGATCCATGTACTCCTGAACTAGCTAGTGGTGGTGCTGATACCCCTAAATCATGTAGCCTGTTGGAACAAGGCAAGCTTCCAGAGAGTTTATCGTCGTACAGTGAACTTAATTCTTGTCCCAAAAAAACAGCGGATGACTATTTTCAGTGTAATACATCTAGTGAAACAATTCTCACTGCTCCATCCCCTTTAGGAAAAAATAAGGAGGACATTGACATGCCAAGTCTCACCGAAAGCTTAAAAAGACTTTCTCCTGCTGAGAAGCCACCACAACATATAGCCAGAGAACAAGGGGAATACAAAGATGACTCACCAAAAGGTACTGTTAGTGGTCTATCAGTCGCTGCAACTAGTCAAAGCCCTGAGCTGATTGCAAATGGGAGGTTAGTACCACATCATAATGCGGAATCGAGCAGCCTTGACAAAAGGAAAGAAATTTTCAGTAAGGATACTTTATTCAAACCTTTGCACAATAGCCTATCTGTGAACAATTTTCATAAATCTGGTGTGAGTTTACTGAAATCACACCAAAAGACTTCTCCTGAAACACTGCCAGCAAGCATTGAGAACTTTGAGCAACCTATTACCACCTCAGTCACCCCAAACCTTGCTGTCTCACCCAGGCCTCAAGAGCCAGCAGGAAATCAAGAAGCCTCTTTTGATTACTACAATGTGTCTGAAGATGACGAGTCAGAGGAAGGGACGCCGAAACCAACAGAGGAGGAAAAAAACCGAGATGATGTGGGGACAATGCAGTGGCTGCTACAACGGGAGAAGGAACGGGATTTACAAAGGAAGTTTGAGAAAAACCTCACACTTCTGAATCCAAAGGAAACAGACAGCAGTGGCAGCCAGAGAGCCACACACTCGGCTCGCTTGGACAGCATGGACAGTAGCAGCATTACTGTAGATAGTGGATTTAACTCCCCACGGTAAGAAGATTTAGCATCTGAAGTGTTTGACATGTTCTAGTTATCTGGAAAGTGTATGGGATGAGTGCATGGACTGGCGATCATTGTAGGCAGTAGCCAGTGTGAGCTCAAACCGCATGTGTTACTTGTGACGTTTGGATATTTCATTAGAATTCTGATTTGTGCCACTGAATATTTCATGTATATTTTTGGGTCTTTGTGGGCAAATGTTAGTTTTAATTATGGCACCTCATAGGTAGAACAGAAGTAACCAGATATTCGTTAATCTCCACTGTAAGTCGGACCTTATATTAATGGACCTTTTTTTATGCCAAATCTAAGACAATCATAAAATTATTTTATTGTACCTTGTTCATAGTGACAAAAACATATTTTTTTGTTTGCCTTTCTATATTTTTATTTTTTTCAAAACAGTTCTGTCTTCCTATTCTAGGAATTATGCAGTTATTAGTCTCAATCACTTAATGTTCAAGAACAATATAAAGTTTACTTATATATGATTTGCAATAAAAGTACATGGAATTGAAGGGTGACTACATATAATTAAAATGAAATCATATCTATTTAATTCATCAGCCCCTCTGTTAAATACTTATTTGTGCAAATTCATCTATGTCTGGATGAAGTCATTTATAAAATTATTGAAATCCATAATAGGCAGAAATGCTGGAATAATTGCTCAAACAGCCACAGTGGATGCATTTTAGGAGTTTTCCCATTAGCTACAAAAGCCTTGAAAAGTTTTTTTTTTTTTTTAAATAAAACTACTTTGTAATTTACTTAAATTAAAAATATTGCACAGTTTGAGAGGTAAAAAAATATCTTTAGTCCCTGGGGAAGAAATTCAGGAAGTGTATTACAATCAAGATACTGTCCTCCTGGTCCAGTCAGTAAAGGCCTCATTCAGACATCAGTGTTTTTCACATACGCTAAACAGAATTGAACTGGTGCCATCAGTGTTTGATCAGTATTATTCACATATGGATATATAAATTACATTGATTCTCATCTCCTTTGCAGTGTTAATCACAGAGATCATACATTATCATGCTTATATAGCACTATCATATTCCATAGTGCTTTACAGACATTATGGGCACTGTCCCCATTGGGGTTCACAATGTAGATTCCCTATCTGCATGTCTTTGGAGTGTGGGAGGAAACCTTAGAACCCAGAGGAAACCCACGCAAACACTGAGAGAACATACAAACTCCTTGCAGATGGGATTTGAACCTGTGGATTTGAACCCAGGACCCCAGTGCTGCAAAACTGCAGTGCTAACCACTGAGCCACCGTGCTGCGCATACACATGTGGTCAAAATTGTTGGTACCCCTCGTTTAATGAAAGAAAAACCCACAATGGTCACAGAAATAACTTGAATCTGACAAAAGTAATAATAAATAAAAAATCTTTGAAAATGAACAAATTAAACTCATGAAATAGGCCTGGACAGAAATGATTTTACCCCTGAAAATAATGTGACAAAAGGGACATGTTAAATCAAGTTGTGTCCACTAATTAGCATCACAGGTATCTACAGTCTTGTAATCAGTCAGTGGGCCTGCATATAGGCTACAGATACTCACTGTGACATGGTGTGTACCACACTCAACATGGACCAGAGGAAGCAAAGGGAAGAGATGTCTCAGGAGATTAGAAAGTAAATTATAGACAAGCATGTTAAAGGTAAAGGTTATAAGACCATCTCCAAGCAGCTTGATGTTCCTGTGACTACAGTTGCACATATTATTCACAAATTTAAGATCCATGGGACTGTAGTCAACCTCCCTGGACGTGGCTGCAGGAGGAAAATTGATGACAAATCAAAGAGACGGATAATACGAATGGTAACAAAAGAACTCAGGATAACTTCTAAAGAGATTAAAGGTGAACTTCAAGCTCAAGGAACATCAGTGTCAGATCGCACCATCCGTCGTTGTTTGCTCCAAAGTGGACTTCATGGGAGACGACCAAGGAGAACACCATTGTTGAAAATGTCTAGTTCATGAGTTTAATTTTTTTTTAAATTCTGTGGAAGTGGGGCTGAAAAGCAATGGCTGACTTTCATTTGTTCATTTTCAAAGATTTTTTATTTATTATTACTTTTGTCAGATTCAAGTTATTTTTGTGGCCATTGTGGGTTTTTCTTTCATTAAACGAGGGGTACCAACAATTTTCACCACGTGTGTACATATTGTATACTGATGCCATCCACGTGCTGTATATGTTTTTCATAGACCCATCGATTTGTATTGACACTTTTCCTCCATGCTGCTGGAAAAAACAGACATGTCAACAGCCCATAGACTGTAATGGAAAATTATAATGTGAACAACACAGGTAGGACACGTACATGCACCAAGGGCGTCTAAATGAGGCCTAAATATGTGAACCTCTTTTCTTTGCGGAGAAGCCTTCATAGTTTTCTTTGAGTTGTATCAAAGTCATTGGAACTGATAAAAGTCTATGAACCCTACTGCATAAAGAGTTTCTGTTTATTACTTTTCACGCTGAGCTTCTCATAAACTTCTATGGGTTCCATGAACTTCAGTGGAGCTTCGTAGAGATCTTTTTAGTATTAGAGCAATGCAGAAAATGTGGGAGAGTGCTGCTGTGGAAGAAAATGGGAGCACATACTGCACAGACTCGACCACAAAGAAGATGGCATCCTTGCTGTGGAAGTACTTCCTGACATTTTCCAGGAGTTAAAGAGGACCTATCATCGGGTAAAAAGTGTCACTTTTTTGCTCTTATATTTTTTATCCTGCTCCCCTGAGTGTTACGGTTTCTTTGTTTTTATTTTAATCCGCCATATGGTTTCAGAGATATGGGTCTTTTTACTGAGTGCAAATTTTTATGGTCTTCACAAAAGTGGTGTTGCTCACAAGGTAATAATGCATTACAGGCTAAAGACACACCCAAGAGGATCCTGTGAGTCACACCCCCTGGGTAACAACTTGCACAAAGTAAAAAGGCCCATATCTTTGAAACTGTATAGTGGATAAAGAAAAAAAAAAAAAGAATACTCAAGGGAACAGAATTAATAAAATAAGAGCAAAAGCTGGAAAACTGGACACCTTGTACCCAGTGACAGGTCCTTCAAACTTTACAGACATTTTTTTCAATGGACAAAATTACAAAGCACTTGTTATTTAAAAAAGTGACTTTATTAGGGCCTTTTAAAGTAATTTAAAAACATTTTTAACATGTTACGGCCTTTACTTGTGTGCCATATCTAAAAAAAAACCTGCTTTGAAGCTGATATATGTCTGTTTCTGTCACAAATATAACAACTTCTGCATTTCACTGTGTTGCTAGCAGCAGTTGTCATACGGCATGCTGACATTAGTTCGCGCTCTGTAGCTATTGGCCATAAAGTAGAGATATAATATATTGCTGCAGCCATTGGCTGCAGAGCAGCGACTCATTTCAGATGAGTGGAGTGCATTAGTTAAAAATTGTGCCGCCACCACCTCTGTGTTGTGCAGAGAAGACTGCCCCATTGTGTGACATTGACCTATTGGTTCAATTTGAACAATTCATTTTTCAACATTTTTTTTATTTTAATTAGCTTAAAATGGTAAAGATTACATTTGTCATTTGATAGACATTTCTGAAATTGAGGCTATATTATTATTTGTGGTATGTGTAGGACTTGGGTTACATAGACAAGTTTTACTGTGCTTCACTCTTGTGCTGCTGTCTCTTTTTTTTTCGTAACAGCTATTTATATAGGCTCAAAATTTTATATAAAAACTAGATAAATATTTTCAATATGACATGGAAAACTGTATGGAAAGTTTTAGAGGAAACTTAAAAGGTTTCACACGTTTGCCAGTTTTGATCAAATCAGGGAGTCGATCGATCGGAGACAAGAGCACGCATCCAGTCTTGTCTGTGTACAAGGCTTGTCTGCTCTCAGATGCACAGTCACATGTTTTTATTACAACTACAAAGATAAGGAAAGTGGGAATGGCTTAATACATTACCTTACCTAAAAAGGAAGATATTTAAGTTGGGAATAACAAAGTCATAAATTATAGATTCTGCTGGATTCCTTAGAAACTGGCTTTATCTAGTTTACTATACTTTCAGAAGCAACGCAAAACTTTATACAAAGACATCTCTATATCACATACAATGCCCTGTGTTATTACTTTATGAATAACACTTATAAAGCTAATACTAAAATACAACATTATCAAAGATATATAAATTGTCTGAATAATAAAACAAAGTATAAATATTTACCATAACAAATACTAGTTTTTGTAGTGAATTCACTACAATAATCAAAAAATAAAGATGGTTATAGATCCAGGATCCCATTACTATCCTAGTAGGGGTCTAGTAGACCATTACTGAAGGTCTGCCGGTACTCTACTTACATTGTTGTTTAGTCGAGACTCATTTCTCCCCACTGCACACGCAGAATTAATATTCTCTTGAACAAGCCAAAAAAAGCATGCTAATAAGGAACTATGACATTTTAAAGGCAACCTGTCAACTGATTCATACTGCGCAAATCACAGGCAACATGAATCAGAACCTGTCTCCAATATTTCAAATATTTCACTCTGCAATACTGCGATGTTTCAGAAAAAACATACTTTGTAATAGCTGCTGGTTACCATGAGACTAGGATAACTAGTCCGAAGTCAGTTCCTGGCCCACGGCTGCCAAAATTCATCGAAAGTTTTGCTATTACTAATGCCAGAAATGTTATTCCAGTCCCTAAACAAAGTTTCACACCACTGAGATGTGCCAAATTCATTAAAGGGAATCTGTCAGCAGCTTTTGCTATGTAATCTGACAGCAGCATGATGTAGGGACAGAGACCCTGATTACAAAGATGTATTACCTAGTTTACTAGGTGCAGCAGTTATGATAGTCACAGTTTTCTCTGCTGCAGAGCGGAGTTGTTGAGCTGTGTATATCCCTGCCCACATTACAGCTTTCGATGTACATTATATAGTGACAGAGAGCTGCTAATCAGTGCTGGTGGCGTGGTTGGACTGTGAGGCACAAGGCCAGTTGTCCTGTAGTGATAATCTCCTGCTGATAAAACACTGATTGTATTGAAACAGCAAAACACAGCTCAGTAAGTGACACATCAGTGTAATGAGGCTGTCTTACATCACGGTGCTTTCAGATAAGATTAGATTGCAAAATCCTGGTGACAGATTCCCTGATGACATCCTACTACACCGTGCCCTTTATTTAAGATTGGCGTGTACAACACCAGTTTTAATGATTCAGCCCCTTATTTTTTTAGAAATTTTCAAATAAAATGGGTCAATGGTGCATTCAGATTTGGTGAGAGCATTATTGTATACATATGTAGGAGGAGAGACCTGTCACTCTGAGAGCGAGGCAAGGAGAATCCTCCAGGGACCTGCCTTGAATTAGTCATCCGAGATTCATAGTCACGGGCTAGATTTTCAAAGTACCTTTTCTCTAAAACGCTGCAGGGTTTCAGAGTAAAACCTACATGGCTCTTAATAACGCAGCCGCTGTCTGATTTAGGGTGCCCATGGCAGCCTGTATCTATTGCTAGGTTCCATTCAAAAGGGTATAGGCTAAAAGCAATGCAAGGACAGAGCTAGAATTTATTTTCCACCTCTTTCCTAAGTATCAAAAAGTTCTGCCAGATGTGCCACAAAAGTAAAATAGGGGCTTCAGGTTCAATGCTATCATAGATACATTGCTATTTCTGCCACAAAAATATTAAGATGCACAGATTTTCATAATCTTATGATAGTACATAGGAGAGAACAATCCCTTTAAGTTATCCAGACCCATATTTCTAAAATAAAAATCAGTTAATCAGTTCACTGCCATAATATAGTGGCTTCATACTTCCCAACAATTCTGCTTAAAAACAGGGATAATGAGGCCATTGTAGTGTAAGGTGCTCAGGGTGGAAGCCATGGGTCAGGGGCTGCTGTTCTCCCACACCCTGGCACCCTACAAGTAGATCATGTCCCGTCTCCCTGGGGGTTTGTGTGTACGTGATAACACTCGGGGTTTGGCTGGTAGCCCTCTCTGACTCCTCCATTATGGTTCCAGAATCAGCCACACATTGCACAGGAGACACTGCTTTCTTTTCCAACAAATGAACTTTACTGAACAGTCCAAACCCCATCTTATTCACAGCACAGTATGTTGTTACAGTCATTTCCGTCTCAGCCTGAGCTTTCTTTCTGCATTATGGCATTCTGGTCCCTGGGACGCTTTTTCCGTCCCACTTCTCTGACACGATTTCCCCATCCGGCTTCCTCTTCTGGAAGATGAATACGGCACTCGCTTCTGTACCTAATTCAGGCTGTAGGCCCCTAATGTCCTAGAAAGGACCACTGATGTTAGTGGCTGCCGTCCGCATGCTTCTCCCAAAAGCCCACTGGCCTAGTCTTCCTTTCCATCTAATCTCACACTCTGTCTCTAACTTATCTCCTCATCTCCCTAAAGCAGGAAGTGTCCTCTATTTTATCCAAGCCTGCCCCTCCCAAATTGGGGCAGCTCCCTAACACTTTAAGGGTATGTGCACACGTTGAGTATTTGATTGCAGAAATTTCTGCAACGTTTCTGCATCTCTTGGCAGGAAAACGCAGCCTCAAAAACGTTGCATTTTTGCTTGCGTGTTTTTCAGTGCATTCAATGGGTGAAAAACGCAGGCAAAACGCACAGAGAATTGACATGCTGCAGATTATTTTCTGCACCAAATCTGCAAGTCAAAAATACTCAACGTGTGCATGACACTTCAGGTTTCTCATTCACTTTGCTGGCATCAGGTTTTGCTTCACAAATCCAGGCAGAAAAAAACGAGACAAAAACGCATCAAATCTGCAACGTGTGCACACAGCCTTACTGTTCCTATGCTATAGCTATTTCCTGGTTCTATTGTGCCCTCCACTGCACTTCCCATTCCTATCTATGTCTAACACTTTATTGTAGTACTATATCTATGTCCTAATTTTCCATCCTTATACTGTCCCTATACACATTAGAGTACACATTACATCCTTATCAAAGTACACTTGAGTCATCCACATATTAAATACTTATAAAATTATACGTACTACATTAATCACAATGTTACACACAAACTGTTTGCATTGGAGCTCGTATTACTCTATGCACCTGCAGCGCCCATTTTAGTAGTAAGGGAAGAAGAGCACGTTTGTCCCGGACATACTGTTAGTGTAGCAACAAGTGACCGCCCTCAGTCTGTCAGCCTTGCCTCATAGATGACATTCTTTTTTAGCTGTGACCATCCTTGTTATTACCAAAAATCTGGTATGCAAGTATTATATTGAATGCATATATTTCTCCATAGAGCTCCCCCGAGCTTGTCAGCCTCCTCAAAGTGAGCGCTCTTCTACAGTACATCCTTTGGGGAATGTTGGGGGATTACAGTCACAAAATGCCGACTCAAAGTCAGATTTAGGCTAAGTGCCCACGATGCAGAAATGCTACATATTTTTTCCCGCTTCTCCCTGGCAGGAAAAAGGCATGCGGATTTTACATGAGTTTTTCCCGCATGCAGAAATGGAAAAAATGTGCAGCATTTCTGCATCGTGGGCACTTAGCCTTAGAGCTGCCAACTATACCTTTAATACTGGTGTTGTGCCTGCCAGACTTAAAGGGAATCTGTCACCCTCCTGGGAGATATCCGACCTCTAATATGGCCATACAGGTGATAGAAATGTAAATCTATACATACCTGTATGTCCCATATTAGCGGTATGATTGCAGAGAAATGTCTTTTTATAAAATCGGTTTTCATATGCTAGTGCGCAGGCGCTGGGGAGTCACTGTGGCATATGAAAATGGATTTTATAAAATGACATTTCTCTGCAATCATACCGCTAATATGGGACATACAGGTAAGTATAGATTTACATTTCTATCACCTGTATGGCCATATTAGAGGTCTGATAACTCCCGCTGGAGTGCGGCATCAAATTCATAAAGAGGCGCACTACAATTAATTAATTCTACACACCTCCCCAGTGGCGTCCACCTCCGTGCAACTAGCCAGAAATGTTACTCCAGCATTTCTAGTGTAAGAAATGCCTTCACTTTTGATAAATTTGATGGCGTATCACTGTTCCCCCAACCTGTTTCATCCACAACCCCTTCCTAGCTTCACACAGCTGAGAAAATGCCAAGAGTCACCACATTTTTGCTCAGCTTTGCATTGCACAAAATTTTTTCTACTTTTCAAAGTGTTTTACGCCACTTTACTTACAGGTTTACTCAAACCTATAGCCAAATAATAATTATTGTTTATATTTCTAATCTCTTTTTACTACAAAGATATAGATATTATTCTATTCTGGCGTGTACAGAGTTTTGGAAAAAGTAACACTAGCAAGTGCATGTCAGTTATCACTAGAGTTGGTGTGAATCAATTTGGAGTATTCGGTCCATCATCAGAATTTCGTCAGATTTTTATCAGTTTTTTTCACTGATGTGGAAAAAAAAAAAGTTTCCCCAGCTTCTCCTATCAGGGCTCATTCAGACATTAGTATTTTCTATGTATGAGAAAAAGGCACTGATCTTTCTGATCAGACTTTGATCAGAATGTGGTCTGAGTGTTATCATTTTTTCTCATACGTGGAGAAAAAAATTTTTTTTGTCCACCTTCTCCTTTCTAACTGTCTGTGAAAACCGGACTGCAATCCCATGGACTTGCATTACCGATTTTTATCTACCCTCGGATCAAAGTCGGACATATCTTCTATATTTTCCGCGGACCACTCGGACACATGCACAGCACCATAGAATATCATAGGTACTAGTGCTATAAATGTGAAAACCACGGATATCACTCGTACGAGTGAGAGCAAAATCAGTGGCCTAAATCAATGAAAAACAGCCAGGACAATAATGGCATCCGAAAGCTGTCAGATTTTTTCAGTGACAAATTATTTTCAATTTTGATCCAACACTTAGATCAATATCAGACATGTCTCCGCGATTTTGCACAGATCACTCAGTCCGAGAAAAAAAATCTGACATAGTCCCATAGACTGTCATAGGTATGAAAAAAACAGTAATCATGCATACGTGAAAAACTGACTTAACAATGATTGGCCACATGTACATCACCATTTCAGAACTGTCTATAAGGCACAACACTTGCAGAAATTATTAACCTGTTAGTATGTTTATTATTCACACAAAAAATGGGAAGTGCATACTCCAAACTCCATGGTGGTGTCACCTATGGTTGGATGCAAATTTTAGAAAACCCTTGTCCCCCAACTGATACTTGTTTAAAAAAAAACTGTTCTTTTCTTAACCTCCCTGGGTCCGGCAGCTGACAGGTCACGTGACCGCCGACGTCAGCGGTTGCGTGACCATCACATGACTAAATGACGTCACTGCAGGTCCTTTGAGAACACCGTGGGACGCCGAGGACAGAGCACGCCACCGGAGAGGAGACCGGGGGCCGCCGGATAGGTAAGTATAATGTTTTTTTTTATTTTTTACGTTTTAATTCTTTTTTTACTAATGGTACCCGGGTCGGATGAGAGTCTCCTCTTCTCCAGACCCGGGTACCATCTGCACATTGAACCGCATAACATCCGCATGCATACATGTATACATGCGGATGTTATGCTGTTCAATGCAAGTCAATGGCGGCGATTTTGCCACGATTACGCACAAGAAATGGTTGTGCTTCCAATTTTTCCGCAATGATAATGGAATGATCTATTTCAAGTGTTTATTTCTCTTAATGTTGATGATTATGGCTTACAGCCATTGAAAACACAAAAGTCATTATCTCAGTAAATTAGAATACTTTATAACAACAGCTTGAAAAATGTTTTTAAAATCCGAAATGTTGTCCTACTGAAATGTGTGTTCAGTAAATGCCCTCAATACTTGGTCAGGGCTCCTTTTGCATCAATTAATGCATCAATGCGGCGGGGCATGGAGGCGATCAGCCTGTGGCACTGCTGAGGTGTTATGGAAGCCCAGGTTGCTTTGATAGCAGCCTTCAGCTCATCTGCATTGTTGGGTCTGGTGTCTCTAATCTTCCGCTTGACAATACCCCATAGATTCTCTATGTGGTTAAGGTCAGGCGAGTTTACTGGCCAATCAAGCACAGTGATACTGTTGTTTTTAAATCAGGTATTGGTACTTTTGGCAGTGTGGAAAGGTGCCAAGACCTGCTGGAGAATGAAATTTCCTTCTCCAAAAAGCTTGTCGACAGAGGGAAGCATGAAGTGTTCTAAAATTTCCTGGTAGACGGCTGCGCTGACTTTGGTCTTGATAAAACACAGTGAACCTACACCAGCAGATGACATGGCTCGCCAAACCATCACTGATTGTGGAAACTTCACACTAGACCTCAAGCAGCTTGGATTGTGGCCTCTCCACTCTTCCTCCAGACTCTGGGACCTTGATTTCCAAATGAAATGCAAAATGTACTTTCATCTGAAAACAACACTTTGGACCACTGAGCAACAGTCCCGGTCTTTTTCTCCTTGGCCCAGGTAAGACGCTTCTGGCGTTGTCTATTGGTCATGAGTGGCTTGACACAAGGAACGTGACACTTGTAGCCCATGTCCTGGATACGTCTGTGTGTGGTACCTCTTGAAGCAATGACTCCAGCAGCAGTCCACTCCTTGTGAATGGCCCCCACATTTTTGAATGGCCTTTTCTTAACAATCCTTTGAAGGTTGGGGTTATCCCGGTTGCTTGTGCACCTTTTTCCACCACACTTTTTCCTTCCACTCAACTTTCCATTAATATGCTTGGATACAGCACTCTGTAAACAGCCAGCTTCTTTAGCAATGACCTATTGTGGCTTACCCTCCTTGTGAAGTGTGTCAATGACTGCCTTCTGGACATCTGTCAAGTCAGCAGTCTTCCCCATGATTGTGGAGCCTACTGAAACAGACTAAGGGACTTTTTTAAACTCTTCGGAAGCCTTTGCAGGTGTTTTTTGTTAATTATTCTAATTTACTGAGATAATGACTTTTGTGCTTTCCTTGGCTGTAAGCCATAATCATCAACATTAACAGAAATAAAGACTTGAAATAGATCACTCTGTTTGTAATGACTCTATATAATATATGAGTTTCACTTTTTGAACTGAAGAACTGAAATAAATTAACTTTTTGATGATATTCTAATTTAGCGAGAAGCACCTGTAAGTCTCTTATCCTGGACCCCATCCTGGTATACATATCTCCCATCCTGGTATATATATCCCCCATCCTGGTATATATGTCCCCTGTTCTGCCGTTCTTCTTTAATTCATAGGAAAAAAAAAAATTCTACTCACCTTCCGTCCTCTCCTGAAACCTGCATCCGACTTCAGCGTGCAAGCGACGGGAGCGCATGACGTAACTGCCAAAATATGCACGCTGATGTCAGCTGCTGGCCTCTGATTAGCCGGCAGCGTGTATTTCAGCGCACAGACCCGACGGGTCTCTGCACCGCAATACACTTTAGCTGAATGTGCTTCTGAAGACACACATCCAGTTAAAGTTTATTCTGGCATCAGTGGGCCCTTCACTCGCATGGCCCAAGTCGCGGTCACGACCTCTGCGACCGCAGTCGTTACGCCCCTGGTTGTCATGTATTCCCTGGGATGGAGCACCTTCTGAGAAACTTTTTTTCTAATTATTATTAGCCAGGCATTAAGAACTTTTTCTAGTTGCATGACTATGACTATGCATATCAGCCATCAGCACATTTTTAGACATATTGGCTGAGTTTTGTTCTTCACTGGGTGTTACTCTACCACCAGATATCAACATGGCTCTATATTGCCAAATGTTGGGTGTCTGGTTAGGACAAAGTGTTGCCAAGGTTTCCTGAATTCAGACGTAGATATGAGAATGCAATCCTAGCTTTCAAAATCTTTTTGACTCCCCGAGATATGAATACAAAAATGCAATCAGATTGAAATGTAATTTGACAGAATTTGTTATTTCCCATGGCATAAATTCTCTTTACACAGGTAGAGCAGATTTATTGTATTTGTCCTCTTGTAGCCTGTCTGGGAATGTCGTGACTGACAGATGTAACTTCTAAAATGGAAGGATCTATTTTTAGAAAAGGAGTGTGAAAGGGCATTGATGGGATCACAGCCGCTGAGCAGACAATGGTGCTTGCTCTCCCTGAGCTCCACATGCGTGCCAGCTCAATTTCCAAGTCTGTGTATCACCATGTAATAGCGTGCAAGCTTCTGATGTCATGTTCAACGCTCAACCATAAAAGCTCTTAGAATGGACTGTGCACATGGGTGAGCACTGAGGCCATATTGGATCAATGTCAGGAATAGTAAAAAGTCATTTTATCATTCACATTGAGTTAATACATGACAGTTGCAAGAGATATGTCTGTAAAAATGACTTCTGTGACCTGTCCTGTCAGAACCTCGAGTGTTGTAACGTCTGCCATCAGATGCTGCATCAAGCATGGATCTCTTCCCATTTTTTAGAGATCAAGTTTTCATGAAATTTGCTGTTTATAGGCCAAATATAGAACTTTATATTTTTAATTGTAAAGATATTAATTAAAAAATATTTTACGACTGTCCGAAAAATTATACTTGTGTTGTTGAAGCATACCACAATTGTTTTTGTCTTTTTCTGTATGCCTCGGTGCACGTATACACCGCACTAATGCTTATATACTTCTATGAACACTGGTTGCATTGTTCTCTAATGTTACCACATGATGATATCTAATAGCAAGTAAATGCCTTCATGTCTACTAGCAGGACAGGAAACAGACAGGATTAGCAACTAGTCTGTATGCATCACAGTTTGCTGCACTGCTTGCAACAATATACAGTATCCTGAAATTTGTAGTTTGAGATTGTCAGCTCTTCAAAGCACCACTCTACCTTTTTTTGTTTGGGTTTTTTCAGCACTGGAGTGGTGCTTCTAATCTAAGGTCCCTGACCCTAGTCTTATACTTACCCACCATCGTCTTCAGCTCTTCCAGGCGCCTCTCCAGTCACACAGCAACATCTTGTGACTGCAACTTCTGGCTGGTCGGAAGTCAGAAGTAACGGTCACAAGCTCTTAATGGAAGTCTATGAGAGCAGGAACAAGACTCTCATAGACGCGCACTGAAAAGTGACCTCTGGCCAGCAAACACTGGTGCGATCCGGCAGGTCACAAACTGCTGGAGACAAACAGGAGTGGTGGTGATGGAAGGTGACGACAGCGGAGGGTAAGTATAAGACTGGGGGCAGGGACCTTAGCTTAGAAGCACCACTCCAGAACTGCAATAAAAAAATGCTGGAGTGATGCTTTAAAGAAAAAAAAATCATGATTTTGCTATACTGTCATAAGATGTTGATGCTATGTACAATATGGCCTCTTAGTGGTTGTGTTGCGATATTGTATTGAATTTGTGTTGTTAGAAATTAGAGTCCTTAAAAAGGATCGATTACTAAAATTGTATTATTTATTTTAAAAACTGATGTAATAAAATATATGATATGACATAAAATTCATTAGCATATACAAAAACTGAGAAAAATCCCTTTTCATGGCACAAGCCTATTATGCAAATGAAACACATTCAGCCAGGAAATACCCATGTTTCTCTATTCTGCCAACATCACTTTACAGAGGTTGTCCACTACTTCTACATTGATGACCTATCCTTAGGATAGGTATCAATGTCTGATTGACCGGGGTCCGACACCCGGCACCCCAACCGATTGACTGTTATCAGTGCCGGTGGCGGCCTCCGGCCGGAAGTACTCATTTGCCAAGCTGCTCCGTCTTCTGGTAGTGACCACCGCAGGGTACTGCACATCCGCCTCCTATTGATTTGAATAGGAGGTCGATGTGCAGTACCCTGCAGTGGCCACTACCAGAAGATGGAGCAGCTCGGCAAGTGAGTACTTCCGGCTGGCTGCCACCGACATCGATAACAGCTGATCGGCGGGGGTGCTGGGTGTCGGACCCCGGCCGATCAAACATTGATACCTATTCTAAGGACAGGTCATCAATCAATGTAAAAGTAGTGGACAACCTCTGTAAAGTGAGTCATTCCCATATTTTCAATGTTCCTTGCACAAAGAGCCATTTATACCTACAGTAAATATCAGAATCGGCCAGCGTATACAGTATTAGCACATTCACAGTGACGGCTAGAGCGCACATTGACTGCTGCACTGCTGATGAGAGCTCAAAGCTGGAATAGTAGGGAATCCCTCTAACAGTCCAGCGATGAGCACTCATAAGCAGCGTAGCAGTCAGTCAATGGCCGACGCTGTGACTATGACTGATAAATGGCTCTTAGTGCAAGGAATATTTAAAAATTGGGAATATCTCATGGGACAGTGATGTCAGCAGAACAGAGGAATATGGTTATTTCTTGGAAGTGACTTTGGCTGAAATTGGCTCATTTGCATAATAGACTTGTGCCATAAGATCCTATCCCAATATGTAATAAGTGTAGTAATAATATTATTAGCAAATACCTCCAATTAGAAATGTAGTATAGTTCTTCTTATGTCGCTTACCCCATGTGCAGGGCATTGCAGTAGCTTAGGTATCAATGGTTACAACCACTCACATAGTGACAGTTGTTAGTGGTCATAATTAGTGTTGAGCAAATTTGTTCGGAATTTCAAATTCGTGTTCGGGGTTCTGGCTTGTTCGCGCCAAAAAATCGGGAATGTTCGTGGGCGGAGCCGATTTTTTGGCGCAAACAAGCCGGAACACGAATTTGAAATGCCGAACAAATTTGTTCAACACTAGTCATAGCCATCGATACCTCTACCACTCCATGCACTGCACATGAGGTAAGCGACATAGAAAATCAGAACAACCATACTGCATTTCTAATTAGAGGTTTTTGCTAATATTATTATACCTACTACATATTGGGATAGGATCTTGGAGATGGGAATACCCCTTTAATACATCTGCTTTTAAAGTATATAATACAACTTTTAGTGATAAGTCCTCTTTAACGAAATTCAAGAAGAGGTGTGAGGGTTGATACATTTATACAGTGTTTGTACAGTATATTGTTTTGTTGGGTATGAGTTCTTGCTGAATCCGAAGATACGGGGTGGTTGTTGGCAGATTTGTGACCCCAATGCTGAACAGAACAGAACAATTCACAGTTACGCTTATTTAGTGCCTGGCTTCAGGTTGTTCTCCCAGAGGAGCTGCATGGAGGTTCTGTATAACACATAGAACAGGGTAAACGTGCCATACTGGGGTACATGGAAAGGGGATGGGGTACATGGAAACGGACTGTCGGAGAGATCCGTGGCAAATTGTGATGTATATTCCTTCTGTTCAGACTAATAAATAATATGTAAAGGCTAGTGTTGGAAAAGACAGCAATATCCTTGCAGTGAGGATATCATTCCATACCTCTGAGTTTCGGGAATTAAATATTAAATTTCATGTTTTACTTCAATGAATTATGAACGTCTGAATTAGTCTTGTTCAACAAAATGTTCATTTACTGTAACAGGTGTCATTATACTATACATATGTCCAAAACGGTAGGCTTTCTGTAGCACCCAACATTTTATTTTCCTGGTACGCCCAGAGTTGAATTCTAAGCCGGTGCTTTGTACAACAAGGTGATGTTTTCTCTCTGGTCGCTTTCATACCTACATGTTTTTGCACAGTATTTTAACCTTACACTCTCTTTTGACTGACATGTCAGAATATAGCTCTGAAGGTTGTACATGACCTGTGACCGCATCAAGGAAAATGCCTCAGCTCAAACTTTAACTTAAAGCACCACTCCAGACTTTTTTATTCAATCCCTTTTCTAAGGGATCACATATGTGAGTGTAATACATGTAGTTACATAGTTAACTGTCATCTTTCAGCCCCGTTTTGGTCACTTCAGCACCACATAACTTTTGTAGGCCACTGGATCGCTGAGTATTTTGGAAGTCACTTTTCTCTATAGAAATCTGGGACTCCGTAGCTTCATTCTGAATTCTCATAGACTTTCATTGAGATGATTTTAAAAAGTGACCTCCGCTTCACACAGCAACCACTGTGTGATTTGGCAGAACTGCAGTCACGTGGTACCGGAACTGGGCTAAAAACGGGTGAAGATGGCTACCGGTCAGTATGTGACTAAATGAATTACACAATTACACATGAATTACCCATACATGATACCTAACAAAGGGAGTAAAAAAAATGCTGGTCAACCCCTTCTCAATCTGAATGTTTGCCCCCGTTAAGATAAAAACACTTACATTTACCTCTAGTGCCGGCGCTGTTCCAGCGGTGTCGGCACTCACGTTCGTGGGGCTCACATGAGATTGTTCCGTAACGTGAGCCCTGCACCCATTAAGTGACTACTTCACTGTCCTCGCCTTCGGACGTATAAGTAATCAAAAGGAAGTCAGGGCTGCGACTGCTCTCAAATTTCCTCTTGATTAGTTGTACATTCGTAGGTGGAGACAGTGAATTTGGCACTGATTGGGCACAGGGCTCACGTGAGCTCCAATAACCTTCGACACCACTGGAACAGTGTTGGCATCGGAGGTGAGTATAAGTGTTTTTATTTTAACGGGGGCATACATGTGGAATGAGAAGGGGTTGTCCTAGTAGTGGACAATCCCTTTAATATGTTACATACGTGTTGCACCTTAATTTGACGTGCGCAACTGAGTGTACTGTGGTACATGGCAAGTTAACATTGCCTAAATCTTTGTTCTTCAGTTCACAATCTATGGCCAAAGGAAACTGCTAAATGCGTAGCGTTCACAGTCTTGGAGATCATCTTCTGATGAGGGGTTTTCTTGGGAGGGAAAGGTTTTATAGCATGCATAGAATGGTATAAAAAAACAAAAGTAAACAAAATTCACCAATTTGCTGCTGTTCCTGTTCCCATGCTGTTCGGCACCCAGCCAATCTTTACTTATTGCTGCAACTATAGCATCCTGTCATGGGCACGTGACTCCTGCACCCAATCACTACCTCAACCACTGCAGCCAGTGATTGGCTGCAGCGGTCACATGTCCTTGTGATAGGATATAATTGCTGTAGACCAGCAAGAGACCGGGCAGCTGTGGACCTTGAGCAGTGACAGATCAGAGCATTGAGTATTGCTTCTTTTATCTGACATGAACACTTTGTGTAAATTGTTATGCTTCACAAAATCCGTTATTTACTTGTCTAAAGGAAGTTAAAGATTAATGCTCAATGTATAAGTTATTTATTACATGTCTTACAGCTGATGTTCTTCTCTCCCCAGTACACGTGAAAGCCTGGCTTCCAATACGTCAAGTATTGTTGAAAGTAATAGACGGCAGAACCCAGCTCTCAGTCCTGCCCACGCTGGTGCTGGTCCAGCTTTTAACTTCCGAACATCTGCTGCAGAAACCACAACAACGGATGCTGATAAACTACAGAAGCCCGCTAACTGTTTGCAAGCTTCTGTAACTAGTGTTTGATAGCCGCTCAGCCTCAAATCTTGTTCTGTCTCATCCTCTACAGCAAAGTTTACTACACTGGGACCGATGTTTACATCTCTTTACAAGCAAGCCTCACATCCACAGTTTTTGTGTCTTTCTAAAACTGTGCTGCTAATAAGCCCAGGGGGCGACAACAAGAACAGAATTCCAACTTTTTTTTTTGTATTGTTATTATTATTATTGTTATTATTATTTTGGTTTTGTTGTTTCTTTCTTACCATCGTTCCTTTCCATAACGTAGAGCTCAGCAGAAAGTGAAAAATGATAGAAGTTAATATGCACATTATTCTTCATGTAAATGTAACAGAGCACATTCGAGAGTCTAAACACTGTAATAACTACTTTAGTTTTTATTATTTTTGGACGCTGTGCGGCATACAGCAGAATACTTCCTTTAAAGCAGCGGTGCTCGGTAGAAAACACACCTTTGTAAATTTGCAGAACAGTTTTTGTTCAGTTCTGTGTTATAAAAAGAGAGAAAAAAAATATTTATTTTTACCAACACACAAATAATACAAACCTAATTTTAAACGTATATACAGTATATATATATATATATATTCCTACTTAGTGCCCATTATGTTCAGCCAATGTAAAGAACCAAAATATTACACCATATCACACTGCAATAAGAATTGCTACATCTGTGCTTTTTTTTAATCTTCTGACTATCTACATCCACATCATTGTGCAATCACATATAAATATAAAACGTACTGGATGTGTTGTTCAGGGACCTGCATGCATTATACAGAATGACGGTTGTGTTACTCATCTCTATAATATTACACTAGTTAAAATACAGTATTATCAAAACTCAAGCAAAAACCTACTCATCAAAACAGTATAAATAAAAAGGGAACTTCTCAGCAAAGTATGACGAGGTATTACATGGAAGGCAAGCATAATTGTTCCATCCATGTCGGGGGATAGGACATTGGCTCTTGGTGCTACAGCTAAGGCTTTAAATGAGGATATTGACATTGAATTCCATGATCATTTATACCCATAGTACAAAAATAAATGAATAGTCAGATTATCAAACCTAGTTTTTAGAAGCAATGAATATATAAGCTACCAGTGATTGCGATAAACACACCTAGTGCTATAGAAGAAACCCTCAATGGGTCATTCTGGATGTATGGATGACTTTGCAGAGGGACATCCAAAATCACCAGCCAATGCACAAGATCGACATAAGTGCCCGTTTTCTAATTCTGACTATCCCTTAGAATCTCAGTTGCTGAGAGTGTAGGATGACTTCCATACACCTTTTGCATGAGGAAATAAAAACTAGCTTTGAAAATCAACCCAAACCATTCAACCTTACATTGACGTCTCAAATTCATCCACAAGGCCCATCACACCTCTAAGCATGCCCTGCAGAGCTCCATTCCCATCAGGAGGTTACTAGGATCTGTCATCAGGATTCACTGCCTTTCTTGGTAAAGAATTTCCTATTACGCCCTCTCTATTTTTAACCATGTTGGCCACTACAATGCTGCTCCACGGACTAGGAAGCCATTAGTGTTTAGCCATGTTTTATAGGCTTGGATATATCTATCTGATCACAAGGTATGAGCTTAGAACAATACATTCTCCATATTTCAATTCTGTACACCCAGCGCTGCTGCTTTAAAATCCCATGAGAAAGGTTCCTCGGTGCCAGAAATCTCAGTAGTAACAATAAAATGGCAGCAGAATGGAGCCATTGTCATTTTGGGCAGGAATTGTGCGAAACATGACCTTAAAAGGGTTGTCCGGTCTTGAGCTTCAGAATCCTCACATTGTGCACGCACCGCGCTGTGAGTATTTTCCATCCCCGGGTGCGGCGGGCGCATGACTGCAAGTATATGATTTGCATACATGCGCTCACATGCCGACTAGATGAACGCGGCCTCATTCAATGCAAGTGTATTGAGCGAGGCTGAATATGCCCAGTTGGAATGTGCCCGGAAGTATGCATAGAGTGGCTGCAGACTTTTGGCCTAAGGCCAGACAACCCTTTTAAATAAAAATTGGCTTTGTAAACTTGTGCCATCAGATCACTGTAGTTTTATTTGACTGGTACATATCCAACCACAAAACTAACTTGTATTTTACGGCATAGTTTTACCACTGAGAGCAAAAAAAGTGACAGCCAATTTAGTGTTGGGAGAAGTTGTCATTTCCTTTCCTCTGTACAGTATTAAGACAAGGTTAAAAGGTACAATGTGGCATTCACTGCACAGCATTGTGGTCCAAAGTTTTGGATACTTTCAAATATTTCAACAGAGAATTATTACAAAAATAAATCTGCCCCATTGTGCTATATTGGTAATCCCTGCATCCCTGCATAAGCAAGTCCCATGTTGGCATTCGGTACATCTGCAAAACCTCTCTAGGGTATAATCACACATGGGGAATTTGCTGCAAATTTTTCACCCAGATTTGCTGGTTTAAAATCCATGGTACAATAGCAACAAAGTGGATGAGATTTTCCCAAATTTGTAGAAATCCTAATAAAATCCACAAATGAAATATAGTTGCGGTGCAGATTTCAAACTCACGGCATGTCAATTTATGCTGTGATTTTTCACAGCAGATTTTTTCCTTTGCAATACATTGTGTGAAATCCATGATAAATCCACTGATAAAATCCACACTTAAGACAAGAAAATTTAGTTGCAAGATAAAATCCAGAGTGGAAATCTTGAACTTGCTCTTAGTGTAGAATTTTGTTGCAAAAATTGTAAATGGGGATGTACAAGCCAATACATTATAGTGATCTGAATGTGTAACACCAATTTAGTGGCTTTAAAGCAGGGTCCCAGGGAACAAAAATGGCCCTTTAGGTCCTAGGTCTAAAAATTCTGAAGCTAAATTTTTTTTGGTTGCTTTTTCTACCAAATGGAGCCCTGCAGTAAAGTGGTTCTCCAGCTTTAGTTGTGTCCACCCACATAAACAAAAGTAGTCTACATGGCCATACAATGTGCTTCTTAAACGGATACCTTAATACCATTAATAGGGAATTAACTATTTGCAAACTCTTTAAAAGGGTTTTCAGCATTTACATTCTTTTTTAGTGCACAGACTTACACTAGCTATAAACAATAAAATATATCCTTCCTTGCTACTTGTACTCTCCGCTGCTGACCCCGGTCTTGGTTGACCAGATGCAACGGTGACGTCATGATTACAGCACATGACCGCTGCTGCCAATTACTGCACTCAGCTGTCATGCCATGGCGCTAGATTAGTTGCAGCAATCATATGCTGTAGTTATGAGGTTACCATTCCAGCTTGTCAACAAAAACGGGGGTAGGAGCGGAGAGGCAGCACTGAGGTTTAGGTGGTAAGTAAGGCTAATTTTATTGTTTTTAGACATAAGAAACTGGTGTACTAAAATAATTAAATGTGAAAAATCCCTTTAACTTCTTTTTACCTATATTCCCCTTACATGTACGAAAGAACCTGATAATATGTATCCTAGGACAACCTTTTAGTTTATCTACTACTATGCAGATGTAAGTGGCCAACAGTAAACATCCCCTTTAATAGGAACAAATATCATTAGGAAACTAAAGACCTTTATATTTTATTCTCTGCAATGTCAAGTCAGTTTGCATAAATCAATTTTTATTTAACTTGAAAACCTCATGAGCCCAAGAACTAGTTGATTGAAATCATTTTTTTCTTCTATTTTTGCTTTTGCTATATTTTATCATTTCTGTTCTTCTTTAAGTGTATTCATAAGAAACAAAGGCGAGCATAGCCTAGTAACATGATTTCTTTCAAACGGGAGGATATCATTTTTATTATGTGGATTTGATTGTAATGCCTAAATTAGGCTTCTCAAACATAATATGATTTGTGACGGTGATCATTAGAACAAAGCATTACGTATGTTTGAACATTTGGGCTTTTTCTTATCACACACAATATTGCTTATCCTTTAAGAAATTTGTGATGAGAACAAAAGAAAAGATTTGTGTTTTGTTTCACATTACATTTTTACAAGTGGAGAAAAATGTGCAAAATCAGGGTGAATGTGAATTTATCATTCTCTGAATAGGATTACACAATGCTTCGATATTGGAAACTTGATGAAGAAATCTTTTCAGGTTGAATGGTGTGGAAATTAATTTATACTAGTAGAGTTCTAAAACATAGCTGCCCACCTACAGTCATGCCAGCCTGATACACCCTTCAGGTTATCTTACCCAAAAATAATAAAAGATTTTATTGTATAACTCAACCTTGAAGCACACATTGACAACGTGGATACTATTCAGGTCATGACCATTGATGTTCGGCTATGTTCTAGAACTCCACAATCTCCATAAAGATACCTTCAAGTGTCCCCACTTTTCTGTTTTTCTAAATACTTGTAAGTGGTGCTGTGTATCTAGAACAAAGAGGACTGATTCTGTAGATCTTTACCAACAAGAAAAAAAGCTTCTCAACATTTCATCCGTGTCTCAAGGTAAAGAGATGAAGGATTGTGTCTGAGTACAGTAAAATCTTTGCTCTTAGAAAGGGCTTGCGTTTTTGCTGCACTGATATACAGCTTCATCTACAAAAGAGCATATGTAGTCCATATTACTACCTTGATGGTTATGACTCATTTTTACTTTTAAAGTGTATCTGTCACCTACAATGGAGAAAGCCATTTTGTGTCGCGAGGCTCTTTGATGACAGCAGTCGTACTGAACTGGCAATGTGAATATTGAGTCGGCACGCTAAATATTAGCTTTTTCTTTTTTTTTTTTTATTCTTTAGATCACAGATACACTTTAAGTTGACCACACAGCAGAAGAAATGACATTGTGTTCACTGCTCACCTATATCCTGTATAATCCATTTTTTGTGTTTATTTCAAATATCTGAAAAGGAGAAGTTTGCTTTTAACACTTATGGTCCATTAGGCTGGGCTCCTGAAGTGTTAAGCTTTTCCCCATGGTAAAACTTCAAAGTGTAGAACTCAGAGAAGGGCACCTGAGGACACGGCTGTTTGTTTTTGCTACCTGATCTGTGTATGCAGCCCTTAGGACCAGCGGCGCACATTGATGTCTATACACGCTGGTTGTCATGAGAGCTACATGTCCTGACGTGGCTATATCAGCAAACCTGACCATGTCCTCAGCAACAGTTCCCGAAGTCTGACTTATGGACAGAGTACCAATGTGCTATTATAGGAAGCCTATAACAATCTACATGCCCAGTGTAATAGACCTTAAGTGTTAGAAGTGATCCTCCCCTTTAAATGGGTGCTAGGTTACTACTTTTGGTAGACTGAATACTATGGTTTTTTAACAAGTCCATCATTATAATTTTTGGCAGACAAGATTTTTGAATGGTTTTTTTCAAATGTCTCAAAATAAGCATTTTAAATGTACCCAGTACTAGAAGTCGAGACAATATGGCAATAATGAAACGGCTATTTTATAATAACCTGTTACATCCTTTGACTTACCCAAGTGAAATCCCAAATAACATTATGCAGTATTAGGATCTAGAGATCAAAACTTTTCTACGACGGCCTGTGTATAGATAATAGCAAGCAGGTTACAATGTTCCAAAAATCCAAGTACTGTCTACTGGTATTAGATTTTATTTTGGAGTTTGAGGCGTTCCAATTCAGCGAATGCCCTACGTGCAGCCTCAAAAGATCAAACTAAATCTAATGGCTTTTTGCACACTTGATTCTTCTTATTGTTGCTACAGTACATGTTGTGTTTGTTTGCTAATGTGTTTTTCGTTGTTTTTTTTTCTTTTTCTTTTTTTTTTTCCTGTTTTTACATACAACTACCTCCACAACTTTTAAAACGGCAGCAATGTTAAAGTATACTGTACAAAAACATTCGAATCATATGGAAAACTCCATGATACATCAACTTTTTTGTAGAATGAATCATCATTTTTCACGACCATGGTTTCTTTCCACTAAGACTACATTTTGGGTTTTTTATTAAGAAATGTATATTGTAAATTAAGGGCAAATAATCCTGTGTTTTTTTTGTTTTTTTTTTGTTTCATCATGGTTGGAACATTCACCAACACTTTCCGTTACAGCTGAAGTTTTCTTCCTGTTGTCACTTGGCCATTGCAAGTTTTCAGGGGCCAGTGACCTCCGTCATACATTTGCCAGCCTGACTTTCCTATGATGAACAAAGCCAGATCTTTCAATACTACCGATGAGTTGACTCCACTATGACGTTGTTTATAGATGAGATTTAAACTGAAAGAAGTCATACTTTCTTCAAGTCAGTGACTGAATGTGACTATTGCATTAGGGGAATAAAGTCAATACATACAAGGAGGACTTTACTGTATGTTTAAAAAAAAATTGCAGCCAAGACTGCCTTGTATAAATGTGTTTGCACTGAAAAAAAATAATAAAAAAAAATCTAATTCTCGGTCTCTGGTTGCTGTAAAGGTCATCCTAATATGGATGTTCTGTTTATATTGTATAGAATTTCATATAAAAGAGAATACAGTTCATGAGATGTCTTCCCTGACGTTACTGATTTCTAACAGCACATTTGTATCATGGTTTTTATTGTGTCGGTGTATCATATTGTAAAGGATGTTTTACCTGTCATGCTTAGCATAATAACTTAAAAGGAAAAAAGTTCACAGGGATTTTTTTTGTAAACTTATATTCAAAAGTCCCTTTCTATGTCAATATTGTGTCCATGTTGGTTCTGTAGTGTTGTGTGAAATATCCAATTTTTTTTTTTTTTTTTTGGATTGTGTTACTTTCTAAAATATTAAATAACATTTTGGTTATATGGTTTAAGCCAACAGACTTTTTGTGCTGCAGAGAGTCAGGCCAGAGTGACCTCCTACGTAAGGTGTCTTTTTTGTAATGTTAGAATTATTGACATCTCGTATTTTTAGCCATTATTTATGCAGTGCCAATATATTCTGCAGCTCTGTATGGAGTGTGCACCATCATTGCTTCCCGGATCTAACGGGACTAGAGAATCCCATACTCTCTGAAGACCACATGGCCAAGCAAAACCATACGCTGTACTCACAAGAAGCAACGAGCCCCAAACAGAGCAGTGTGCACATGCGTGTCTGGGGTTTGGCTTGTAATAGTCACATTTGAACACTCCTTAAAGACAACCTGTCATGTAAAATAACGCTATTAACCTGCAGATATGGCGTTATTCTGCAGGTTAATAGCATTCTGACACCATGTGGCGCTGGCACTGAGAGCCCTGCTGCCGGGAGGAAATTAACTTTATTCTCCCCAGCAGCGTTTGGCTTCCAGTCATAGGGGCCCACCGGCACGTTTTCAGTCACCGCTCTGTGTATAGAGTGATGTATAGAGAGCGGTGGCCATAAAAGCGCCCCCGGCCCTGACTGACAGCAGCTCAGCATTAGAGCCGGCTGTTAATCAGTGCTAGGGGCTCAGTTACAATAAAGTTCACTTACTCCCGGCAGTGGGGCTTTCAGTGCCAATGGCCACACTGTGTCAGAACTTTATTGACCTGCAGATTAACACCATATCTGCAGGTTAATAATGTTATTTTACATGACAGGTTCACTTTAAAGCAGATCATCTTAAGCTTTTACTTCTAGAGTATCATCAACCAGAAGCTAATAATGCCCAAACCTAATTTTTGGTTATGTTCTGTTATAAAATTACAAATATTGCTCATTTTTTTCCCTTAAAGCCAGTAAGACATTAACATATGCACAAAATGAGTCAATTATTTTATAATTTCCATCAGAGAAATGCAGCAGGAGAGATCAATGTAATACAACGTTTATCCAAATTATTTCCCCAGCCTCACCTCACCATTGAAATCTACCTCACCATTTAAGAAGTCCTGCTTTAAAGTATTGGACATTACTGGGTAAATTCCTGCAGGTGGCAGTAGTGAGATTGCCTTATCACGCTCACTTCCAGAAGGAAGAGGACTATCAAATGCGGCCACAGGGATAAAAACCAAAGTTGTTGGGCTGCCTGTTTAATTTTTTTCTGTTTAATAACACTGCAAAGGGTAAGCCAATGTTAAAGGGAATTTGTCAGCAGGTTATTGCTACCTCATCTAAGAGAAATATATCAAAATAGAAAAAAAGACGTAAACCGAACAATATCCAAAAAATACAAAAAATTTTTATTAGTAATATTTAAAATCAGACAAAAAACATAATGTTTAAGAAATGGCAGTAAGTATCAATAATGAGCCAAAAAGAGAGATGCACCATAATAGATACCCAAATGAGCATAAATTACAATAGTACAGGTCAGACAATGAGAGATGGAAAATAAAAAAAGAAAAAAATCTTTGTAAAGCTTGTTCAAACCAAGTCACTAGGCAAATCATCAGTCTGGACCATGTGAGGTGCTGCAAAATGCACAGTGCAATAGTATATATAGAAGTAAGGAAAAATCATCCTACACCTAAACTACATGTAGATAACCTCACATTACTCACTTGTAGGTATCAATCTTATGGTGCCGTCGCCACTACGCGCGTTTTGGCGCTGTGCTTTCTTCCGGGGGTGTGTCTAAGAGAAATAGACCCTGTTTCCAGTGATGTATCACTTAGTTTACTGGGTGCAGCAGTTGTGATACAACCAAAGTTTTCTCTGCTGTAGATGTAGTAGTGCTCAGAAGGCTAATTACACCCACACCACTGATTAGCAGCTTTCTATGTACATTGTGTATTGACAGTAAACTACTAATCAGTGCCGGGGTGTGGTTGGACTAGGAGGCATGCGGGCAGCAATAATCTCCTATTGATAAAACACTGATAGTATTGTAACAACAGCACACAGCCTAGTAAGTGACACGTCATTGAAATCTGGGTCTCAGCCCCTACATCATGCCCTCAGATTAAATAGCAAAACCTGCTGACGGATTCCCTTTCAAATTGAGGATGGACCCAACATATTTTCCCAACCCAAACCTGCATTAACAAGCTGATTCGTCTACTCAAAATGAAATAAAAAAAATATATACTTCTTATAGCCAAGATCCAATATTGCAGCACCAATATTTAACTACCTTATATATCTACAGTGCCTACAAGTAGTATTCAACCCCCTGCAGATTTAGCTGGTTGACACATGCGGAATTAACTTGGCATTGTGACATTTGTACTGTAGATCAGCCTGGAAGTGGGAAATGCACTGCAGCAAATTTTGTTTTTTTTTGTTTGTTTTTTTTTAAAAACGTTAAAAGTTAATTCAGAGTGTCATTTATTATTCAACCCCTCAAACCACAAGAATTCTGTTTGGTCCCCCTAAAGTATTAAGAAGTAGTTCAGGCACCAAGAATAATGAGCTTCACATGTGTGGATTAAAGATCTCTTTTGCCAGCCTTTTCTGACTATTTAAGACCCTCCCCAAACTTGTGAACAGCACTCAGACATGGTCAACATGGGAAAGACAAAGGAGCATTCCAAGGCCATCAGAGACAAGATCGTGGAGGGTCACAAGGCTGGCAAGGGGTACAAAACCCTTTCCAAGGAGTTGGGCCTACCTTTCTCCACTGTTGGGAGCATCATCCGTAAGTGGAAGGCTTATGGACCTACTGTTAGCCTTCCACGGCCTGGACAGCCTTTGAAAGTGTCCTCCCGTGCCGAGGCCAGGCTTGTCCGAAGAGTCAAGGCTAACCCAAGGACAACAAGGAAGGAGCTCCGGGAAGATCTCATGGCAGTGGGGACATTGGTTTCAGTCAATACCATAAGTAACGTACTCCACCGCAATGGTCTCAGTTCCAGACGAGCCCGTAAGGTACCTTTACTATCAAAGCGTCATGTCAAGGCTCGTCTACAGTTTGCTCATGATCACTTGGAGGACTCTGAGACAGACTGGTTCAAGGTTCTATGGTCTGATGAGACCAAGATCGAGATCTTTGGTGCCAACCACACACGTGACGTTTGGAGACTGGATGGCACTGCATACGACCCCAAGAATACCATCCCTACAGTCAAGCATGGTGGTGGCAGCATCATGCTGTGGGGCTGTTTCTCAGCCAAGGGGCCTGGCCATCTGGTCCGCATCCATGGGAAGATGGATAGCACAGCCTACCTGGAGATTTTGGCCAAGAACCTCCGCTCCTCCATCAAGGATCTTAAGATGGGTCGTAATTTCATCTTCCAACAAGACAACGACCCAAAGCACACAGCCAAGAAAACCAAGGCCTGGTTCAAGAGGGAAAAAGTCAAGGTGTTGGAGTGGCCTAGTCAGTCTCCTGACCTTAACCCAATTGAAAACTTGTGGAAGGAGCTCAAGAATAAAGTCCACGAGACACCCAAAGAACCTAGATAACTTGGAGAAGATCTGCATGGAGGAGTGGGCCAAGATAACTCCACAGACCTGTGCCGCCCTGATCAGGTCTTATAAAAGACGATTATTAGCTGTAATTGCAAACAAGGGTTATTCTACAAAATATTAAACATAGGGGTTGTATAATAATTGACCCACACTTTTATGTTTAAAATTTAATAAAATTCAACTGAGCAACATAACTTTTTGGTTTGTAAGATTTATGCTTCTGTTCATAAAACCTACTCTCGTTTGCAGTTTGAAGGCTCTAACTTATTTGCATCTTATCAAACCAGCTAATACTGACGGGGGTTGAATACTACTTGTAGGCGCTGTACGTCTCTATTCCGTACATGTGTTATGGACTAGCTCGAAAGTAATGGGGTATTTCTCTCTATCCCATTGCTTACACCATGGGGCTGCTCACAGATTGTCATCACTCATATTATTTCCTGTCCTCAGCTAACGTCTCTGAAAATCACTCATTCCTAACGTAACTAGATTCATTACTGATTTCCCAGGTTTGGAGTCAGTGCTCATACATTTGACTATGCACTATACCAGATATCTCCTTTTCTGGATCCAAGTCTCTTTTCTTTGCCTCTGGAGTATCAAGGTCATCTAATAGTAAGTGGTTTTATAGTGGATTTGGGAAGTTTAGGAATAAACACATTCACCACAATTCGAGTTTAGCAAAACGACTTGGAGGTCCCTGAGTAATCCATGGCCACTCGGCCAAGGTCCTGACAATCTTCTTGGTCAACTCTACACACAATAGGTAATATAAATATTTATACAGTACCAGTCAAAAGTGTGGACACACCTGTTCATAGTTTTCCTAGTTCTTATTGGAATGTGCACATTGCAGATTGTGACTGAAGGCAGCAAAACAACGAAGGTACACATTTGGAACGAGGAGTAAAGAAACATGTGAAACAAATGTATGTTAAAGCTTAGATTCGTTTATGGCTAGCTTTACACTGCCTTGACATTCTCTCAAGCAGCTTCATTAAGTGATCACCTGGAATTGTTTTCCAACAGTTGTGAAGGAGTTCCCAGAGGTGCTGAGCATTTTTTGCTGCTTTGCCTTCACTCTGCGGTCCAGCTCATCCCAAAACATCTCAGGTTGTGTTCAGGTGATTGTGGAGGCCATATTATCTGATATAGCACTCCATGCCTCAGTTTCTTAGTCACACAGCCATTATATACCCTGGAGGTATGATTTGGGTCATTGTCCTGTTGCACCAAAAATGGTGGTACCACCAAGTGCCAGCCAGATGTCCTTACAGAATGTTATGGTACCCATGCTGGGTAGGTGTGACTCCAATTTGGTATAAATTAATAACCGTACCACCAGCAAACCACCCCCACAGCATCAAACCGCCCTCTCCATTCTTCATGATGACCATCACACATGATGAAACCATGGCGGTTGGCACCTAACAGCTCAAACTTTGACTTACAGTCACGAGCAAAAGGGTATCAATGTTTTGAACTTTTGACTTTCAGACCAACATTGGGGGATGAACTGTGGATGCTCAAGCAATGCGAATTAGTATCACCACCCCTTTCTCTTGGATGAAGTCTTGAAGAAGGACAGTTGTGATATCTCACCATCTCATACATAAATTTGACTTGCAACTATTTAAAATATGATTAGTTATGCAGATTCTTGTCATGTTACTACATTGTTACTGTTTTGCTCCTAAAATTCAAAATTTTAACTTTTACTATTTTGTTAGTATTTTGTAAATCCACCTTTTGGTTTTCAACACTGCCTGAATCCTTCTGGGCATGTTCTTGATCAGATTCAAACATGTTTTGACCAAAATCTGATCCCAGGTCTCTTCTACACGTTCCCAAAATTGGTGCATACTTGTCGACTCACTTGGGTATGTATACAATTTTTTCTTCAACTTTACCCACAAGTGTTCGATTAGGTTGAGGTCTGGGGACTGTGGGGGCCAATCCAGCACCTCTACTTCATTGTCATTGAACCATTTCTTCGCCAATCCCGATGTATGCTTCACATTATTGTCCAGCTGGAACACGGTCGTTCTTTTCATACCCATAGTACTTGAATGTTCAAAGTACCTCGTCTTGTATTATACTCAAATATAGCTCAGCATTCAGACCACCGTCGCTTCTGTTCAAGTATCCAATGCCTTTGGCTGGGAAACAACCCCATATCATCAGGCTTCCTCTACTGAACTTGACACTTCCTTCAATTTCTCGATCCGTTAGCCCCTTTTTCCCTTGTTTCTTCCAGACCCATTTGCATCCACCAAAGCCTAGTCTATTGACTTTCGTCTCATCGCTCCAAATCACCCATTTCCAATCTTCTACTGTTCACTTTTCATACTTTTTTGCAAACTCAAGGAACGCTTCTTATGATGATATTAGGGTGGAGGCTTCTTCATCTTTTTTCGAGCCACCATTCCAGACTTGTGTAACATGTGTTGCACTATGCTTGCATGGATGTTTGCAATCTCACTATTATGAAGCATATGAGCCATATCCACTGCCATGTTTGCCATGCCAGAACTTATAGACCTTGTGATGAGGCCACTTGTTGACTGGACCTCCATCTCTTCACTGTTGAATAGATGGGCAGGCTTCATTTTGTATTCTTCCAACTGTCGTGGCTGTCACATGATGCAGTTTGGCAATTTTCTTGGCCGAGAGACCACTATCGATGAGCTGGATAATGCTGTTTCTCTTTTCTTGGGAAATTTTCTTCATGGCTGCTCTTCGATTTGAACCTGTGACCTTTTCCTTGGGAATCAACCTAATAGCTCTCAGTGTGTTATCAGGGAATATGAGAACAGGTTGTAATTTGTAGTAGGCAGGAAAATAATTTTCCACCTCCAGGAGCAAAACCTTAACAATGCAGTGACATGACAAAAATCTGCATATCTAGTCATATGCTAAATAGTTGCTAGTCAAATTTATGTATGAGATAGCAAAGATGGTTGTCTATAAAATTATTAAAATGATAGTAGTCTCATGTTCTAAAGAGTAGTGGATGGTGAGATATGAAGCCTGAAAGTCAAAAGTTCAAAACATTGTTACCCTTTTGCTCGTCAGTGTATCTAATATCCAGTCCTTGCATTTCTTGGCGAAAACAACTCAGTTCTTAGCAGAGGCATAGCTAGGGTTTTGGTTCAGGGGGGGTGAAACTTCTGAGTGAGCCCCTAACCAGGTAACCCTGACTATAAATATGGTGGCGCACCCAGATAGTGGATGTAGGAGAACCTCAGCAGATGACCGCGCTGTTACTAATAGAATTCTCTATACAAAGACCAGCACTGATATTACTGCCATATGGTGACATATATTGATAGATGCCAGTCCTGCAGAACATATAAGAGATCCGAGCACAGTTATGTATAGTAACTTACAGCTGACGTTCTTTCTAATTAAATTGTTCACTTTTACATCTGGCCCAGACCGGCACGACAACTTCTCCAGCCAGGACTCCGAGTCTCAGGTCTGCAGAGATCACAACAAATTTGACACATTTGATTCCTTACATTTCAGGCATCGTCCTCATCTATTCCCAACCTGCACAAACTCCTCATCCTTTGATACCCCAATACTGAGCCGCTGCTGTATGTGTCCCTATTATTGCTCCTGCTGTGTGGTACTGTGTGTCCTCTAGATGGTAAAACAACCATCTATAATATGGTAATGCCGTGTGCAAGTGTCCTAGAAAACATTGCCCACATTTTGCCCCCTAGAAAGTAATAGTGCCTTCTGTGTGCCCCTTTGACAGTCATAATAACCTGAGTTCCCCTATAACAATAAGTGCCCACTTAACATTTAATAATGTCCTGAGTCTCCCCCCATGTACAGCTCACCTCTACACAGTATGATACTCTCTTATACACAGTATAATTCCCCGTCACTGTATAGTACACTGACCCTTTAATAGCCTCCAAACTGATGTCTCCCACAAGGTACAAAGACCCCACATTATCTCCCACACTGTATGATGGCCCCAACACTGTGCAAAGACCCTACATTATCTCCCACACTGTATGATGGTCCCCACAATGTGAAAAGACCCCACATCTCCCACACTGTATGATGACCCCCTCACTGTGCAAAGACCCCACATTATCTCCCACACTGATGGCCCCCACACTGTGCAAAGACCCCACATTATCTCCCACACTGTATGACCCTAACTGTAATCTCCGCACTGTATAAATAGCCTTCATATAGTATAATGCACCAGATAGTCCTCAATATAGTATAATGCACTCCCCTCAGTCCTTCATATAGTATAATGCACCAGATAGTCCTTCATATAGTATAATGCACCCCCCTATAGGCAGTCTGTAGTATAATGCTCCCCCCATAGGCAGAGTCTGCAGTATAATGCTCCCCCCATAGGCAGAGTCTGTAGTATAATGCTCCCCCCCATAGGCAGAGTCTGTAGTATAATGCCCCCCCCATAGGCAGAGTCTGTAGTATAACGCCCCCCCCCCATAGGCAGAGTCTGTAGTATAATGCCCCCCCCGCCCCTGCCCCAGCAAAAAATGAATGAACACGATCCTCACCTCTCCTCCTCGTTTCCCCGCTGCTCCGAGCACCCGGCTCTCACATCCTTAGAACAGCGGGCCGGGTGCCAAGTGATGACGTCAGTCGCAGAGGGGACTGATTGGAGAGGGAGCGTCACGCTCCCTCTCTCATCACTTAACTTGTGGTGACGGGTGGGGGGGCTTTTATACAGCCTATAATAGTCCCTCCTGATTGGCTGTGCTAATGTGCTGTGATACCTGCAAGGCAAGATACCAGACAATGGGGAATCCTGCACAGTTGCAATCTTTGGAAATGTGTGAAAAAATGGGGAATTGCAAATTTTTTGAATTTTCAAGGACCTGTGAATTTTATAAAGTTTGACTCAAATTTGATTTTGCCTCAAATTCACTCGCTCATCTCTAATGACCACAATTTGCATTCAAAATAAAATAAATTCTTCTTGGCACACTACACTTAGTTGCTGAAGGACCTGGACAGAGAGATTGTTCTCTTAAATAATTAATTACAAATCTTCTCTGGATATAACCTTGCACAAATACTACTGTCTCTTCATTTATTCCCAGACAAACTCGTGATGTTGAGTTCACGGCTCTGTGGGGGCAATATCATCACTTCTAGGGCTTCTTTTTCTTTTTTAAGCTGAAGATATTTTTAATGACATTGGCTGTGTGTATGAGGTCATCATAATGTTGCATAATACATTTTTAGCAAATTAGATGCCTCCCTGATGGTATTACATTATGGATAAGTTTCTGCCTGTATTTTTCAATAGTAATACTGACCAATATCTCAACTCCATTTGCTTAAATGTAGCCCCAAACTTGCAAGGAACCTCCACCATGCTTTATTGTTGACTGCAGACACTCATTATTGTGCCTCTCTCCAGCCCTTTGGCGAAAAAACTGCCTTCTGTTGCAACCAAATATTTCATATTTTGACTCATCCATAGTACCTGCTGCCATTTTCATGCATAGTTGAGTCACTTGGCCTTGTTTCCATGTCAAAAGTAAGGCTTTTTGACTGCAATTCTTTCACGAATACAAATTCTGGGCTGACTTATCTGAACAGTAGATGGCTTAGGGCCCCGTCACACTAAGCGATGCAGCAGCGATCCCGACAACGATACGACCTGTCAGGGATCGTTGCTGCATCGCTAATACATTGCTGGTGAGCTGTCAAACAGGCAGGCTCACCAGCGATCAGGGGAGCAGCGATATCGTGGAAAGAATCATTCCACGATGTCCTGCTCCCGTTACCAGCCTGCTGCAAGCAGGAGCAGGCTGGTAACTATGGTAAACATCGGGTTACTAAGTGCGCGTGTGCCCCTAGTAACCCGCTGTTTACCATGGATACCACTCTGCTACGGTGCGCGGGAGCCTCCGTGCACCGTAGCAGAGTGGTATCCATGGTAAACAGCGGGTTACTAAGTGCGCGCGTGCCCCTAGTAACCCGATGTTTACCATAGTTACCAGCCAGATCGTTGGTCCCGCTGGTCACACACAGCGATGTGTGCTGGCCAGCGGGAGGCCAACGACCAAAAAATGGTCCAGGACACTTTGCAACGATCAGCGACCTCACAGCAGGGGCCTGATCGTTGCAAAGTGTCACACACAGCGACATCGCTGGTGAGGTCGCTGGTGAGTCACCAAAACCGTGACTCAGCAGCGATATCGCTAGCGATATCGCTATGTGAGACGGGGGCTTTAGTCCAACTGGTTGCTGCCAGATCTGAGCTGATAGCACTGCTGGACATCTTCCAATTTTGAAGAGAAGCATGATGTGTCTTTCATCAGCTGTACTAAGTTGCCCATTTTTATCAAAAGAGCTTGAACTGCACATTTTCAAAGCTCAGACCATGCTGATGAAGTATAACTACTTTGGGTCTTGCTGCCCTGCTCAGTCTAGTCATGGTGTATGACTTGGGATATGAAACTGTCTTCCACAACCTCACTCTTGTAGCATTGTTTGTCTGTTTCTCTCCCAGTTTTAAGCCTCATACACAGCTGATTTTGTTTCAATTAATGACTGTTTCAACCTACATATGAATTTGATGATCATAATTACCATTTTGATAAAATTGGTTACTCATACACCTGACTACAATATTACAAAATCCCTGACTTTGTGCAAGTATACATTGAAGAATTGATGCTGTTTTGAAGACAAAGGGTGGCCACTCCAAATATTGATCTGGTTTAGATTTCTATTTTGTTTTTTTCACTTTGCATTTTGTTAATTTATAAAAGTAAATTATTAGCACCTCATTTTTTTAAAGCATTCTTACTGTCCTGCATTTTTTTCACACCAGCATAAAATTTTTGCATAGTACTATGTATATGTCTATACTGTGGACATACAGTGCTGCTCACCATTATTGGCATCCCTTCATTTTTTCATAAACTATACAATATCTTCAGAAATAAATGGAAATGTACCAAAGTTATATCCTCAGGATTTTTTTTATTAGTGGTCCAAAGTAATCCAACAACAAAATATTATTTCTCAACTTCCATGTTACAATTTCAAAGAATAAACAGAATAAGCAGCATGTGCAGCAATAAAGGCACCGCTAATTAATACTTAGTTGCACATCCTTTGGCATTGCTGACAGCCACCAAAGGTTTCTTGTAGCCATCTATAAGCTTCTTGCACTTCTCAGCTGGAATTTTCTCCCACTCTTTCTTTACAGTTTGTTCAAGCTCTTGAATGTTTGCAGGGTTCTTTTTCCCAATGGCAGATTTCATCTCACACCAAAGATTTTCAATGGGATTGAGATCAGGACTCATTGCTGGCCATTTTATAACAGTCCATTTTTAATTTTTCAACCATTCCTGTGTTCTTTTGGTTATGTGCTTTGGGTCATTGACTTGCTGGAGGACCCATGATCTTTGACTTAAACCAAGTTTTCTTACACTGGGTAGGACATTTCGCTCTAAAATCTCTTGATAATACTCTGATTTCATGATTCCTGTCATACGGTCAAGGCCTTCAGTACCAGATGCAGCAAAGCAACCCCACAGCATTATGGATCCTCCACCATGCTTAACTGTTATTTTCCTTTTAAGCTTCATTGCGCCGTCTGTAAACAAACTGCTGCTTTGCATTGTCAAAAAGCTCTATTTTTGTTTCATCTGTCCACAGAGCATTTTCCCAGAAGGATTGTGGTTTGTCAAGGTAGTCTTTGGTAAAGATAAAGATTTCTCCAGCTCACCTGAGTATTAGCGTTCTGGGGCACGGAGCACGAGGAACCACTTCAGGGCCCATACAGGAGAAAAAAGGAGAAGCTCCAGCCGCAGATAAATTCCAAAAATAGTAGTCTTTATTAGATTAAGATACAGATGCCATGGCACATGTCCATAAAAGCAACGCGTTTCGAACACGAATGGTGTGTTCTTTATCCAAGCTACATATAAATGGCACATAACCGTATATATATATAAACAGACCAATAACAACACAACAATCAAATCACGTGACAGCTTAAAAGCAACCAATGCTATAGGATGATGTCAGAATTGCGATAATCAAAAAACACATGTTTCACTTAGCCATACATCAGGGAAACAATTATCTTAAATACATGGAGCAAGAAGTACAAAATTATTTAATGAAAATGAAAAAGAAGTTCTCGTCGCATGTTAAGCCCATCTGGGTGGCAAGTGTTAAGGAAGTACATCCAAAACGCCTCTTGGTCCAAGAGATGTCTTTGATTGTCACCACCTCTTGGATTAAGTATTAGACATTCAATTCCATATGCCTGGAAAGAAGAGGTATTCCTGTTGTGGACTTGTATGAAATGCCTGGAAGCATGAGATATATTACGGTTAGTAACATTAATAATGTCTCTGGTATGTTCTGCAATGCGTTTTTTTAATTTGCGCACTGTTGATCCAACATATAATTTATTACAACTTGTACATTCTATTACATATACTAAATGATCGCTGTTACAGTTAATGAATTGTTTTATGTCATGCTGTTGAGTTTTCTATCCAAAGAGTAGTGGATGGTGAGATATGAAGCCTGAAAGTCAAAAGTTCAAAACATTGTTACCCTTTTGCTCGTCAGTGTATCTAATATCCAGTCCTTGCATTTCTTGGCGAAAACAACTCAGTTCTTAGCAGAGGCATAGCTAGGGTTTTGGTTCAGGGGGGGTGAAACTTCTGAGTGAGCCCCTAACCAGGTAACCCTGACTATAAATATGGTGGCGCACCCAGATAGTGGATGTAGGAGAACCTCAGCAGATGACCGCGCTGTTACTAATAGAATTCTCTATACAAAGACCAGCACTGATATTACTGCCATATGGTGACATATATTGATAGATGCCAGTCCTGCAGAACATATAAGAGATCCGAGCACAGTTATGTATAGTAACTTACAGCTGACGTTCTTTCTAATTAAATTGTTCACTTTTACATCTGGCCCAGACCGGCACGACAACTTCTCCAGCCAGGACTCCGAGTCTCAGGTCTGCAGAGATCACAACAAATTTGACACATTTGATTCCTTACATTTCAGGCATCGTCCTCATCTATTCCCAACCTGCACAAACTCCTCATCCTTTGATACCCCAATACTGAGCCGCTGCTGTATGTGTCCCTATTATTGCTCCTGCTGTGTGGTACTGTGTGTCCTCTAGATGGTAAAACAACCATCTATAATATGGTAATGCCGTGTGCAAGTGTCCTAGAAAACATTGCCCACATTTTGCCCCCTAGAAAGTAATAGTGCCTTCTGTGTGCCCCTTTGACAGTCATAATAACCTGAGTTCCCCTATAACAATAAGTGCCCACTTAACATTTAATAATGTCCTGAGTCTCCCCCCATGTACAGCTCACCTCTACACAGTATGATACTCTCTTATACACAGTATAATTCCCCGTCACTGTATAGTACACTGACCCTTTAATAGCCTCCAAACTGATGTCTCCCACAAGGTACAAAGACCCCACATTATCTCCCACACTGTATGATGGCCCCAACACTGTGCAAAGACCCTACATTATCTCCCACACTGTATGATGGTCCCCACAATGTGAAAAGACCCCACATCTCCCACACTGTATGATGACCCCCTCACTGTGCAAAGACCCCACATTATCTCCCACACTGATGGCCCCCACACTGTGCAAAGACCCCACATTATCTCCCACACTGTATGACCCTAACTGTAATCTCCGCACTGTATAAATAGCCTTCATATAGTATAATGCACCAGATAGTCCTCAATATAGTATAATGCACTCCCCTCAGTCCTTCATATAGTATAATGCACCAGATAGTCCTTCATATAGTATAATGCACCCCCCTATAGGCAGTCTGTAGTATAATGCTCCCCCCATAGGCAGAGTCTGCAGTATAATGCTCCCCCCATAGGCAGAGTCTGTAGTATAATGCTCCCCCCCATAGGCAGAGTCTGTAGTATAATGCCCCCCCCATAGGCAGAGTCTGTAGTATAACGCCCCCCCCCCATAGGCAGAGTCTGTAGTATAATGCCCCCCCCGCCCCTGCCCCAGCAAAAAATGAATGAACACGATCCTCACCTCTCCTCCTCGTTTCCCCGCTGCTCCGAGCACCCGGCTCTCACATCCTTAGAACAGCGGGCCGGGTGCCAAGTGATGACGTCAGTCGCAGAGGGGACTGATTGGAGAGGGAGCGTCACGCTCCCTCTCTCATCACTTAACTTGTGGTGACGGGTGGGGGGGCTTTTATACAGCCTATAATAGTCCCTCCTGATTGGCTGTGCTAATGTGCTGTGATACCTGCAAGGCAAGATACCAGACAATGGGGAATCCTGCACAGTTGCAATCTTTGGAAATGTGTGAAAAAATGGGGAATTGCAAATTTTTTGAATTTTCAAGGACCTGTGAATTTTATAAAGTTTGACTCAAATTTGATTTTGCCTCAAATTCACTCGCTCATCTCTAATGACCACAATTTGCATTCAAAATAAAATAAATTCTTCTTGGCACACTACACTTAGTTGCTGAAGGACCTGGACAGAGAGATTGTTCTCTTAAATAATTAATTACAAATCTTCTCTGGATATAACCTTGCACAAATACTACTGTCTCTTCATTTATTCCCAGACAAACTCGTGATGTTGAGTTCACGGCTCTGTGGGGGCAATATCATCACTTCTAGGGCTTCTTTTTCTTTTTTAAGCTGAAGATATTTTTAATGACATTGGCTGTGTGTATGAGGTCATCATAATGTTGCATAATACATTTTTAGCAAATTAGATGCCTCCCTGATGGTATTACATTATGGATAAGTTTCTGCCTGTATTTTTCAATAGTAATACTGACCAATATCTCAACTCCATTTGCTTAAATGTAGCCCCAAACTTGCAAGGAACCTCCACCATGCTTTATTGTTGACTGCAGACACTCATTATTGTGCCTCTCTCCAGCCCTTTGGCGAAAAAACTGCCTTCTGTTGCAACCAAATATTTCATATTTTGACTCATCCATAGTACCTGCTGCCATTTTCATGCATAGTTGAGTCACTTGGCCTTGTTTCCATGTCAAAAGTAAGGCTTTTTGACTGCAATTCTTTCACGAATACAAATTCTGGGCTGACTTATCTGAACAGTAGATGGCTTAGGGCCCCGTCACACTAAGCGATGCAGCAGCGATCCCGACAACGATACGACCTGTCAGGGATCGTTGCTGCATCGCTAATACATTGCTGGTGAGCTGTCAAACAGGCAGGCTCACCAGCGATCAGGGGAGCAGCGATATCGTGGAAAGAATCATTCCACGATGTCCTGCTCCCGTTACCAGCCTGCTGCAAGCAGGAGCAGGCTGGTAACTATGGTAAACATCGGGTTACTAAGTGCGCGTGTGCCCCTAGTAACCCGCTGTTTACCATGGATACCACTCTGCTACGGTGCGCGGGAGCCTCCGTGCACCGTAGCAGAGTGGTATCCATGGTAAACAGCGGGTTACTAAGTGCGCGCGTGCCCCTAGTAACCCGATGTTTACCATAGTTACCAGCCAGATCGTTGGTCCCGCTGGTCACACACAGCGATGTGTGCTGGCCAGCGGGAGGCCAACGACCAAAAAATGGTCCAGGACACTTTGCAACGATCAGCGACCTCACAGCAGGGGCCTGATCGTTGCAAAGTGTCACACACAGCGACATCGCTGGTGAGGTCGCTGGTGAGTCACCAAAACCGTGACTCAGCAGCGATATCGCTAGCGATATCGCTATGTGAGACGGGGGCTTTAGTCCAACTGGTTGCTGCCAGATCTGAGCTGATAGCACTGCTGGACATCTTCCAATTTTGAAGAGAAGCATGATGTGTCTTTCATCAGCTGTACTAAGTTGCCCATTTTTATCAAAAGAGCTTGAACTGCACATTTTCAAAGCTCAGACCATGCTGATGAAGTATAACTACTTTGGGTCTTGCTGCCCTGCTCAGTCTAGTCATGGTGTATGACTTGGGATATGAAACTGTCTTCCACAACCTCACTCTTGTAGCATTGTTTGTCTGTTTCTCTCCCAGTTTTAAGCCTCATACACAGCTGATTTTGTTTCAATTAATGACTGTTTCAACCTACATATGAATTTGATGATCATAATTACCATTTTGATAAAATTGGTTACTCATACACCTGACTACAATATTACAAAATCCCTGACTTTGTGCAAGTATACATTGAAGAATTGATGCTGTTTTGAAGACAAAGGGTGGCCACTCCAAATATTGATCTGGTTTAGATTTCTATTTTGTTTTTTTCACTTTGCATTTTGTTAATTTATAAAAGTAAATTATTAGCACCTCATTTTTTTAAAGCATTCTTACTGTCCTGCATTTTTTTCACACCAGCATAAAATTTTTGCATAGTACTATGTATATGTCTATACTGTGGACATACAGTGCTGCTCACCATTATTGGCATCCCTTCATTTTTTCATAAACTATACAATATCTTCAGAAATAAATGGAAATGTACCAAAGTTATATCCTCAGGATTTTTTTTATTAGTGGTCCAAAGTAATCCAACAACAAAATATTATTTCTCAACTTCCATGTTACAATTTCAAAGAATAAACAGAATAAGCAGCATGTGCAGCAATAAAGGCACCGCTAATTAATACTTAGTTGCACATCCTTTGGCATTGCTGACAGCCACCAAAGGTTTCTTGTAGCCATCTATAAGCTTCTTGCACTTCTCAGCTGGAATTTTCTCCCACTCTTTCTTTACAGTTTGTTCAAGCTCTTGAATGTTTGCAGGGTTCTTTTTCCCAATGGCAGATTTCATCTCACACCAAAGATTTTCAATGGGATTGAGATCAGGACTCATTGCTGGCCATTTTATAACAGTCCATTTTTAATTTTTCAACCATTCCTGTGTTCTTTTGGTTATGTGCTTTGGGTCATTGACTTGCTGGAGGACCCATGATCTTTGACTTAAACCAAGTTTTCTTACACTGGGTAGGACATTTCGCTCTAAAATCTCTTGATAATACTCTGATTTCATGATTCCTGTCATACGGTCAAGGCCTTCAGTACCAGATGCAGCAAAGCAACCCCACAGCATTATGGATCCTCCACCATGCTTAACTGTTATTTTCCTTTTAAGCTTCATTGCGCCGTCTGTAAACAAACTGCTGCTTTGCATTGTCAAAAAGCTCTATTTTTGTTTCATCTGTCCACAGAGCATTTTCCCAGAAGGATTGTGGTTTGTCAAGGTAGTCTTTGGTAAAGATAAAGATTTCTCCAGCTCACCTGAGTATTAGCGTTCTGGGGCACGGAGCACGAGGAACCACTTCAGGGCCCATACAGGAGAAAAAAGGAGAAGCTCCAGCCGCAGATAAATTCCAAAAATAGTAGTCTTTATTAGATTAAGATACAGATGCCATGGCACATGTCCATAAAAGCAACGCGTTTCGAACACGAATGGTGTGTTCTTTATCCAAGCTACATATAAATGGCACATAACCGTATATATATATAAACAGACCAATAACAACACAACAATCAAATCACGTGACAGCTTAAAAGCAACCAATGCTATAGGATGATGTCAGAATTGCGATAATCAAAAAACACATGTTTCACTTAGCCATACATCAGGGAAACAATTATCTTAAATACATGGAGCAAGAAGTACAAAATTATTTAATGAAAATGAAAAAGAAGTTCTCGTCGCATGTTAAGCCCATCTGGGTGGCAAGTGTTAAGGAAGTACATCCAAAACGCCTCTTGGTCCAAGAGATGTCTTTGATTGTCACCACCTCTTGGATTAAGTATTAGACATTCAATTCCATATGCCTGGAAAGAAGAGGTATTCCTGTTGTGGACTTGTATGAAATGCCTGGAAGCATGAGATATATTACGGTTAGTAACATTAATAATGTCTCTGGTATGTTCTGCAATGCGTTTTTTTAATTTGCGCACTGTTGATCCAACATATAATTTATTACAACTTGTACATTCTATTACATATACTAAATGATCGCTGTTACAGTTAATGAATTGTTTTATGTCATGCTGTTGAGTTTTCTGTTACCTGCCATAGGTTTAACAAACGTAGATGTGGTGATTTTACCTTCAATAAGTTTCAAATTGAGATCTAAAAAAGAAATGCATGTAGAATGAGCACAATAAGTAAAGGACAGATTAAATACATTAGTGTTGAGGTATGTCACAAACTCGGGTATGGCAGATACATCGCCACACCAGATAAAGATCAGGTCGTCGATGTATCTACCATACCAAAAGAGGCAATGGGCCCAGGGATTGGAGACTGTATATAACCTTTCGTGTTCCCAAAAGGACATAACTAAATTGGCAATTGAGGGGGAACACTTAGCCCCCATGGAAACTCCTCTGGACTGGAGAAAGTATTGCTGTCCATACACAAAAAAATTATGAGTCATGAGAAATTGTGCAACATTTAACAAGTACTTGGACAACTCAGGGGTATAGTTGCTATATTTTTTCAAATGAAAATCTAGTGCCTGTAATGCAATATGGTAGGGTATACTGGTATACAATGAGACCACATCGCAACTAAGCCAGCAAAATTCATTTTTTCCATTGTAATTGTGCCAATTGATCCAGACCATGCTTGGAGTCCTTTAAGAACCCAGCAGACCTCTGTACTAGAGGTTGTAATAATGTGTCAAGCCAATCCCCCAAATGTTCAGAAACAGATTGAATGCTGGATACGATCGGTCTCATAGGAGGGGGTGTAATTCTCTTGTGAATTTTGGGTAACCGGTACATACTGGGTAACATGGGATGATCAACCAGCATAAAATCTTTCTAGAGGGTTAGAAGGAAGTTTAGTATAAGTTGTAGTGTCAGATAACAATAGTAACATTTGAGTATCATACATTGTTTTGTCCATAACAACCACCCGACCTCCTTTATCTGACATTTTTATTACAATTTCATTATTGTGCATAAGCTCATAAAGGGCTTTGTTTTGACTATTATTAAGATTATTTGTAGTTGATTTCGTATCAATCGACAAATACAAAGCCTTCAATTCACGCTGGATCACATCTTGAAATCCCCAAGGGGATTATGAATAAAAAAAGTGCCTACTTTTGTTTATTCTCCCATGTTTGTTACCAAATGGAACCAAATATTAACCAACTGCTCGCTGGAACTTATCAAATTGATTATAGCTGAGGAGGATTTGAAATTATCCAAACTTAATAATGAAATCGAAAATCTGAAGAGCTCACTCAAAGAGCAACATGATCTAAGTACTTTCGATAACATGCTTTCACAAATTAATATTACTGTTTCAAAATTGGAAAATGTTATTATTTCCAGAAAGAAAAATAAATTCACTCTTGATAATAAAGATTATCAGCTCAATCAGGTATATGAGTGGGGCAGGTGGGAGAAAACAGTTTATACACCGAGATCTATTTTATAACGCACTCCAACTCATCATAGACCCCCTCATAACCTACATGTGAACTTCAGTTCATCAGATTTGGATACATCCGACACCAATACCAATGATACAGATTCCATCCATATCCAATCGGATTTTTCTTATTTCCAAAAAAACAAAAAACGCAGAAAAAACGCACCAAACGTGGTGGAAGAAAGCATACCAAACATTCCAAGAACATCCTCTCGCCGCAAGAAGTGAATATGAATGAATTGGATATTTCTAATGTATTGAATTTGTCACAACAGACTTTATCATTACAACAACTACAAGTCCTAGCATATGGCCTGAACTTTGTACCAGATAAAAAATTCAATTTATTTGACACTCTCATGGACATTAACAAGTTTGTTAGAAATCTAACCGTCAAAAGGCATTTTTTTTTAACGAAGATCAGGAGGAACAAATTACCAATACTGAGGATCAAAAGGACAATCAATACCGGAACTTTAATTTTCAGGAGCAATTAGCTATAATGAATTTGGAGGATTTACAGGAAATGTCCGCTTCCCAACAAGACTTTGTTAATCTATCATTTTCCTTCAAAACTCGTAATCCATATTTTTATCCCGTTCAATCTAGAACTGAGTCCATGGATAAATTTCAAGATGTGATCCAGCGTGAATTGAAGGCTTTGTATTTGTCGATTGCTACGAAATCAACTACAAATAATCTTAATAATAGTCAAAACAAAGCCCTTTATGAGCTTATGCACAATAATGAAATTGTAATAAAAATGTCAGATAAAGGAGGTCGGGTGGTTGTTATGGACAAAACAATGTATGATACTCAAATGTTACTATTGTTATCTGACACTACAACTTATACTAAACTTCCTTCTAACCCTCTAGAAAGATTTTATGCTGGTTGATCATCCCATGTTACCCAGTATGTACGGGTTACCCAAAATTCACAAGGGAATTACACCCCCTCCTATGAGACCGATCGTATCCAGCATTCAATCTGTTTCTGAACATTTGGGGGATTGGCTTGACACATTATTACAACCTCTAGTACAGAGGTCTGCTGGGTTCTTAAAGGACTCCAAGCATGTTCTGGATCAATTGGCACAATTACAATGGAAAAATGAATTTTGCTGGCTTAGTTGCGATGTGGTCTCATTGTATACCAGTATATACTACCATATTGCATTACAGGCACTAGATTTTCATTTGAAAAAATATAGCAACTATACCCCTGAGTTGTCCAAGTACTTGTTAAATGTTGCACAATTTCTCATGACTCATAATTTTTTTGTGTATGGACAGCAATACTTTCTCCAGTCCAGAGGAGTTTCCATGGGGGCTAAGTGTTCCCCCTCAATTGCCAATTTAGTTATGTCCTTTTGGGAACACGAAAGGTCATATACAGTCTCCAATCCCTGGGCCCATTGCCTCTTTTGGTATGGCAGATACATCGACGACCTGATCTTTATCTGGTGTGGCGATGTATCTGCCATACCCGAGTTTGTGACATACCTCAACACTAATGTATTTAATCTGTCCTTTACTTATTGTGCTCATTCTACATGCATTTCTTTTTTAGATCTCAATTTGAAAATTATTGAAGGTAAAATCACCACATCTACATTTGTTAAACCTATGGCAGGTAACAGCATGACATAAAACAATTCATTAACTGTAACAGCGATCATTTAGTATATGTAATAGAATGTACAAGTTGTAATAAATTATATGTTGGATCAACAGTGCGCAAATTAAAAAAACGCATTGCAGAACATACCAGAGACATTATTAATGTTACTAACCGTAATATATCTCATGCTTCCAGGCATTTCATACAAGTTCACAACAGGAATACCTCTTCTTTCCAGGCATATGGAATTGAATGTCTAATACTTAATCCAAGAGGTGGTGACAATCGAAGACATCTCATGTATTTAAGATAATTGTTTCCCTGATGTATGGCTAAGTGAAACATGTGTTTTTTGATTATCGCAATTCTGACATCATCCTATAGCATTGGTTGTTTTTAAGCTGTCACGTGTGTTATGCACACGCCCGGACTGATTGGCGTGTGCGTGTTTAGTTATCCCACTGGACCATGAACCGGAGCGTGCCTGGAGGGGCGTAACTAAGTATCTACCCGATCCGACCAAGGTCGCACGACGGCTAACGACGCCTGTGCACTAGGGAGGAACCGAGCAGAGGGACCAGGTGCGACTCCAGGTCAGACCCCGGACACGGCTGTTGACCCACACCGGGGAATACAGGAACAGGCAGGTTAGAGCACCGGCTGGGTAGGGTCCAGTACAGACTAGGAGACGGGTTCAGAGCCGCAGATGTGGTGATCAAGCAGAGTAAAGCGAAACCGCAGGTGCGGTGGACAAGGCTGAGCAGAGAGAAACTGCAAGTGCAGTGGACAGGGCTGAGCAGAGCAAAACCGCAGGTGCGGTGGACAAGGCTGAGCAGAGCGAAACCGCAGGTGCGGTGGACAAGGCTGAGCAGAGCGAAACCGCAGATGCGGTGGACAAGGCAGAGCAGAGCGAAACCGCAAGTGCGGTGGACAGGGCTGAGCAGAGCGTAACCGCAGATGCGGTGGACAAGGCAGAGGGAAACCGCAGATGCGGTGGACAAGGCAGAGCAGAGCGAAACCGCAGGTGCGGTGGACAAGGCTGAGCAGAGAGAAACTGCAAGTGCGGTGGACAGGGCTGAGCAGAGCAAAACCGCAGGTGCGGTGGACAAGGCTGAGCAGAGCGAAACCGCAGGTGCGGTGGACAAGGCTGAGCAGAGCGAAACCGCAGGTGCGGTGGACAAGGCTGAGCAGAGTGAAACCGCAGATGCGGCGGACAAGGCAGAGCAGAGCGAAACCGCAAGTGCGGTGGACAGGGCTGAGCAGAGCGTAACCGCAGATGCGGTGGACAAGGCAGAGCGAAACCGCAGATGCGGTGGACAAGGCAGAGCAGAGAGATACCGCAGATGCGGTGGACAAGGCAGAGCAGAGCGAAATCGCAGATGCGGTGGACAAGGCTGAGCAGAGCGAAACCCCAGATGCGGTGGACAAGGCTGAGCAGAGCGAAACCGCAGATGTGGTGGACAAGGCTGAGCAGAGCGAAACCGCAGGCGCGGTGGACAAGGCTGAGCAGAGCGAAACCGCAAGTGCGGTAGACAAAGCAGAGCAGAGCGGGCAGGAACCGCCAAAGCGGTAAGTAAGACAGAGCAGAGATAAACCGCCAAAGCGGTGAGCAAAGACAGAGCAGAGGGAACAGGGCTCTGTTCACACAGAACAGACTGGAAGGGAAAGGCAGAACCAGATACACACAAGGTACTTGCAAAGAAGTAGCGAGTGGACTCCAAACTCACAAACAGAAGTAAGGCGACAATGAGTAGGAGTTAGGTGCAGGTTCAGACTCTACAGAAAAAGAGAGGAAATGGACAAAGAGACAAAACAGGTAACAAGTTAGGAGACAGGTCAGACAGGAACTGTACTGCAACGAAATAGAGGAACGAGCCTAGGTAAAGCCAAGTGCTGGTTCAGACACTGCAGCAAAAGGGAGGAAACGGACATAGGGACCAAACAGGTAACAGGTTAGGAAACAGTTCAGACAGGAACTGTACTGCAACGAAATACAGGAACGAGCCTAGGTATAGTCAAGAGCTGGTTCAGACACTGCAGCAAAAGGGAGGAAACGGACATAGAAACAAAACAAGTAACAGGTTAGGAGACAGTTCAGACAGGAACTGTTACTACAGCGAAATACAGGAACGAGCCTGGGTATACGGCCCCCAGAGGCAGAAACGAACAGGCTAGGAGCGTGTTCAGACTGGCCTGGAAATACAGCCTCCAGGAAGGCGGACAGACAGGCAAGAAACACAGATAACAGATCTAGGTATGCGGCCCCTAGAAGGCGGGACGAACAGGCTAGGAGCGTGTTCAGACAGGCCTGGAAATACAGCCTCCAGGAAGGCAGACAGACAGGAGAAACAGAACAGGACCTGGCACATTCAGAGTCAAGGAGCACACTGAATGATAAAGTTGCTGAGGCATCAGCTTCCAGGTGAAGCTGGTCTAAATATCCAGTGACTGACAGCAATAGGCTGAGGACGCATTAGGGGTGTGCCCACAGCAGCTACAAGAAACAGGAAGTGACCGGGCCGCCGCCCTAAGCAGCCAGAACAGAGGCAAGCAGACAGCATGGAAAGAAGCCAGGCTAGCAGACTGGACTGATGATCAAGTTTGCGATCTTGCATAGTGGGAGATGGTGCCCTATGCAAGAACGCCGCCAGGTATGTTACAACGTGATTTGATTGTTGTGTTGTTATTGGTCTGTTTATATATATATATACTGGTTATGTGCCATTTATATGTAGCTTGGATAAAGAACACACCATTCGTGTTCGAAACGCGTTGCTTTTATGGACATGTGCCATGGCATCTGTATCTTAATCTAATAAAGACTACTATTTTTGGAATTTATCTGCGGCTGGAGCTTCTCCTTCCTTTTTTCTCCTGTTTGGTAAAGATCAGTCGTTCCTTTTTATGTCTTTTCTTCAGCAATGGTTTCCTTGGCCTTAGCCCATAAACCTCTGCTTTGTTTAGTATGCGGCGTATGGTACTTGGTGAAACCATGACCCCAGACTGTTCCAGGTTGGCCTTCAGGTCTTTGGATGTTTGATGTGGTGTTTTTTCCACCATTTGCACCAACCTTCGAAGATATCTCTTGTCAATTTTCCTCTTTTCCCCACATCCAGGGAGGTTCTTGACTGTTCCATGCTTGGCAAACTTCTTAATAACATTGCGAAATGTTGAAACTGTGATACCGAGGTCTTTGGAGATGACTTTATACCCTTTGGAAGTCTTGTGTTTGCTAATAATAGCAGTTCTGATGTCCTCAGACAGTTCTTTTGTTTACACCATTGTGATAAAGGAACAGGGCCTACCATCTGGCTTTTTAAAACATTAAAGTCATCATTCATTGGCTAATTCATGTCACATGGACACCGACAATTAATCACCGGCGAATCTCTTTTGTGATTTACCACAGGCGAGTCAAAATGTGTTTCCATACTAAATTAATGTAAAGGGCGCCAATACCAGTGTCGCAGCAAATTTAGGTTTTTCTATTTTTCCCTTCCACTGTTTTTGTTTTTAATTTTTGATTATCATTTGCTCTTTTGTATTTAACACAAGTGCTCTATGCAAAAAAACTGTTTCACTTGATTAATTTTTTACAGGAGATATTCCACATTATGTACTTAAATTTCACAGGTGCCAATAACGATGAGCAGGACTGTATATCCTCTGACACAGAAACATTAAGAAGGACAGGTTCTGAAAATTGAGGAAGCATCAGGTGTCGCTAAGATTTGCAAATGATTGCACTTTTCAATGTTGCATGTCCCAGTGGTTGGGAGAACAACAGGAAACTAGAATGAAAGTAAGAGGTACTAAGAGGCCAACCTCTGCATGGACGGATTATGATATTAGAAGAATGGCACGTAGTGATCCATTCTGTACTGCAAGTGAAATTAGATGTCACATACCAAGCCTAAAGCATCAAATAGTATCTACATGAACCATCAGAAGGCGTTTGCACAAGATTGGACTATGAGCCAGACGTTCAGTTATTTGTTCCATTGATCTCATGTCAACGCTCTCAAAGTCGACTATGTTGCAGAGCAAGATTGGAATGGAGGTTTATTCTCTTTACTAATGAGTCCCAATTTTTTCTTGGATGCAATGATAGCCGAATTTTGGTCTGTTTGCCATGTGGGCAACACCATGACAAAGCCTTAACAATACATAATATATATATTAATGTATAGGAAAATTAACGGTTCCTTATGAAGCCCAGCCATATCTCCCGAGCCCGCTACATACACCCGCACCATGACATAATAGTATTTCTTAGGCTATGTGCCCACGATGCAGAAGTGCTCCGGATTTTTTCCTGAGTGTTTCTGCATCTCCCTGGCAGAAAAAACGCATGCGGATTGTACATGCGGATTGTACATTCGTTTTTCCTGCCAGGGACATGCGGATGTGAAGCGTTCTTCACATGCATTTCCGCATGCAGGTTGTCAAGCGCTTTCCAAGCGATTTTAGCATCACTTGGAAAGTGCTTGACAACTTGGTCACACTATATAAATCCATGCAAACGGCATGGATTTATATAGTGTGTCCGAAAGAATGTTAAAAAATAAAAAATAAATATTATTACTTACCTTCTGATGGCCCCCGGAGTCTTTATTTGATGCGTCTCGGCTTGCCAGCAGCTCGCGGTAAACTGAAAGGACCTGCCAACGTCAGCGGTTGCGTGACCCGTCACATGACTAAATGACATCAGCGCAGGTCCTTGAGTCCACTGCGATCTGCTGGCAAGCCAAGACAAGCACACCGGGGGCCATCAGTAGGTAAATATAATATTTATTTTTTATTTTATTCTTTTTTTTACAGGTTCTATGGTACCCGGGTCTGGAGGAGACTCTCCTCTTCTCCAGACCCGGGTACCATCCGCACATTGAAACACATGTAATTCGCATGTACAGATCCAGTGATGCGGATTACATGCATTCCAATGAAAGTCAATGGCGGCGCAAACGCAGCGCTTCCACAAAATAATTGGTAGTGCTGCGTTTTTTCCGCAATGATAATCCGCAGCGGAAATTTCCGCAGCATGTGCACAGCACATGCGGATTATCATTGGAGAACATGGCAGGCCTTCTACCAAGCGTTTTTAAGCGTTTCTGCAGCGGAATTGCCGCTGCGGAAACGCTTAAAAAATGCATCGTGGGCACACAGCACACAGTGTAAAAGGTCTAAAGGGTTTTTTCAACTTAGCAGGGCTTCGCTGGAGCATCAATATGGTGCCATTGTGGACCTTCAGCAGACCCCTGGCTGCCAGCGAAACCCATCAGCAGTCCATGATCCCATCTTAATGGTACCAATGGATGCCACTCAGACACTGCCCAAAAATGGCACCACTTAAATGCTGCCATCATAGATTTGTAGCAGAATTCAAGTGATTAAACTGCAGCAATCAGAGCTTGCTCCAAGTGCTATAATTAGAGGTAGATACTCCAGGTTTTTCTGGGCCCTGGGCAAAAGAGTCTCAGTGGGCCCCTATAACACATACCACGATTCATGATGTACAGATACCGCAGAGAAATATATATATATATATATATAGTACAAAGCCAAAGATTTCACTTCTTACATTACATGAGCGATATCTATTGTAAATTCCACAATAGGTCAGAAACCGGTGAATGGCTCCACACAGTATACTGGCCCCCATATAAGGCCCCATACGGAATACTGGCCCCCATATAAGGCCCCATATGGAATACTGGCCCCCGTACGGAATAATGGCCCCCAAATAAGGCCCCATATGGAATACTGGCCCCCATACGGAATACTGGCCCCCACATAAGGCCCCATACGGAATACTGGCCCCCACATAAGGCCCCATACGGAATACTGGCCCCCATATAAGGCTCCATGCGGAATACTGGCCCCCATATAAGGCTCCATACGGAATACTGGCCCCATATAAGGCTCCATACGGAATACTGGCCCCCATATAAGGCTCCATACGGAATACTGGCCCCCATATAACGCTCCATACAGGATACTGGTCCCCTTATAAAGCTCCATACAGGATACTGGCCCCCATTTAACGCTCCATACAGGATACTGGTCCCCTTATAACGCTCCATACAGGATACTGGCCCCCATATAATGCTCCATGCAGGCTGTTACCCCCCACATAATGCCCCATACAGGCTGTCCCTCCCTTATAATGCTCCATGCAGGCTGTTACCCCCCACATAATGCCCCATACAGGCTGTCCCCCCCCCCCTTATAATGATCCATGCAGGCTGTCCCCCCCCCCTTATAATTCCCCATGCAGGCTGTCCCCCCCCTTATAATGCCCCATGCAGGCTGTCCCCCCCCTTATAATGCCCCATGCAGGCTGTCACCCCTCCTCTTTATAATGCCCCATGCAGGATGTACCCCCCCTCTTTATAAGGCCCCATGCAGGATGTCACCCCCAACTTTATAATGCCCCATGCAGGATGTCACCCCCCCATATAATGCCCCATGCAGGATGTCACCCCCCCATATTATGCCCCATGCAGGATGTCACCCCCCCATATTATGCCCCATGCAGGATGTCACCCCCCCATATTATGTGTAACGGGTCTGGGAGGCGGAACCTCTGGGCTACTATACAAGGGAGCGGTCCTTGTAAGGGAGCGGGTGGCGACCAGGCAGGCAGTCACAGCAGGTGACCGGGACAGTCTCTGGGTGTACGGGCAGGAGGTCACGGCAAGTGATCAGGGCAGTCTCTGGAAGAACGGGCTGGAGGTCACGGCAAGTGACCGGGGCAGTCTCTGGAAGAACGGGCTGGAGGTCACGGCAAGTGACCGGGGCAGTCTTTAGGTAAGGGGTAGGTACGACCTGTGATGGCTGAACCTCCAGGTAGGCTAGCAAGGCAGATGGAGGATGTGTGCTCCCAGGTGAGCAAGCGAGAGTCTCTGGAATAGCAGGTGGTCACAGCACGTGACGGCGGAGCCTCCAGGTAGGCAAGCAGGCAGGTAGCGGAGAAGCGCTCCCAGGTGAGCGGGCAAGAGTCTGGAATAGCTGGTGGTCACAGCACGTGACAGCGGAGCCTCCGGGCAGGCAAGCAGGCAGGTAGCGGAGAAGCGCTCCCAGGTGAGCGGGCAAGCTGGTCCATAGACAGACTGACCGGAGTTGTAAGGCAGACCGTCGGACCTCAGGCAAGCAGGCAGGTAGCTGATGTGCGCTCCCAGGTGAGCGGGCAAGTTGGTCCTTAGACAGACTGACCGGAGTTGTAAGGCAGACCGTCGGACCTCAGGCAGGCAGGCAGGTAACAGGAAATCAGGCAGGATTAGGACAGCAAGCTGGCAGGAATCTGGCAGGTAACTGGCAGGTAACTGGCAACGGGACCTGAGGGCTGAAGCAGAGTAGAACGGTGCAACAACATTGCTCGGGCACCTCCATTTTGGAGGAGGTGCCTTATATATGGTAAAGTCCTCCGGCCATTGGCCGGGGACTCCTTAGGACGGCGCGCGCGGCCCCTTTAAGAGGGAGGGAGGGCGCGCGCGCGCGCCCTAAGCACAGTGGCCGGGAAGGAGCGCGCGCTGCCAGCAGAGCGGGAGAGGGACGCCGGGCACGGAGCAGAGCGGTGAGGGGAACAGCGTCCCTGCCTAGCAGAGGGCAGGGACGCCGGCACTACAGTACCCCCCCCTTTAGGCCCCCCCTTTTTTAGGCCAGATAGAAATTTAGCTAGGATGAGAGGGGCATGGATGTTCTCCCGGGGCTCCCACGTTCTCTCCTCAGGACCAAACCCCTTCCAATCTACCAGAAAAAAGGTCTTTCCTCTTACCCTTTTGGTGGCAAGAATGTTCTCTACCTCAAACTCGTCCTCAGCAGAAACCGGAGCAGGAGGCGTACCTGTAGACTTGGAAAAAGAATTAAGCACCACGGGTTTGAGGAGAGATACATGGAAGGAGTTAGGGATCCGTAAGTTGGCCGGGAGTTTCAATTTATAGGCCACCGGGTTGATCTGACTGATGACCTCCAGAGGACCGATGAACCGAGGCCCTAACTTGTAAGAAGGTATCTTGAGTCGAACATATTTAGATGAGAGCCAGACTTTATCTCCTGGACGAAATTGTGGAGGATCCAGGCGTTTTTTGTCAGCGTGTCTTTTCATACGCTCGGATGACAGAAGGAGTGCGGACCGGGTACTCTCCCATATGGAGGAAAATTTGCTAACGAGAGATTCCGCAGCCGGGTTGTCCACAGAGGTGGAGACAGGAAAAGGAATCCGAGGATGCTGACCAAAGACTACAAAAAACGGGGATTTGGAGGAGGATTCGCTCTCGTGATTATTATAAGAGAACTCTGCCCATGGTAGGAGATCCACCCAGTCAGAATGGTGGGCATTAACGAAGTGCCGGAGGTAACTGGTCAGGTTCTGATTGATCCGCTCCACTTGACCATTGGACTGTGGGTGGTAAGCGGAAGAGAAGTCCAGGGTGACGTCTAGTAGTTTACAAGTGGCTCTCCAGAAACGTGAGGTGAACTGTACCCCACGATCCGACACGATGTGGAGGGGCAGGCCATGAAGACGGAAGATGTGGCGGATAAAGTCTTTAGCCAGCTCGGGTGCAGACGGAAGGCCTGGCAGGGGAATAAAGTGAGCCATCTTGGAAAAGCGGTCAGCGACCACCCAAATGACCGTACAACCGGCAGAGACGGGGAGATCAGTTATAAAGTCCATTGCTATATGCTGCCAGGGGGCAGCAGGTACAGGAAGCGGAAGGAGGCGTCCGGCTGGCAGATGTCTCGGGACTTTGTTGCGGGCGCAGGACACACAGGCAGAAACAAAGTCTATTATGTCCTTGTGCAGGGTAGGCCACCAATAGTGCCGGGCAATAAGCTGGAGGGTCTTTTTCTGACCGGCGTGGCCAGCTAGTTTAGACGAATGGCCCCAGTGTAGGATCTTCTCCCGATCAGGTACTGAAACAAACGTCTTACCGGGAGGGAGACGATTTAGACTCACGGGAGCCACCTGCATTACTCTGGCGGGATCGATGATATGTTTAGGTTCTTCCTCGAGATCGGACACCAGAAAGGATCGGGACAAGGCGTCTGCTTTGACGTTTTTGTCAGCCGGGCGAAAATGAAGAACAAAATCAAAGCGAGCAAAAAACAAGGACCACCGGGCTTGGCGCGGGTTAAGTCTCTGGGCATGCTGGAGGTAAGCCAAGTTCTTGTGGTCAGTGTAAATTATTACCGGATGAAGAGCCCCCTCGAGTAGGTAACGCCACTCCTCCAACGCCAGCTTGATGGCCAATAACTCTCGGTCTCCTATGGAATAGTTGCGCTCAGAAGAGGAGAAGAGTTTGGAGAAGAAGCCACAAGTTACCATTCTCCCGGAAGATGATTTTTGAGTAAGTACCGCTCCGGCTCCAGAGGAGGAGGCGTCAACTTCCAGGAAGAACTGCTTGTTGCCGTCCGGGCGATGCAGCACCGGGGCGGAAGAGAAGGCCTGTTTTAGGGAAAGAAAGGCCTCCTCTGCTTCGGGCGGCACTCTTTGGGATTAGTACCCTTACGGGTGAGCGCGGAAATTGGGGCAGTCCGGGAAGAGAAGTGCGGGATGAAGAGGCGGTAATAGTTGGCGAAGCCCAGGAACCGTTGAACCCCTCTGGTCGGGGCCATTTCTCGATGGCAGACAGTTTCTCAGGATCCATTTGTAGGCCGGTCTGAGAGATAATGTAGCCCAGAAACGGAAGCGAGGTCTGCTCAAAGAGGCACTTCTCATATTTAGCGTAGAGATGGTTCTGCCTGAGCCTGAGCAGGACCTGACGAACATCCCTCCGGTGAGTCTGGAGATCCGGAGAGAAGACCAAGATGTCGTCCAGGTACACCACTACGCAGGAGTAGAGAAGGTCCCGGAAGATGTCATTGACCAACTCTTGAAAGACGGCAGGAGCGTTACAGAGGCCAAAGGGCATTACCAGATATTCATAGTGGCCGTCCCGGGTGTTGAATGCCGTCTTCCATTCATCCCCCTGACGGATACGAACCAGGTTGTACGCCCCACGGAGGTCCAGTTTGGTGAAGATTCTAGCCCCCCTCAGACGATCAAATAACTCCGGAATGAGCGGAAGGGGGTACTTATTCTTCACCGTGATCTGGTTAAGACCTCTATAGTCTATACAGGGACGGAGAGAGCCGTCCTTCTTTTTGACGAAAAAGAAGCCTGCTCCCGCCGGGGAGGTAGATTTCCGGATGAATCCCCTGGCCAGATTCTCCTCAATATATTCGGACATCGACCGGGTCTCAGCAGCGGATAATGGATAAATACGCCCACGGGGAGGAGAAGTACCAGGTAACAGGTCGATAGGGCAGTCGTATGGTCTATGAGGGGGTAGTGTCTCTGCCTCCTTTTTATTAAAGACATCAGCATAAGACCAATAAGGAATCGGAAGTCCAGGTAGATTAGCTGGGGTAGGAGAAGGACGGACGGGATGAACGGGAACCAGACAGGTCTTATGGCAGCCCTGTCCCCAGCGAAGGACTTCTCCGGTCTGCCAGTCAAGAACGGGTGCATGTTTCTGGAGCCAAGGTAGGCCTAGCAAGAGGGCGTGAGAGAGTCCAGGCAGAACATGGAAGGAGATACTTTCAGAATGCAGCATTCCCACCTGCAGAGTAATGGATTCGGTGATGAGTTGGATGGGGCGTGGTAAGAGCCCCCCATCCACGGCAGCAACAGACAAGGGTACAGCCAGAGGTTTGGTGGGGATGCGGTATTTCTCTACCAGGGACTGTGAAATAAGATTCCCGGCTGCTCCAGAGTCCAGTTGGGCTAGTTCGAAATAACGGTTCTCCCCGTAGACGATTGAAACTGACAACAGCAGGGATGGAGAGGATTTATTCTTGTCTAGGTGGACCTCTCTGAGCGAACCTAGACACAGGCGTTTCCCGACCTCTCCAGGCAGGCACGGATCCGGTGCTCCTTACTGCCACAGTAGAAGCAGGTCCCCTCGGCACGGCGTAAGTCCTGACGGGTCTTGACCATCTTGGTCTGGTCGACCTGCATAGGCTCAGGAGGGTGTACCTGGTTAGAGACAGAAGGAGTGACGGGTTTCTGAAAAGTAGGAGCTAGACGTGGTAACCTCCTCTCACGGGTGACCTCTCTGGCACGCTCCTGGAACCGTAGGTCAATCCGGGTGGCAAGAGTTATTAAGTCATCGAGAGTGGTAGGAATGTCCCGACCGGCAAGTTCATCTTTAATACGGCCGGACAGACCCTCCCAGAAGACGGAAACCAGAGCGTCGTTATCCCAGGCCAGCTCCGAGGCAAGGGTACGGAACCGTATGGCATATTGGCCCACGGTGAGACTTTCCTGACGGAGGCGTAGCAACGATGATGCGGATGAGGTCTTCCGTCCGGGTTCGTCGAAGACTTTCCGGAAAGCCGTGAGAAAAGCAGGCAAGTTGGACACCAGGGGGTCTCCTCTCTCCCATAGAGGATTTAGCCAGGCCAGGGCCTCCCCGGTGAGATGGGACATGATGAATGCAATTTTGGCTCGGTCGGAGTTAAACTGGTGGGACAATAGTTCAAAGTGCAGGGTGCACTGATTTATGAAGCCCCGAGCCTGGGCTGAGTCGCCTCCGAAGCGAGGAGGTGCAGAAAGCCGAGATCCGGGGTAGGATATCATGGTGTTAGTGGACAGCGGAGCTGCCGTATTGCGAGACATGGCACTGGCGGAGGTTGTTGGTGGAACAGTCAGAGTGTCCAGGCGAGTATTGACATTCCGCAGGTGACCCAGGATGGACTCCTGTTGGGACCTTTGACGGGACAGTTCATGACACAGGTCCGAGAGCGAGGGAGCTTGGGTGCCACCGGGTTCCATGGCCCGAGCAAACTGTAACGGGTCTGGGAGGCGGAACCTCTGGGCTACTATACAAGGGAGCGGTCCTTGTAAGGGAGCGGGTGGCGACCAGGCAGGCAGTCACAGCAGGTGACCGGGACAGTCTCTGGGTGTACGGGCAGGAGGTCACGGCAAGTGATCAGGGCAGTCTCTGGAAGAACGGGCTGGAGGTCACGGCAAGTGACCGGGGCAGTCTCTAGGTAAGGGGTAGGTACGACCTGTGATGGCTGAACCTCCAGGTAGGCTAGCAAGGCAGATGGAGGATGTGTGCTCCCAGGTGAGCAAGCGAGAGTCTGGAATAGCAGGTGGTCACAGCACGTGACGGCGGAGCCTCCAGGTAGGCAAGCAGGCAGGTAGCGGAGAAGCGCTCCCAGGTGAGCGGGCAAGAGTCTGGAATAGCTGGTGGTCACAGCACGTGACAGCGGAGCCTCCGGGCAGGCAAGCAGGCAGGTAGCGGAGAAGCGCTCCCAGGTGAGCGGGCAAGCTGGTCCATAGACAGACTGACCGGAGTTGTAAGGCAGACCGTCGGACCTCAGGCAAGCAGGCAGGTAGCTGATGTGCGCTCCCAGGTGAGCGGGCAAGTTGGTCCTTAGACAGACTGACCGGAGTTGTAAGGCAGACCGTCGGACCTCAGGCAGGCAGGCAGGTAACAGGAAATCAGGCAGGATTAGGACAGCAAGCTGGCAGGAATCTGGCAGGTAACTGGCAGGTAACTGGCAACGGGACCTGAGGGCTGAAGCAGAGTAGAACGGTGCAACAACATTGCTCGGGCACCTCCATTTTGGAAGAGGTGCCTTATATATGGTAAAGTCCTCCGGCCATTGGCCGGGGACTCCTTAGGACGGCGCGCGCGGCCCCTTTAAGAGGGAGGGAGGGCGCGCGCGCGCGCCCTAAGCACAGTGGCCGGGAAGGAGCGCGCGCTGCCAGCAGAGCGGGAGAGGGACGCCTGGCACGGAGCAGAGCGGTGAGGGGAACAGCGTCCCTGCCTAGCAGAGGGCAGGGACGCCGGCACTACATTATGCCCCATGCAGGATGTCACCCCCCCCCCCATATTATGCCCCATGCCTCCATACATTTAAAAAAAATCCAATACTCACCTCCCTCCTCCTCACCTGCTGCCCGCTACTCGGGTCCAGAATCCAGCGTCGCCGGTATCTTCCTGCTCTGCGCTCCCTGTGACGGCTCAGGGGAGGGCGCGGTGTAAAGACGTCACCGCACCCTCTGACCTGAGACGTCACAGGGAGCGCAGAGCAGGAAGACAGCGGATCTGCAGAGGCACGGGGAGAGGTAAGTATCTGGCTGCCGGGGCCGTGAGCAGGCGGCGGCGAAGGGCGGGCGCTGACACCGCTCTCCTCCGCCCATAGCCCGGCGGGGTGCGCGACTGCCAGTGGGCCCCTCTGCCTGCTCAGGGCCCCGGCACTTGCCCGGGTGCGCCGGGTGCTGACGCCGGCCCTGCCTGTACTCACTCCATGATGTTAAAGTATGTCATAGGGTGGGAAGGGGATAAAGGGGTTATCCCAACTTGGCCAGTAATCACCTATCCACAGGACCTCCATCTATCCTAAGAAAATCCCAAGAGCTGGGCTCTGAAGTTCCCCATTTCAATGGAGCAATGGCCGCATCCGTGCAACCTCTCCATTCATTGTCCTCAACTTGTATATGCTATCAGCCAATGCTCCATTCAAATGGGGCAAGAAAATATGTAAAACATTTTAATCACCAATTCAGTTTTTTAGATTAAGGCCACGGCCCCACTATCAGTATTCGGTCAGTATTTTTTCTCAGGAGTGGGAGCCAAAACCAGGAGTGGGTGATAAATGCAGAATTGGTGCACTTGTTTCTATTATACCTTTTCTCGAATTGGTCCTCACCTGGTTTTGGCTCCCACTCCTGAGAAAAAATACTGACCGAATACTGACCAAATACTGATAGTGGGGCTGTGGCCTAAATGAGAAATATTAGAACCCTGGTTTTACAAACTACACTCCTCAAAGTATGTATGTCAAGATTATCACAGTCCGGGAAGGTCACGCAGAATCACTCGCTGTGATGTTTGTGTTGAAAAGCTCTCTGCTGCTTCCCCATGTCGTCCGACGATCAACGGATTGGCCGACGATCAACGGAGAGGGCCGCAGGCTGTCTCCACTAATAGGACGGTTATCGTAAAACTAACAGTGAGCGTATGGTATATACACCTCCTATTCCAATATATGGAATATGTATATACCCCATACAATTACCGCTAACTTCACAATAACCGTAGATTACTCGCTGCAACCACCAGTCGTGTTTTAAATACAGAAATAGAAGGTCCCGGCACTCACGTGTTGGTTAATGCTCTTTAATGGGAATCCACACACAAGATGTTTCAGCCCACCCCAAGCAGACATACGGTGCTTTTTGAATTATGGAAGCACACATTTGCTGTGCACCTATTATGGGCTTTCTCCTCTGATATTGTCTGTCCCCTGATGAGCCCCATACTGAGGAGGGGGTGAAACGCGTAGGGACTGGGACTAGGTGGATGGGACCTCTTGTTTGACATATCACCTTGGGACATTCATTGATGGACTTTCTTTGGATAAATCTGGATGGGCGCACCTGCTGACAATCCTTCATCGTGAATCCATTTTTTTTGGCTGGATGATCTCTATGGTCCCCCTAGGAACATTGCCTGGAATACATCATCTGTCATCTCAGAAGAAATGCACTTAAGATAAGTCCATTTGTTTATTTTTGCAACCACCTTGTTAGGATATGCTGCATAACTGCGGATACTGGGATGCTAATAATGGACATTTTGTCATTTTCTCCGAGGATAACTGTTGCATAATTGCTGATGCTGGGACAGTATAAATGGTTGCTTCATTCCTTTTCTTGATTGAGGGACTATTAAAATTGGATACATGCATTGCCTGGAATACATCATCTGTCATCTCAGAAGAAATGCGCCTAAGATAAGTCCATTTATTTAATTTTTTGCAACCACCTTGATAGGATATGCTGCATAACTGCGGATGCTGTGATATTAATAATGGACATTTTGTCATTTTTTCTGAGGATAATTGTTGCATAATTGCTGATGCCTGGGACATTATGAATGATATCTCGTCTCCTTTTTTGGTATATTTTTTCTGAGGGATTATTACAATTTGAGACATTCATTGATAACCTTCTACTAGTGATTTTTTTTTGGGGTCATTTTTTTGTGGCCCTATGGTAAATAATATTGATGAGTATTGATGGACATCTCAGAAGAATCATCCTACATTAAGTTTATTCTTGTATTATGTCTATTTATCTAAATTTATCCTCTGACATCCTAATCAGACATCTCAGAAGAATTATCCTACATTAAGTTTGTATTATGTCTATTTATCTAAATTTATCATCTGATATCTTAATCAGTACTTTAAGCTTTGTATTTTTCTAGTATTTGATTATAATTGATTATCTCTTTCATGATCCCATAATGAGTATTACCAATAAGCACTAGCTTATACCCCATGAACGGGCTATCTACAATTGAGTCTATTTTTGATATTGTATGTGATTGGCATCATGCAACTTGAGGTCTCATAAGTTATATTTTCAATAAGTACTAGCTGATATCTCAAAAAACGGGCGATAGTCTATTGAGCCCATTTTTGTATATGTGATTGCCACGTGTAACGGGCTATTTTCAATTGAGTCCATTTCTGATACTGTATGTGATTGGCATCTTGTGGGCGATAGTTGATTAAGTCCATTTTGTATATGTGATTGCCACGTGTAACAATTTAGTCCATTTCTGATACTGTATGTGACTGGCATCTTGCTACTTGATCTGACGCTTTGCAATTTATTTATGTTTTTCTATTTTGATATTTTTCATTTGTGTGTGTATGGGGATACAGGGAGAGTTTAGCTATGCCTACTGATGAGCGGGGACATCATTTGAACCCTTACGGTGAACTAAATACTCGGCTTTTAGGTGGGTTATTATCTACTACTAGGGTGACCTAGGGCAATTTTGGATCGTGGTTATACATCCCTCCCTATTTAGGATTATTGAAGTATTTAGGATTATTGAAGTATATCAAAATATATATTTGCTTTTGTGTGTAAACTCTGTTCCATAGGTACTATTGAGTATATTTTTTAAAAAATAAATTATTAAAGGTATTTTTTAAGGGTCTTCTTTTGGTTTTTGTTGCTTAGTTTTGTACCCTGGTTTTCCAACTTTTGTTGGTCTTTGCGGTTTGTTCACCCCAGGCTTTTGACAAGATTGACGAAAGCCTGGAATGGGCTGAAACGTCTTGTGTGTGGATTCCCATTAAAGAGCATTAACCAGCATGTGAGTGCTGGGTCCGTCTATTTCTAAATGCTGTTGCCTTTCCATGTGCACCACAACTTGTAACGTAGTGCCAACCTTCTTGAACTTAAACTGTGTTTTAAATACAGACTGACTGGAGGCCTGTTTTCTGGTAGTGTATAGCTTCGGGGTGTGGGTTACAGAAAAAAGGGAACAGAACTATTACATTTTACATTTAATCTGCAAGGCGGCGGTGTTCACACCGTGCAGTAACTGAGGCAGTGACCCAAGCAAGTCCAACATAAACAGTTTTTATTTCAGCAACTCACGGGTTAACAGAAAGTCCTCCAGTTTGCAGCCGGGTTAACTGAAGCCCATACCCAATGGTTGCCATGGGCAACGGCCATGCCGGGCCGCTCAGAGCCTAACGGGTGCAGAGCCTTCCCACTGAACCACACTAATCCTTACTGCAGGGTTTTTAAATTGACCTGTGGCAAGAGCCACTGGAAAACCCGGATTGGAGGGAGGAGGTCGCTTGTCCAACATTCATCCGAAGAAAGTGAGAGTGCAGCAGCCCAATGGTGGCCGCTGATTGTCTACAGGGCTCACGTGACAAAGCAATGTTGCCAGAACCCCGGCAGACCTGGCATCGATACCGAATATGGAATGATAGCGGTTCGAGAGGTGAGTATCTGTTATTTTTATTTTACAAAGTGGAGTACTTAATTTAAAAAATGGGTTTGTCCAGTTTGTGGACAACCCCTTTAAACATAGAATCAACACTTTTTATGAATATTTCTTTCCAAAGGAAAGTTGAAGATTTCCAAGAACTTGCAGAAGTAAACAGAACGTTCGCTCCAGTTACGTCTCCACATCCCCTGTCTGTTTAAAATAAGATAACACTTCTAAAAATGTCAGAGGAGGAGCAGAAACCTTCATAATGAGGACATACGTGGTATAGTCACCTCCGGCAATTATCTTCCTGTCGATACGCCATTGTAGCCGTAGGTTCTTCTTTTTTTTTCTCTTTTTTTTTTTTACTTTTCCCTGACATAAAATGTGTTGAGGCTGGGAGATATGATTTGCTTCTGCAGTATCACATATATTGACAACCAGAGGGATCTGTGATGTGTTACAAAGCTTTCTGACAGGAAAAGAGGTGAAATAAAGTTGAAATCCAGATCTGTTCTGCTGAGTGAGTTTATAAGAGCAATTAGTGACTGGCAAGTCAGGTAATAAGGCAGTAGGAGTTCACAGAAAGTTTACAAGCTTCAGAAGATTTATCATTTATGATGAGACAATCTGGAAGACTTTCTACTTTGCATTGCTAGTGTTTCTAGCTGACTGTAGCAGTTATGTTTAATTTAGGTATCTTTATCTAATTTCCTTTGATAAAACATTGATGAAACACTGAAATGCCTCTGTACTAAATGTGAAGTTCGTTCTTATAAGGGCCTTCTTATTCTGACAAGCAGTCAATGATAGAGAGGAGTTGTAGTATAACGATACACGCCACATATAGCATAAATGTCACAACAAATAAATAGCATCGCAAAATATGAATAGCTGCGGAAATAATTAATGAGAATCTGGATACATCAGAGAGTGAATCCCTTCTATTCCACAAAAGAGGAAAAATCGTCCGTATTACTTATTGATCACTTATGTGGTAAGCTATGTCCTTTAAGAGCTAACAAACCCCCCACTGAGAGAGATATTAATGAGTCTTCAGAGACATTGAGCCTTTCTGTAATGGAATACTTTATTTAGTTGGGTTACGGAGGTCAACGCATTATAAAGTTTTTATATTAGCTGGCATGAAAACGCAGCTTGGGCTGAATATGGGGGAATCATGTTCCCTCGGGTGGATTAAGTAATAAAATGTTCTTGTGTAATGAAGTGTTGGGGAACTTTATGTATGGAAATAGTGCTATAAACTGGCATTCCTCCTCACATTAATCAGTGATGTCAGGGCTGGAAGAAGAGGAAGTTTGGAAAGTTTGTGAAACTTGTTTAAAGCGCTCACTGTTCACATTATTAGATGTAATAATATATGGATGTTGGCCTCACCATATGGACATGTCATTAAACTAAGGTGGAAATTCAGTGCCACATGGGCATTATATTGGCCAGTGTCAAGAAAACTGGAGATCTGATATAGAAAAATGGTTGATGTATATGTGACGCCCAGCTGCGCTTGGTATCACAGATCCTGGAAGAGTGCATTGATGGATTCCTCCACAAGAGGCCCCCATAACCATTCACACATCTCCACCTTCCACTTCAGACCAGCAGAGGGAGCCCGTTAGGGATAGATAAATAGGGAAGGTGGAGCCAGGCAGCAGTTAGTCTAGACTGGAGTCGACAGAGAGCCAAACCTGTTGAGAGAGTTCCTGCAGTAAAGAAGCCTGAGAGAGGTCAGCCTGCAGTGGAGCACATTCTAGACTGAGTTGTAGCTCAGAGTAGTGAGCTTTAGGTGTGCCGGCGCCATAAGATCAGTGAAGCGCGGCAAGCTGCCGTTAGTGTGTATAGCCTAGTGAGGGCCCGAGTAGGCCGAAGGCGAGTGGAGAGTCAGTACATAGGGGGAAGAGGAGCTTAACTGGCTCACCCTGAAGAATTTACCGGACACCGGGTCCAAAGCTTACCGGGATCTCTATGACCCAGTAAGGCACAACCGGAATCCCTGGAGAACTACAAGTCCCAGGATTGCTAAAGTGCTGATACGTAACAGAGCCGGGAGACACATAGGCCCCGCAAGCTAGGAGCGTGTACTCCAAGAAAAGGCCCTACCACAAGGTCAGCCAGCGCAGGACAGAGACAAAGTTAGGCCTAGCTCCAGGCAGGTCAGAAACTTACTACGCAGAGGCAAGTAACAGGAGGCCCTACACCTGCTCATTGGGGAGGATCCTGATATGCACCCTTCACCCTACAGTGCTCCGGGACGTGCCTGAATTTCCATCAGTAAAAGGTACTGAAGTGACTATCGTGTCTGTCCCGGTTCTTGCTCTGACCCGGCTGGGTCTCGCCTGTCCTGCATTCCCCTTTCCGTACGCTGCCCTGAGGCCTAGCTCCACCTGTGGGGAGCTATACCATCGAGCTGCCTTATCATCGGCCTCAGTGGACTGCGCAGCGCTGGTGATTCTCACCAGAAGCCACAGGTGGCGTCACGAACTTTAATAAAATTAACAACCATCACGCTTTTAAAGAGAGACCCCAGGGTACGGGCCCGGGAGCCAACCACCGCGACATCCTTAAGGCTAAAGGCCCAGGTACCCGAGTCATCCCCATTCCCCGGGGCTAGTCATCTCAGTTACTATTCTCTGGTTTTAGGACACAACTGTCATTGTTCTCTATTGTTCCCGCCCAGAGCACTGTGAGTAAACATGTGGAGTATTACAAAATAGTTATTTCAGCATATTCAATGCAAAGACGACCTATCGCTAAGAAACATATATCAATTTTATTTACACAATAGACAGGACTAAAATACATTTTTTATCAAATATATTTGAAATAAAAAACTTAATATCACTGATCTACTGGCCTGTGAAAGACCTGATTTACCAGCAGAAAATAACCTGCAAGATATCGCAATGTGACTACAAATGTAGCCAAGGAGGGTGTCACGGACTGACAAGGGGATGTCCGGCAGACGCCACAACACACGGATACAATGGGATGATATAGGGGGGAGGAAGGCCCTAATGGTAGGGAGCGAGGGATGGGACACCTCCTGACACCAACCTGTGTCTGTCCCTAAGTTCCCCTAACACCCTATGCGAGTTGTTCCCTCCGCTGCCGTCAGGTGCCTAATCCCTGACTGTCACCTCCACAGATAACATCTGCGTGACAGTGTGGCAAATCAGGGATGTTCATGGGCGGAGCCGATTTTTTGGCGACAACAAACTGGAACCCCAAACACGAACCCAACTTTGAAATGCCAAAGAAATTCGCTCAACACTACTCATGAAGTCTACAGAAAATTCTCTACCCAGGTAGGCCTCTTGCTAGTTATCTCAGGCCATGGATCATGCTGATGTACCCATGCGTGAAGTTAATGGCTTGGCTGGAGAACTGTCGCTGTTCCTGAATCTACAATCATAGAGGCTTGCAAAACAGAGACTTTGTTCCTGCTTAGACCATAAGATTGTCCTATTAATCTAATTCCTGCCACTGTTCCTTCATACAGTATGCCCATTATCATTCCCTGAGATCAAGGTCATGTCTTCCTAGGCAGGGTAACTATCTCAGATCTCCTGTTTTAAGTGTAACTGTTGATTCAGGGTAATATTTTTTCTGTATACTACAAATTACAACCTGTTCTCACATTCCCTAATAGCTCAATGTGCTATTACGTCAATTCCCAAGCGAAATATCACTGGTTCGAATCGAGGAGCAGCCATGAAGAAGATTTCCCAATTAAAGAGAAACAGCATAATCCAGCTCATTGATAGCAGTATCTTGGCCAAGAAGTTTGCCAAACTGCAAATAGTTGTGAATGCCATGACAGTTGGAAAAATATGAAATTAAGTCTGTCCATCCATTTAAAAGCCAAGAGATGAACTTCCAGGCAAAATATTGGAGTCAACAAGTCAGCTCATCACAAGGTCTATCAGTACTGGAGTGACAAACACGGCAGTGGAGGTTACTTGTATGCTTCGTAATAGTGAGATCACAGACGTCCATGTAAGCACCGTGCAATACACATTACACAAGCCTGGAAAGATGGCCCGAAAAAACATGAAGAAGCCTCGACTTCAATATCATCATAAGAAGCATTGGCTCATGTTTGTAAAAAAGTACAAAAAGTGAACTGTAGAAAATTGGAAATGGCTGATTTGGAGCGATGATACAAAAGTCAATACACTAAACTCTGATGGGTGCAAATGGGTCTGGAAGAAACAAGGTAAAAAGGGCTAACAAATAGAGAAATTGAAGGAAATGTCAAGTTTTGTGGAGGAATGATGATTTGAGGTTCTTTCACAGTCAAAAGTGTTAAATGCTTGACCAGGATCGATGGTGGTCTAAATTCTGTGCTTATATGTGAGTATCCTACAAGACGATTTACTTCGTACACTCGAATACTATGCATATGAAAAGGACGACATAATGTTCCAGCAGAACAACGACCCAAAGCATATGTCAAGATTGGCAAAGAAATGGTTCAATGACAATGAAGCAGAGGTGCAAGATTAGCCCCCACAGTCTCCAGACCTCAAAACAATCAAACATTTGTGGGTAGAGTTGAAGAAAAAGTTGTATACATACCCAAGTGAGTCGACCAGTATGCACCGACTTTGGTAACGTGTTGAAGAGACCTGGGATCACATTTCGGTTGAGACATGCTTGAATCTGATAGAGAGCATGCCTAGAAGTATTCAGGCAGTGTTGAAAGCCAAAGGTGGATTAACAAAATAATAAAAATTTAAGCTTAGATTTTTGGAAGCAAAACAGTAACAATGCAGTGACATGACAAGAATCTGCACAACTAAACATATGCAAAATAGTTGCAAGTCAAATTTTTGTATGAGATAGCAAAGGTGATTGTCTATAAAAGTATAGTAGTCTCACATTCGAAGCAGTAGTGGATGATGAGATATGGAGCCTGAAATTCAAAAATTCAAAACATTGTTACCCTTTTGCTCGTCAGTGTAGATCCGTACCCCTTGCTACCCACTTCAGAACTCTCCAGCGCTTTATTTCCATCTATTTCTGGGTGCTTCTTGAAGTATGTTTGGGGTCATTATCCTGCTGGAAGACCCATAACCTAGAACACAAACTCAGCTTTCTGACACTGGCTCTACATTGCGACTAAAAAACCTTTGGTAATCTTCAGATTTCATGATGTCTTGCCCACAGTCAAGGCACCCAGTGCCAGAGGCAGTAAAACAACCCCAAAACATCTTTGAACCTCCACCATATTTGACTGTAGATTGTGTGTTCTTTTGTTTGTAGGCCTCATTCTGTTTTCAGTAAACAGTAAAATGATGTGCTTTACCAAAAAGCTCTGTTTTGGTCTCACCTGTCCACAATACGCTTTCCCAGAAGGATTTTGGCTTACACACGTACATTTTGGCAAATTGCAGTGTAGCTTTTTTATGTCTCTGTGTCAGCAGTGGGGTCCTCCTGGATCTCCTGCCATAGCGTTTCACTTCATTTAAATGTCGACAGATAGTTTGCGCTAACAATGATGCACCCTGAGCCTGCAGGACAGGTTGAAATTCTTTGGAACTTGATTTGGGCTGCTTATCCACCATCTAGACTATCCTGCATTGTAACCTTTCATCAATGTTTCTCTGCCATCCACTTCCAGGGAGATTAGCCACAGTGCCATTTGTTGAAAACTTCTTGATTATGTTGCACACCGTGGACAAAGAAACATCAAAATCTCTGGAGATGGACTTGTAATCCTGAGATTGTTGATATTTTTCAACAATTTTGGTTCAAGTCCGTCTTCTCCTCATTCAGTTCTCCATGCTTAGTGTGGCACATGCAGACACAAAATGAGAAGATGAAGTTATCTTCTCCCTTCTCCTCTTTCTGTTCTTCATGCTTAGTGTGGCACACACAGACACACAATGCAAAGATAAAGTTAACTTCTCCCTTTTTATCTGGTCTCAGGTGTGATTTTCATTTTGCCCACACCTGTTACTTGCCACAGGGGAGATTGAACAAGCATCACATGTTTGAAACAAAGTTGTTTACCCACAATTTTGGGAAGGTGTCACCAATTTTGTCCAGCTCATTTGGGGGTCTTGTGTGAAATTATGTCCAATTTACCTTTTCTTATCTGTTTTTTTGTGTTTTTCCAATACACACTGTAGTGCCGGCGTCCCTGCCCTCTGCTAGGCAGGGACGCTGTTCCCCTCACCGCTCTGCTCCGTGCCCGGCGTCCCTCTCCCGCTCTGCTGGCAGCGCGCGCTCCTTCCCGGCCACTGTGCTTAGGGCGCGCGCGCGCGCCCTCCCTCCCTCTTAAAGGGGCCGCGCGCGCCGTCCTAAGGAGTCCCCGGCCAATGGCCGGAGGACTTTTACATATATAAGGCACCTCCTCCAAAATGGAGGTGCCCGAGCAATGTTGTTGCACCGTTCTACTCTGCTTCAGCCCTCAGGTCTCGTTGCCAGTTACCTGCCAGTTACCTGCCAGATTCCTGCCAGCTTGCTGTCCTAATCCTGCCTGATTTCCTGTTACCTGCCTGCCTGCCTGAGGTCCGACGGTCTGCCTTACAACTCCGGTCAGTCTGTCTAAGGACCAACTTGCCCGCTCACCTGGGAGCGCACATCAGCTACCTGCCTGCTTGCCTGAGGTCCGACGGTCTGCCTTACAACTCCGGTCAGTCTGTCTATGGACCAGCTTGCCCGCTCACCTGGGAGCGCTTCTCCGCTACCTGCCTGCTTGCCTGCCCGGAGGCTCCGCTGTCACGTGCTGTGACCACCAGCTATTCCAGACTCTTGCCCGCTCACCTGGGAGCGCTTCTCCGCTACCTGCCTGCTTGCCTACCTGGAGGCTCCGCCGTCACGTGCTGTGACCACCTGCTATTCCAGAGACTCTCGCTTGCTCACCTGGGAGCACACATCCTCCATCTGCCTTGCTAGCCTACCTGGAGGTTCAGCCATCACAGGTCGTAACTACCCTTTACCTAGAGACTGCCCCGGTCACTTGCCGTGACCTCCAGCCCGTTCTTCCAGAGACTGCCCCGGTCACTTGCCGTGACCTCCAGCCCGTTCTTCCAGAGACTGCCCTGATCACTTGCCGTGACCTCCTGCCCGTACACCCAGAGACTGTCCCGGTCACCTGCTGTGACTGCCTGCCTGGTCGCCACCCGCTCCCTTACAAGGACCGCTCCCTTGTATAGTAGCCCAGAGGTTCCGCCTCCCAGACCCGTTACACACACAAAGGACATAAACATATGTATAACAAAACATATGTAACTGCATTAATTTTGTGGGAGAATTACTTCATTTTCTGGAACAATTTCAAGGGTGCCAACACTTTTGGCCATGACTGTATATGCCTTGATGGCTGAATAAGGCCTTTGGAAAGAGTGAGACAGGTGTCAGGTGTCTATGGTGTATACTTTATTGGATTAGAATAGAAGAGAACAAGAAAAGAAGAAAAAGAAGGGAATAGAAAAAAGTATAAAAGAGCAGGATAGTAAAAATGAAAATACAAAGTAATGTGAAAATATAACTAAACTTCAAAATGTTCTAAGCAAACGTCAGTTAAGACAATTACTGAACGCCTGCATTTGACGCTAACTATAATTCTATACAACAAAAACTGTAGTAAAAGTATTACTGCTGTAAATTTCTGAAACTACACTTAAACCGTACTGCACGGATGTCAGTAAAAAAAAATTACTGAACGCTTGCAGCTAACGGAAGCTAATCGTAATTCTTTATACTAATAAAAAAACTAGTAAAGTGATTATTACAGTTATTCTGCAGTAAATTTCTGAAACTACACTAAATATAAAATGTACTGAATGGATGTTAGTAAAAAAAAATTTACTAACTAACTGATGCTAACTGTAATTCTACGGATTAGTAGAAAAAAACTGTAGTAAAATAATTACTACAGTAATTTTCCAGTAAAATTCAGAAATTATACCACATAAAACGTACTGGGCGGACATCAATAAAAACAATTACTGAGCACCCCGATGCTAACCATTATTATATATATATCAGTAGAAAAAAATCTGTAGAATAAAAATGTGTACAGTAATTTTCCACTAAAATTCTGAAGCTATATTAAATTAGTTTTAATAGGTGGACGTCAGTAGAGACAATTACTGAGCGCCCGCAACTGACGCGACCTGTAATTCTATGTATTTATAAAAAATATAGCAGTATAAACTAATTACTGGAGTACATTTTTTATACAAATTATGCTATCCCTAAATCTACAATATTACAATGAAAATATTCAGACTCCTTTACATTTTTATATTTCAGTTTTTCTTTTTTAATAAATTTGCAAAAATTTCTACATTTCTGTCTTTTTTCAGTCAAGATAGGGTGCAGAGTGTACTTTAATGAGAAAAAAAAATGAACTTTTTAGAATTTACCAAATGGCTGCAATGAAACAAAGAGTGAAAAATTTAAAGGGGTCTGAATACTTTCCGCACCCACTGTATATCATTTTTTGTTTTAATTTTTTATTCCACTTTTTGAAAAAAAAAGACAAAACATTCTGTGGCAAAATTTTATCATGGACTCTGATTAGTGATGATCAATGATTGAAGGGTTGCACTATTGCAACCATACGTGGTAAGCGGCAGGTGTTAGGCTGTGTGCCCACGATGCGTTTTTTAAGCGTTTCCACAGCGGCAAAAACGCTGCAGAAACGCTTAAAAAACGTGCACATGCTGCGGAAATTTCCGCTGCGGATTATCATTGCGGAAAAAAATGCAGCACTACCAATTATTTTGCGGAAGTGCTGCGTTTTCGCTGCCATTGACTTGCATTAGATCGCATGGATTACGCATCACTGTATATGTAGAAGCGCATTCCATGCATTCTAATGTGCGGATGGTACCCAGGTTTAGAGAAGAGGAGACTCTCCTCCGGACCTGGGTACCATAGAAAACTGTAAAAAAAAGAATAAAATAAAAATAAATATATACTTACCTTCTGGCGGCCCCCGCTCTCCTTCTCTTCACTTGCCGGCAGTTTGCGATGAACTGAAGGACCTGCGCTGACATCAGAGTCATGTGACTGGTCACGCGACGCTGACGTCGGCAGGTCCTTCAGTGTAACGCGATCTGCCGGCAGCCGGGACGGTGAAGCAAGACAGCGCGGGCCATCGGAAGGTAAGTATATATTTATTTTTTGATTTTTTGACATTCTCTCGGGTCACACTATATAAATCCATGCTGTTTGCATGGATTTATATAGTGTGACCAAGTTGACAAACACTTTCCAAGTGATGCTAAAATCGCTTGGAAAGCGCTCGACAACCCGCATGCGGAAATGCATGTGAAGAACGCTTCACATCCCCATGTCCCTGGCAGGAAGACGCATGTACAATCCGCATGCGTTTTTTTCTGCCAGGGAGATGCAGAAACGCTCAGGAAAAAATCCTGAGCATTTCTGCATCGTGGGCACATAGCCTTAGGGTGGGTGGGTGGTGTTCAGCTTGTGCTGTAATTGGTGCTGGCAAGGAAGACTGAAACTCGATCACCACTGAACAAGACTCATAAGTAGGGATGAGCGAACCCGTACCAAACCCCGGACATGGACTTTTCACAGGATGTTCAGTTTACTGTTCGGGTTCGGATGCTTAATAAAGTTTGTTGAAAGGCTGCAGCATAGCCAATCAACAAGCTTTTAGGCTGTAGGCACTTCCGGAGCCATCTCAGCCGTATCAATTATTGTCATGGCTGTGATTGGCCAGCACACCATGTGACCCAGACTGTATAAATGCCGGATCACGGGTGCTGCCGCCATTCTGCTCTGCTTAGTGTAGGGACAGGACGCGTACGTAGTGTATTCTGCCACAAATCCGCTCTGTGTACTCTGCACTTGACTCAGTGGCAGAACTGTGCCAAAAAGCCACTGTGTGTACTCTGCAACCCATATCTGTGGGAGTATTGTGCCAATAGCTGCTATGTGTACTCTGCAACCCCGTCTGTGGGAGTACTGTGCCGTTAAGCTGCTGTGTGTACTCTGCAACCCCGCCTGTGAGAGTACTGTGCCGAAAGCAGTTGTGTGTACTCTGTAACCCATATCTGTGGGAGTATTGTGTCAAAAGCTGCTGTGTGTACTCTGCAACCCCACCTGTGGGAGTACTGTGCCTTTAAGCTGCTGTGTGTGTGGCAACCCAGGGGTCCGGTTGCTACAGTGGCATTGCCTCCCTCACAAGAGGTGATGCCATGCCTGGAAGCAAGCAGGGGTCCCCTAGTCAGGTATACTAGCATGCAACACTTTCCTGGCTCCAGACCAGCAAGGGGAGCTCCTCCCCTTAGCAACTGGAATCTGCAGGCGGGGTTAGTTAGAGTTGGTGAAAGGAGTTGAATACAGGACAGCGAAGAGGAAAGACCTGGGGAGTGGAGCTGCACGGCAGCTCACTCCAGAGAGGAGCATAGAAGAACTGGACACCGGAGTCCGAGGTTGTGGGCACTGAAGGCCCAGCAGCAGAAACCGTAGGGGAGAAGACTGCAGGTCTCCTGGCCCCATCAGACGCCCGAAGGCTCAGCAGCATATAGGGCCCAGCACCGCCATGTGGGAGCGACACTCCAGGAAGGCCCGAGCTGCCTGCCATACGGGTGAGCACAAAGACGTTTTACTCATGGACGAGGGCCACAGTACAGCTATAAGTAGCAGGGCCAAAGAGATTAGTGCAAAGGGAAGGCCTCCAACTTCACCTGGCGAGGTGGATCCCCAACTTGCTTCCAGGCCGCCCAGACCACTACTACAAGCTAGTACCCGTACCCCGGTCTGCCTAACCACCGCAAGTAAAGTTAAGAGGGAAACCGCCATTAAGTTGTGGACATTGGCTGTAAGCCATAATCATCAACATTAACAGAAATAAACACTTGAAATAGATCACTCTGTTTGTAATGACTCTATATAATATATGAGTTTCACTTTTTGTATTGAAGAACTGAAATACATTAACTTTTTGATGATATTCTAATTTAGTGAGATACACCTGTATATTTCACCACACACAAAGGACACATTTCCCCCCCGAGGAAGCCAACGCGAAAGGCACGTCGGGGCTCTGGCGTCACACACTGGCATTGGCATTACTTTCTATGGGTAAGAAACTCTATCCCTTGTTATTCATTCTTATATGGCATTTGGTCTTTATTCATGTGACGAGCCCCCTGGGCCATGTGAGTGTGGGGATACCCGGAACCGGACCCATTGCGGGTGCTGGGGGTTGTAGTCCTCGTGTGGCGGGGACCCGGTCCCGTGGCTCAGGGTGGTCAAACTAAATGGCAGTCTATTTGTGTGGTTTTACGGTATTAAATATCCGACTACGCCACCCGTGGATTGCGGTCAGAGTGAACCGCCGCTGCAGGGCAGACCGCTGAGGCTGGTGTTGTGGGTGCAGCAGAGGTAGTTTAACTCCCCACGGGAGGAGTACAGCCTCAGGGCAGTAAATAGGGATGTTGGTGGTGATGGTGCGCGGGAGCAGCAGTAACCACACGGAGTCTGTCATGCAATTTAGGGTCTTTACTGTTGGTGGTATTAAGGGACCCGTCTGGAATACAGATTAACAATGGAGGCCTGGTCAGTCTGAGAGCAACTGGGAAATCCTGCTGGTCAGGGGGAGTTTGTAGGCCTACCGTGCTGACTTCACTCTTTCTTGGCTATCCCGCTGTAGTGTAGTGGTAGCCCACGTCTCTGAGTGTACCGTGTTGTTCTCACCCGTATGACTGGCGACTCGGGCCTTTCGTGATTCTCACCCCTCCAGGGCAGTAGTGGTCCCTCTCGTGTGGCTGAGCCTCCGGGCTTCCTTGGGCCAGAGGACTTGAAGTCCCCTGCGTGGTGGTTTTCTGCTGCTGGGCTTATAACCCTCACAGCCTCGGACTCCAGGGTCCGGCTTACTAAGTCTCTGGCCAGGACGAACTCTGCTAGTTCCCCTCCTGGCCTCGTTTTCCTCCTCTGCCTACAGGGACTCCTCAGCCTGCTGCTGACCTGTCCCTGTCTCTGGAACTAGACTAGACTCTGGCTGGTCTCTCACTGGTCTCTGGCTGGACTCTGTCTGTCTAACCCCGCCCCAGATCCAGTTTATAAAGGGCAGGTTTCTCCCCTCCCTGGACTGAGGCAGGAGGTGCTGCATGCTAATTGTCCCCAACCAGGGAACCTCCCACCTGCTCTCAGACATGACATTGCTGCCACTGTGGCGACCAGACCTGGGGTGCCACACATGTTACTCATGTGCGGCATAACAATTGATTGTGATCCCCAGGGATAGGTTATTCTGGGTCTCCCCTCTCTTGCACAGTATATGTGCTAATGAGTACACTGTCATTACAGTGTCTGTTGATCTAAGTTAGTCGCATTTGCTATTTACCTCATTTAATTTCTGTTTATATATAAGGGTGCTTGGACTGGAGATAGTTTCCTCCCCTTTTTTCTTATAGTGGACATTCTTCTTATTACAATAATCTTGCACTAATGCACACATATACATATAAACAGGTGCTTCTTACAAAATTAGAATATCATCAAAAAGTTAATTTATTTCAGTTCTTCAATACAAAAAGTGAAACTCATATTATATAAAGTCATTACAAGCAGAGTGATCTATTTCAAGTTATTATTTCTGTTAATGTTGATGATTAAGGTTTACAGCCAATGAAAAACAATATTCATTATCTCAGTAAATTAGAATACTTTATAACAACAGCTTGAAAAATGTTTTTAAAATCTGAAATATTGGCCTACTGAAATGTATGTTCAGTAAATGCAGTCAATACTTGGTCAGGGCTCCTTTTGCATCAATTAATGCATCAAAGTGGCGTGGCATGGAGGCGATCAGCCTGTGGCACTGCTGAGGTGTTATGGAAGCCCAGGTTGCTTTGATAGCAGCCTTCAGCTCGTTTGCATTGTTGGGTCTGGTGTCTCTAATCTTCCTCTTGACAATACCCCATAGATTCTCTATGGGGTTAAGGTCAGGTGAGTTTGCTGGCCAATCAAGCGCAGTGATGCTGTTGTTTTTAAACCAGGTATTGGTACTTTTGGCAGTGTGGACAGGTGCCAAGACCTGCTGGAGAATGAAATTTCCATCTCCAAAAAGCTTGTCGGCAGAGAGAAGCATGAACTGCTCTAAAATTTGCTGGTAGACGGCTGCGCTGACTTTGGTCTTGATAAAACACAGTGGACCTACACCAGCAGATGACATGGCTCCCCAAACCATCACTGATTGTGGAAACTTCACACTAGACCTCAAGCAGCTTGGATTGTGGCCTCTCCACTCTTCCTCCTGACTCTGGGACCTTGATTTCCAAATGAAATGCAAAATTTACTTTCATCTATGACCATTGAGCAACAGTCCAGGTCTTTTTCTCCTTGGTCCAGGTAAGACGCTTCTTGCGTTGTCTATTGGTCAGGAGTGGCTTGACACAAGGAAAGCGACACTTGTAGCCATGTCCTGGATATGTCTGTGTGGTGTGGCTCTTGAGGCAATGACTCCAGCAGCAGTCCACTCCTTGTGAATCTCCCCTAAATTTTTGAATGACCTTTTCTTAATCCTTTCAAGGCTGCGGTTATCCCGGTTGCTTGTGCACTTTTTTCTACCACACTTTTTCCTTCCACTCAACTTTCCATTAATATGCTTGGATACAGTACTCTGTGAACAGCCAGCTTCTTTAGCAATGACCTTTTGTGGCTTACCCTCCCTGTGGATTGTGTCAATGACTGCCTTCTGGACATCTGTCAAGTCAGCAGTCTTCCCCATGATTGTGGAGCCTACTGAAACAGACTAAGAGACCTTTTTAGACACGTAGGAAGCCTTTGCAGGTGTTTTTTGCTAATTATTCTACTTTACGGAGATAATGACTTTTGTGTTTTTATTGGCTGTAAGCCATAATCATCAACATTAACAGAAATAAACACAAGAAATAGATCACGTTGTTTGTAATGAATCTATATAAAATGAGTTTTCCTTTTTGTATTGAAGAACTGAAATAAATTAACTTTTTAATGAAGTTCTAATTTTGTGAGAAACACCTGTATGTTATGCCCCTATTGATTATGTATGATTGCCTGTGCTGTTGCCCTCATGGTTGTTTGGTCACCAGCCCGTCCATGTATTATCTTGTTCTATATTACGTATCACTTAAACCTGTTTTTATGATTACTGTATCTTAATAAAGTTTTGTATTTTATGGTAAACAGGACACTTGATTTTTTTTTAGTTTACACCTTTTGGGTTTCTATGCTCCCCATGTCCTTTATGCATTGGTCCAATTGTTTTGGGAGTTTCCCCGATTTGTGACCATAGTTCCTTTTCTGGTCCACAATTCTGGCTATGTTTGCATGTTTCCATATCTGTGGGAGTACTGTGCCTTTAAGTAGCTGTGTGTACTCTGCAACCCATATCTGTGGGAGTACTGTGCTTTTAAGCCGCTGTGAGTACTCTGCAACCTCGCCTGTGGGAGTACTGTGCCAAAAGCTGCTCTGTGTACTCTGCAACCTCGCCTGTGGGAGTACTGTGCCAAAAGCCACTCTGTGTATTCTGCAACCCATATCTGTGGGACTACTGTGCCAAAAGCCACTGTGTGTACTCTGCAGCCGTGTCTGTACAAGCAGTGTGCATAAAAAATAATTCTACTCTGCAGACGTCTCTTTGCCATTTGTAGGCTAAACAAATAATTTTATTGTATTTATCTATACGAGTAGTGTGGCAAAAAAATAAATCTACTTTTTACAGCACAAAATTTCAGGCCCACATTGGCTCTGTTGGTACAATTTTAATCAACTTTTGTGGGGGTACTCTGTCCCATGCTCTGTGGGTGAAATCTGTGGGGGTACTCTGCACCCTGGTCTGTGGGTGAAACTTTTAATCAACTTCTGTAGGGGTACTGTGCCTGCCCCATGGCCTGGGGGTCAAATTTTTAATCATCCTGTGGGGGTACTCTGCCCCATGCTTTGTAGGTGAAATTTTTAATCAGCTTCTGTGGGGGTACTGTGCCCCATGGTCTGGGGGAGTCACAGTTTAGTGACTCCTAAAGTATCCGTATCTTTTGCTGTTTACGGCAGTTGTGTCCTTCGGCATACCTTCAAGCCGCTGTATATACTCTGCAACCTCACCTGTGGGAGAACTTTGCCAAAATCCACTGTGTGTACTTTGCAACTCCACCTGTGGGAGTACTGTGCCTTTAAGCCCCTGTGTGTACTCTGCAACCCCGCCTGTGGGAGGATTATGCCTTTAAGCTGCTGTGTGTACTCTGCAACATCACCTGTGGTAGTATTATGCCTTTAAACCGCTGTGTGTACTCTGCAACACCGCCTGTGGGCATACTGTGTCAAAAGCTGCTGTGTGTACTGTGTAACCCATATGTGTGGGAGTACTCTGCCAAAAGCTGTTGTGTGTACTCTGCAACACATATCTGTGGGAGTACTGTGCCTTAAAGCCACTGTGTGTACTCTGCAACTCATATCTGTAGGAGTAATAATAATAATAATTTTTATTTATATAGCGCCAACACATTCCACAGCACTTTACAATTAAGCGGAGACATGTACAGACAATAAATTCAATACAAGGTAAGACAGTTTCAGTTAGGAGTGAGGTCGCTGCTCGCAAACTTACAATCTACAAAATTTTTGTACTGTGTTTTTAAGCCGCTGTGTGTACTCTGCAACCCCGCAGTGGGAGTACTGTGCCAAAAACCACTGGGTGTACTCTGCTACCCCGCCTCCGCTGTCCTTCAGCATAGCGCTGCTCAGCGCTCGCTTATCTGCACCGCCGGGAGCCATGATAAATATCGATTTCGCTCTCATGTGCTTGCACTGCTGCTCTCTGCTCACCTCACTGCAGACTGTCCCCGGTGTCAGCTTCCACATGGTCTATTTCTCTTCAGCCTACCCTTCCAGGGGGCCATCCTTCCACTTGTTTTCTCTTACCCAGTGGGCCGTACATTTTGAAATGCACCCTCTTCCGGATCACAACTCCCATTCTGGGCTGAACCCTGGCTTCAGCACATCTCCTCTTCTGGGTTAAACCTCCAATGGGCCTAGCACCTTTTTGCGCCCTCAGGCGTCATCCACTCCCACGATGGGCTGGACTTCTCCACCCCAAACCACAGGTCACCACCATCTTGGGATCCATACTGTTGGCTGCCACCTTAGTTTGTTCAATTTCAGGGACTGTCATATCTGCATCCCGGTTCATCATTTTGTATGCTGTACCATTTCAGGTTGTTGATATTCAGGCGCTTCTTCAATTGTGCCACGGGAATTTTGCACCCCGCTTTCTCTATGCGAGTAACCCGTATCCTGCCGGGTGGCAATCATGGACAAGTGTAGTTGTAGTACAATCGGCACCCCAGCCTGCTACAGAAATAAGGAGACCTTTGGGTCCCTGGATATGTGTGGATTGCAGTGTTTCGGTGAGGTAGATTGTCATTCACTTCTGATTTGCTTACCGCAACGCCAATTCTTTCGGCCTTCAGAGTAAGACAGTCACACCAGCTTGTAGTTGCAAAGTCCTCTTTACTTATCAACACATTCAGATACAGGGAGCAGCATGTAACATTTTTTTTCTGGATGTTATTTCACAGGCAACGGCACTTTCACGGTGATGATGGACACAAAGTTCTTGCACTACAGATCACTTCACAGTGTTTCAGCCCTAAGCGTAACTTAGTTTCCTTAGAACCTCGACGTAAGGGAGCTCCTGCTCAAGCTTACTGTTCCCGCTACCTGGCTATCCTGGATCCATCTTCTAGACAAGGCTTTGTGTTCATCCTTTTAATCATGGCTCCAGTTCCAACAAACAAGAAAATAGAAACGGAGTACTATTCCATTATCCTTAGCAGGAGTATTCAGGCGTGGTTACCTGCTTTGAACAATATTTTTTTCAAGTTAAACAATTTGGGCCCCTGGGACCCTTGGGCAACAGCATTGGGGAGGCGTCCCAAGGGACTGTGAGTAGTAATCCTTGCGGCGGACCGCCACCTTGATGCAAAAATAAACTACAAGCTTTTTATTTGTGGCTGCTCCACTGTACACTACTGAAGGTAAAAGTTTGGCTCTGTGGGGGAACTGTGAAAACAGATTTTGTGGGAATACTCTGCCCCATGCTCTGTGAGTGAAATTAGAATCAGCTTCTGTGGGGGTACTCTGCCCCATGCTCTGTGGGTGAAATTTTTAATCAGCTTCTGTGGGGGTACTGTGCCCCATGCTCTGTGGTTGACATTTTTAATCAGCTTCTATGACAAAACAGCATTTAATCTTAATTATGTCAGATGTATATTCTCAGTAGGCCAGGAGTCATCCTTCAGGGGACTGTTGTTCGTAGCCACCATCCAAGTGCTCCACAACCAGGGAGGCATATAGACAGAACCAGCAGACCATAGGTGAAGCATGTACAGCAGGTTTCAGACGCCACTATATCCAACCCCACCAGTTCAGCCTTGGGAAAAGGACCTGGAGAAGGATGTTTGGAATCCTATCACATCTGGCTAATAAAGATGGGGGAGCAATGTGACGACACAGCATTTAATCTTAATTATGCCAGATGTACATTCTCAGTAGGCTAGGAGACAGACTATTGTCTGAACGTTGACTATTGAATTCATATGTTTTTCTCTGGTGGGTCAGGAGACATAGGACAATATTATATAAGACTTAACGTTGACTCTTGAGTTGATATTTGTTGCAGCATATTGTGTTGCAATCTTAGGAGGACACAAATGCAGGGTCATTGAACAATTGATGCTTGCTAATATGTTGATTATCAATTGTATAAGTCCATGCAACTTGTAAACAGGGTGGAACTGTTCTATATGTTATTGTCTGTTGGTGATTTAATAAAGTATTGCCACACTGTTTTACCCTCACCCTTTGTTGTCTGAGTAGTATTATGCTCACGGGCAAGGAGAGTGGGCGTTCAGTGGGATTCTGTGGTCTGAGATGAGAGCATCCACTGACCCCCGTGTCTCCACAGCTTCTGGGCAGGTACTGTGCCCCATGGTCTGTGGGTGAAATTTTTAATCACCTTCTGTGGAGTTATTCTGCCCCATGGTATTGTTGTTGACAAAATCATGTGTGCACTGTGCAATTTATGTTCTGCGTAATTTCATAGGCCCAAGTACTGCTGTACTAATGGTGAGGGGCAGAACAAGAAGAGGCAGTTTGAGATTGGATGGCTGAGAGTGCCTCCAGTTCCTTCGCTTTATGTTCCACCGGGTCCCCTCTTAATCATGTCCCCAGTTCCGACAAACAAGGAAATAGAAACAGAGTACTATTCCATTATTCCTAGCTGGAGTATTCAGGCGTGGTTGCCTGCTTTGTACAATAATTTTTCAAGTTAAACACTTAGGTAACCTTAGGGACCCCCTAGGTAACAGCATTGGGGAGGCATCCCAAGGCAAAAGGACTGGGACTGCCGGTAGCAAGCTTCGCGACAGACTGCCAGCTCTATCCAAAATCATAATACCAGCTTTTCATCGGCGGCTGCTGTAATGTACACTATTGGAGTTGAAATGTTGGATCTTTGGAGGAATTGTGAAAACATGCTCTGTGGGTGAAATTTTTAACCAGCTTCTGTGGAGGTACTGTGCCCCATGCTATGTGGGTGAAATATTTAACTAGCTTCTGTGGAGATACTGTGCCCCATGCTCTGTGGGTGAAATGTTTAACTGGACTGGCAGTAGCAAGGCTCAGTCTCTGTGGGGGCACTGTTAAAATTTTTATGTTATTCATTTACTTTCTATTTTACCATGATTGCTAGGTGACTGGACCCCTTTAAGTGACTTCCCTATCCACATTAGTTTGCAGGACAATTTTCCTGTTCTTACCCACATTTTGCTTCCTTTTGCAGCCCCCTAGCTCTTACTCTGACCATTTTACAGCACTGAAGTTTGGGTCCCCATTGACTTATATGGGCTTCAGGGACCAGGGTCAAGTTCGGGTCCCGAATCGGACATTCAAAAAAACGTTTTCCTGTGCCAATTTTTGAGGAAAGTATGGTCTAAAAACTGACAGTAGGTTTTGGAATTGATTTTGAGTCCATCTTCAACTTGAAAAGGTCTAAGTAGCTCATCTTTAATTATACCAGTCCATAGCAGTACCCTACCTCCACCTGGCGTCTGAGTCAAAGTGAAGGTGTATGTGACGCGCCCCTGGGCCTTCTGTGTCGTGCGGCATCGCGTGCACGGGGGCTTACCCGGAGCCGGATCAGATGGGGGTAGTAGTCTCGTGGCGGTGACCCGGTCCGTGCCCAGGGAGTCAAACTAAGTGGCGAGTCTACTAGCAGTAGATGTTGGATGACTACGCCACCCGTTGAATGCAGCTTTGGAGCTGCCGCTGCAGGGCAGACCGCTGAGGCCGGTGGAAGGATGGTGCAGCGGGGATGGTGTAACCCCCAACGGGAGGGGTATGGCCTCAGGGCAGCCGACGTGGATAATGGGGGTAGCAGGAACCACTCAGAGACGATGCGTGTAGTTCAGGGTCTTTACTGGTGACAAAGATAGACCCTCCCGGAGTACTTGCTAGCGATCGGGGCCTGGTCAGTCCTTGAGCAGATGGGATCTCCCCTGGCCAGGCGGAGTTGTAGGCCTTCCCAGCTAACTGTACTCTTCTGGCTACCTTGCTAGAGGCGGGTAAAAGTAGCCCATGTCCCTGAGTGTACCGTGTGGTGCTCACCCGTATGGCCGGTGACTCGGGGCCTTCTATTGGCTTCCGCTCCACGATGGCGGTGCTGGTCCCACGCGTGTGACCGTGCCTTCGGGTTTCTGGGCCAGAGGACCTGCAATCCCCTGCCGGTCGGTTTCTGCTGCTTTGTAAGGATTAGTCCCCACAGCCTCGGACTCCGGGTCCGGTGATAACTTCTCAGTCAGGGCGAGCTCTGCAGCTGCCAGCCCCTGACTCCTTGTAGCACTGCTCCCACAGAGCTCCTGTTGTTTCTTCCCATAGCTGCTTCTCTTCTCTCTCTCTACTTCTGGCATGGCCCAGGAGCTGGGCCCAGCCGGAGCCACAGCTCCCTGTCAGCCCTCCTGGCTGAACTCTCCCTCTGAACTCTCTAACCCTGCCTCAGCCCCAGGTTTATATAGGGGAAGTTCTTCCCCTCCCAGGACTGGGCAGGAGGTGTGGCATGCATAGGATTCCTGACCAAGAGACCTCCCACCTGCTCTCAGACATAACATTGCTGTTACTGTGGAAACCAGACCCCTGGGGTGCCACATTCCCCCCTAGTGAAATTTAGTACTCCGGGACTAAACATATTTTTAAACATAACAAGGTATAAACAATAATAATACAATAAGAAAAACATATAAAGATGGTCACGGCGTGTCCGCAACCGGGTGCAGTTTTTGAAGAAAAGCAAGGTGTCCATTTCACCAAAACAGGGAGACGTAACCAGGTAGGGGTCTGTCCTGCCCCGAGTCCTTAACAGTCTTTAGTCCGTCCTGGGTTACGCTCCAACTATGTACAAAGGATTCCCGGCAAATCCACCAAAGACTCCCATAAATTACTAGAAACACATAATTATTTACAGGATATGGCCGCTCTCAGTCCTCGGCCAGTGGGGATAAGGAATGGCTGCTCACAGTCCTCAGCCTGGTTTAAGATAGGGGCACATGGGGAACAATTCACTAATCCCAACGGGGACCATATTTTAATTAGCAGCAGTCCTTGTACCCTTACGGGTAACTATTTACAGCTCTTTATTCACGCTACTTCCCTTCAGTAGCTATGTCCTCTTTGTGCTCCCTCCTGAGGGTAGTCCTCAAACCCGTCCGGGTCCTCTTGGCTTTCCTCGTATTGGTAGTACTGCAGCTCCTCCTTGGTTAGCTGGGTTAGTATCTCTGCGACAGTCCTCCTCCCAGGTGGCCAGGACTTTACCTCCCTTTGGGCTGCCCCAGTTAATTGGGCCACCAGGATGCTCACTTTTTCTCCTCTGTGAGGGGGTACACCTGGAAGAGGCTATCCAGCTTTTCTCTAAAGTCATGCAGGGTATGTGACTCCCCTGAGTATTGGGGTAGCCAGGCTGCCCCCGGGATATAGGGCATGGTGAAAGGCATGACCGCAACAGCGGTGGCGCTGGCGGGGGTTGAAGCGGTGAAGCTCTCCTCCGTATCCGGCATTCTTCTCCCCCCTAGTGGACCGTGGCCTACCTTGCGATGATCCTCTTCCGTAGGCCGCGGCTCTGCAGTGGATCGTCAGGGTTGAGGACCTTCCGTCGCGCTCCTGTGACGTCGGCGTCTGCTGGGCTCCTTCCAGGACCTTACGCAACGTACGGACGTGAGGCGGGGCTTCAGTTTTCGCGCGCTTTCGGAGTCCACGCCCCTCTTCTTCCCGCGCGGCGTCCTCAAGATGGCGTTCAACGGCGGGAAAACTCCACGGAAGGCGGGAAGAAGGCTGAAAATGGTGCCGGATGGCGGGAATCTTCACCGATGGCGGGAAGAAGGCTGAAGATGGCGCCGGATGGCGGGAATCTTCACCACAGGTAAGTTTGAACAGTCTTTTTCAGGCACGCAGTACCCGGTGGTTGCGGGCACGAAATCCTGCCGACTACGCCAAAAGTTGACGCGCCCCTGGGCCTTCTGTGTCGTGCGGCATCGCGTGCACGGGGGCTTACCCGGAGCCGGATCAGATGGGGGTAGTAGTCTCGTGGCGGTGACCCGGTCCGTGCCCAGGGAGTCAAACTAAGTGGCGAGTCTACTAGCAGTAGATGTTGGATGACTACGCCACCCGTTGAATGCAGCTTTGGAGCTGCCGCTGCAGGGCAGACCGCTGAGGCCGGTGGAAGGATGGTGCAGCGGGGATGGTGTAGCCCCCAACGGGAGGGGTATGGCCTCAGGGCAGCCGACGTGGATGATGGGGGTAGCAGGAACCACTCAGAGACGATGCGTGTAGTTCAGGGTCTTTACTGGTGACAAAGATAGACCCTCCCGGAGTACTTGCTAGCGATCGGGGCCTGGTCAGTCCTTGAGCAGATGGGATCTCCCCTGGCCAGGCGGAGTTGTAGGCCTTCCCAGCTAACTGTACTCTTCTGGCTACCTTGCTAGAGGCGGGTAAAAGTAGCCCACATCCCTGAGTGTACCGTGTGGTGCTCACCCGTATGGCCGGTGACTCGGGGCCTTCTATTGGCTTCCGCTCCACGATGGCGGTGCTGGTCCCACGCGTGTGACCGTGCCTTCGGGTTTCTGGGCCAGAGGACCTGCAATCCCCTGCCGGTCAGTTTCTGCTGCTGGGTAAGGATTAGTCCCCACAGCCTCGGACTCCGGGTCCGGTGATAACTTCTCAGTCAGGGCGAGCTCTGCAGCTGCCAGCCCCTGACTCCTTGTAGCACTGCTCCCACAGAGCTCCTGTTGTTTCTTCCCATAGCTGCTTCTCTTCTCTCTCTCTACTTCTGGCATGGCCCAGGAGCTGGGCCCAGCCGGAGCCACAGCTCCCTGTCAGCCCTCCTGGCTGAACTCTCCCTCTGAACTCTCTAACCCTGCCTCAGCCCCAGGTTTATATAGGGGAAGTTCTTCCCCTCCCAGGACTGGGCAGGAGGTGTGGCATGCATAGGATTCCTGACCAAGAGACCTCGCACCTGCTCTCAGACATAACATTGCTGTTACTGTGGAAACCAGACCCCTGGGGTGCCACATATGCCCATTACTGATCCAGCCACGGGCCCATCTATCTGGTCCGTTAAGAGTCACTATCATCTCATCAATCCATAAAACCTTTGAAAAACCTGTCTTCAGATAGTTCTTGGCCAAGTCTCCACGTTTCAACTTCTGTATCTTGTTTAGTGGTCGTTTAAGGCTTCCTTACCTCGGCCATGTCTCTGAGTGTAGGGATGGAGAGGATGATGTATGTTCGCTGGAGGGCGAATGTAACCAGGGGTGGATTAAGAGTAGCAAGGGCCCCGGGCAGTTTAGAAGGCGCGGGCCCCCCCCCACACACACACACACACACTTGATTTATCACGTGACATGTCACATGATCCCCTGTGATAGATCATGTGATAGTTCACGGGAAATTAATTTGGCACAATATTAATTGTGCTGCCCCATCTGAGAGCAGCACAATATAGGGGCAGATACCCTGATTCCAGCGATGTGTCACTTTTTCAGCTGCTTGTTGTCATTTTGAGAAAATCAACGTTTTATCTGCTGCAGATCTAGCAGCTCTCTGAATGCTGCGCTCTGTATAGCCCCACCCACACCACTGATTGGCAGCTTTCTGCCCATGCTCAGTGTACACAGAAATCTACTGATCAGTGATGGGGGTGGGGTCCTACAGAACTTACTAGTCATCTAGTGATAATTACCTTCTGACAAATCAATGATTTTATCAAAACAGCACTAAGCAGCCCAGTAAGTGACACATTACTGGAATCAGTGCCTCTAACCCTACATTATGCTGCTCTCAGATTAGGTGGCAAAAACCTGATAACAGATTCCCTTTAAAGGAGCTGTAAACACAAAAAAGTTTGCATTAAAAAAAATACAAGCCATTTATGAAATTAACTTTTTTTCATTGTTAATTCACATTAGACTGTATCTTCAACACTTTTGTCAGCAGGTCTTATTACGGACTCTGAATAGGGCAGCTCTCTCCCTCTCCCTCAGCAGAAAGTCACAGCATGGTTAAAAAACGGGATCTTTTATGATTTTCTCATAATAAATAAAAAAGGACATGCAAGTCCTCCAAACTATTTTCCGTTTCTCTATAGGGGTGGTCCTAAATTTTTCTTGTTCTTTAGTTGATCACATGTCAAAAAGGCAAAGCATTTACTATGAACTCGCCTAAAAAAATATACACTTGGAGAGTAATATCATCATCTGCATGTAAATATTCCTTGACTTTAAGGGCTCGCTCACACTGTCGTATAACACGGCCGAATGCTATGTGATGTTTTATCGGATAGGACTCGGCCCTATGTTATACTATGGGACAGTGCAGATCTGCGATTATTGGCATGAGAAAATAATCTCGTTCGATATTCGGACCATGTGCACCCATACAAGTCTATGGGTGCACGTAAAACATTAGACTGCACTCGGATGTCATCCAAGTGCAGTCCGATGAACACTCACAGAGACTATGGAGAAGATGGAGAAATTAAGTTCTCCATCTTCTCCATATCTGTGCTGCGAGAGAATCGGATCACACTCAGTTGAAGATCTGACAGAGTTTGAGCCGAGTGTCATTAGCATAATTGGCCCTATTCTCTTGCATGAGAGAATATATGGCTTAGTGAGTGGACCCTAAAACTGAATAGTAGTGACGGACAGGCACCTCACAAGCGGGATCCATGTAGCTCTCAGATGTCATGTAGGTAGGGCTTCATTCCGTGGGGTAGGGCTTAATTTCAAGGTATATAAAAAAAATGGACTTCAAATAAAAATTAAATGAACACAAAAAGCACTAATTGAATTATTTTTTTCGTATTTATGTTTGCAGCCCCTTTAAAAACCCTTTGAGGACCAAGGCACATATATGTCCCATAGTTTTAAACTGGAAAAAAATTTGATTGAATAAAATTTAAGGTCCTCCAAGGTTTAAGTAGGTCATAAATTCATATGAATACTTGCTCATACAATTGCACATGCCATAAGATGAAGAAGAACAGAATCAAAAATATGACATTAAGTGGAGCACTTACAGGTATTCAAGGTGAAAGAGACCAGCAAAGGCATCGTCTCGAATGACAGTAAATGAGTTAGTATTCAGCAAGCTGAAAATGAAGACAGCAGGTTAGAAGCGAACCAGACTTTATGGTGCTCAGAATTAGTCAAGCAGAATTTATTGACTGCTCTTGCAAAGCACTGAGCCTCCCGCTGTGTATAGATGGTGCCGTGCGGCCTCCCGCTGTGTATAGATGGCGCCGTGCGGCCTGCCGCTGTGTATAGATGGCGCCGTGCGGCCTCCCGCTGTGTATAGATGGTGCCGTGCGGCCTCCCGCTGTGTATAGATGGCGCCGTGCGGCCTCCCGCTGTGTATAGATGGCTACGTGCGGCCTCCTGCTGTGTATAGATGGCTACGTGCGGCCTCCCGCTGTGTATAGATGGCACCGTATAGATGGCTACGTGTGGCCTCCTGCTGAGTATACATGTATAGATGGCTACGTGCAGCCTCCTGCTGAGTATAGATGCCACATGGCGCCCCCCCCAGAGACAGCAGGAGGCCGCACAGCGCCATCTATACTCAGCGGGAGGCCGCACGTAGCCATCTATACACAGCGGGAGGCCGCACGGCGCCCCCCCAGAGACAGCAGGAGGCCGCACGGCGCCAACTATACTCAGCAGGAGGCAGCATGCAGTCACGCACACACACAAACATATACAGACAAGCATAAACACATTTGAAACACAAAAATACATACAAACAGACATCACACAATGACATCTGCCCACACACACACACAAACAGACCGACATCACACACACACATACAAACAGACAGACATCACACACACACATCTGCCCACACACACAGACAGATATCACACACACACATCTGCCCACACACACACACATCTGCCCACACACACACACACACACACACACACACATCTGCCCACACATACACACACACATCTGCCCACACACACATCTGCCCACACATACACACACATTTGCCCACACACACACACACCTGCTCACACACACACACATCTGCCCACACACACACCTGCCCACACACACACACACACCTGCCCACACACCCACACACCTGCCCACACACCCACACACCTGCCCACACACCCACACACCTGCCCACACACCCACACACCTGCCCACACACCCACACACCTGCCCACACACCCACGCACCTGCCCACACACCCACGCACCTGCCCACACACACACACACACCTGCCCACACACACACACACCTGCCCACACACACACACACACCTGCCCACACACACACACACACACCTGCCCACACATACACACACACACATCTGCCCACACACACATTTGCCCACACACACACACACCTGCTCACACACACCTGCCCACACACACACACCTGCCCACACACACACACCTGCCCACACACACACACACCTGCCCACACACACACCTGCCCACACACACACCTGCCCACACACACACCTGCCCACACACACACCTGCCCACACACACACCTGCCCACACACACACCTGCCCACACACACACACCCACACACCTGCCCACACACCCACGCACCTGCCCACACACCCACGCACCTGCCCACACACCCACGCACCTGCCCACACACACACGCACCTGCCCACACACACACGCACCTGCCCACACACACGCACATACACCTGCCCACACACACACGCACATACACCTGCCCACACACACACGCACATACACCTGCCCACACACACACACACATACACCTGCCCACACACACATACACCTGCCCACACACACACACACCTGCCCACACACACACACACCTGCCCACACACACCTGCCCACACACACACACACATCTGCCCCCACACACACACACACACCTGCCCACACACACACCTGCCCACACACACACCTGCCCACACACACACCTGCCCACACACACACCTGCCCACACACACACACCTGCCCACACACACCTGCCCACACACACACCTGCCCACACACACCTGCCCACACACACCCACACCTGCCCACACACACCTGCCCACACACACACACCCACACACCTACCCACACACACACACCTGCCCACACACACACACACACACCTGCCCACACACACACACACACCTGCCCACACACACCTGCCCACACACACCTGCCCACACACACCTGCCCACACACTCACCATCCCCCGGTTCCATTTCTCCTGCCTGCTCTGACTTCTCTGTTGCAGCACTGCAGGCCGGGCGCACACTGCGTGACGTCAGAGCTAGGAGACACGGCCGCGCACAGGGCCGTGTCTCCTAGCAGTGACGCGGCCGGGCCAGCACAGGGAAGTTAACTGCTGCAGTGCTGGCCCGGCCGATGAAGAAGTAGCGGCGGCCGCTGCTGGGGGAGCAGTCCGGGGCCCCCCCTCCCGCCACTGCTACCGGTATGTGCCGCGGCGGTCCGCACATATAATGAGGGAAATCCGGCATTAGACACCCCGCCCCGGAGCCGCGGGCACCCTGCAGGCTCGGGGCCCCGGGCGGTAGCCCGGATTGCCCTCATTATAATCCGCCTATGAATGTAACGCTGGTGTATGTGCACCCAATGTGCCAAGGGTCGGGCTTACCCTGGAGGGGTGTGACTAGGTGTCTACTGTGTCTTTGCTAGGGACTCTGATGGTGAGGATAGGCTGGGCTGCTGGTAGACACTAGGTGCCAGTTCCCAGGACTGAAGTAGCTGACCAGAGGGTCAGAGGCACGGGTGTACGGTACAGGAGTGTAATAGTGGGGAAGGACGTAGCCTTCCTTCGGCACTGATGTAGTTAAAAGAGAATGTTCCCGGAGTTAGACCTCTCTGAACTATTAGGCCAAGCTAAGGGGTTAGCTGCAGTGGTCCAGTCAGTAGAGTAGAGGGGAGAACTTAGTGCCATGATCAAACATTGAGTGTTTATAAAGCCTGTTTCTGATATAATTCCTTGTGGGCTGTAGTATTGGTAACCAGCCACAAGATGCTGCTCTCCCTGGTGCAGATGCCAGGTTGGGTCTGCCAGCAGTATTGCAGACAGTGATGGGGTTAATGGTGTGTGATGACAGCCCACAGAGGGTGGGGACATTAGGAAAATGGCTGCTTAGTTTCCAGAAGCAGGAAGTGATGAGTCAGAGAGAGTTGGGACAGTTAACCGTACGGGCTGCCTGATTATATGGTGGCTGCTAGGGTAGACGGGAGCTCCGTACCCCAGACAGTAGGATCACCAGTGTGAAGATCTCCCTATGCAAGAGTCCTGTTAGCCGGCCGAAGTAACTCAACGGAGGTATTGAGGACCCGGGGCACTTTCAGTCTGCAGGCAGCAGAGGAAGATAGGACTCCAGGCTAAGATGTGGGGGAGATATAGGATCCGGATATACTGTCGGAGCAGAAGAAGATTCTCTTGGGCTAGAGATTAGAGTCACAAAGATGCTTCACTTGAAGAGGGAACCAGGGCTGAAGATGTTGCCAGCGCCTGTGAAGGAGATGATATCGTGTAGGGCCTTATCCATTATATCTGCCTGTAAATAAAGTATATATTCCTCTTCCCCAAGTAAAGTCCCAGTTATGGTTAAGAACCTTATGTCCTCTGAATTTATTGCTACCCTGGTCCCAGAAGAGAAATGCCTGGAGACAGCTGCGATCGGATGGTCTGAAGTAAGTGGAGAGCACCACAGACAAGGCCACACATCAGAGGGAGGACACATATTGTCTGTAGGGTGCCAGAGCGAGCAAGTGCTACAGCTCGCCCCCGACTACCTCGCTGAGGCACCTTACAGGAGGGCAAAGGCAAAGACGTGGTCAGGAGGTCTGAGGTCGGGGCAGGCAACACAGGTTCAGGACACAAAGCTGAGGTCAGACAAGATGGGTAGGCAAGCCAGGTCAGTAATGGGAGAAACAGAAACACACAAGCTCAGTACCAACGTTAGGGGCAGGAACGGCGGGAGCATCTGCCAGATGTAGAGCCTGCTGACACAGATAGGCCAGGGAACCTAATCTCTGCAGGACACATCAGAGTTAATTCCCTGCAGAAACTGGCCATGCCCCCTAAGGCAAAATGAAAACCACCCTAAGATGCAGAAGCGCTGCAAGAGGCAAAACGCAGTGAGCCAGTGAGTAGGGCGGCACTGAGGAGGCATAAAGGTTACCGCCAAGAGAGTACCCCCCGATAAGCCCCTCCCTGTTCAGGCCGGGCCGTCGAGGAAACGTCACAGGAAAGATAGGAGTGCAGGCAGTTTCATCACGCTTGCTCCTGGACTGGATTCTCCTCCTCAAAACTGAAGCCACAATCGGAGGGGCGACTCTTACAGGAGCCCCTTCAACAACCTTAGCAGAGTTAAAAATATGCAGTGTTTCCTCCTCAGACTCAGATGCGTCACAAGTCTCAGCCATGGAAGGCGGGTCAAAAGGCATGGGAAGCGGGGACTTGGGCGAGAGCTTGGCAACTCAGTTGGTAGAACACGATGATTCCCACTGAAGCACCTGACTGGTGGACCAGTCAACAACGGCGCATATAGACGGAACCATGGAAGACCTAGAAGAACAGAGTCTACAGAGCTAGGTAGTACATAAAAGATTCTTTCAGAGCGCTAGGTTCCAAATTGCAGGGTGACAGGCAGTGTGACATAACAAATAGGCTCCGCCAAGGATTGTCTGTCAACGGAGGCAACAACCAAGGGACGAACAAGCTGTTGCATAGGAAGCTGACGAACCAGGTTGAGATAGATGAGGTTAGCGACGGATCCAGAGTCTAAATGGGCTGCCGCGGAAAGAGACTTCTTTCCCCAAACCAAGGTGACTTGGGTCAACAGTTTTGGAAGGTTAACTTTCCCTTCCAGGGTCATCTCTACGACTGTCTCAAGGTGCTGGATGCCTCCGGGCCTCACTGGGTACTGATGAACATAATTTCCCTTGCGTCCACTGTACATGCACACGTCATGATACATTCGCTGTCGCTCTTTTACAGAGAGTTTGGCTTTTCCTACCTGCATGGGCTCCACAGCAGGAGGTGGGGCTTGTGGCAGCAAAGGGTACTGAAAGGTTGGGACAGACCTGGGAGGTTCCCCGAAAAATGCTGACTCTTGAGCCTTTTCTAGAGCTCGTTCATAGAAACTGAGATCAATCCTAGTAGCGAGGTGTATAAGGGCATCCGGAGAGGATTGTAGATCTCTGCCTGCCAACTCATCACTGATGCAACCAGACAGGTCCTGTCCCATGCCAGAAGGTTGCAACCAGGGCTTCTTCATTCTGGAACAGCTCCGCCAGGGTGTGGAAGCGCAAGGCATACTGAGCCACAGTATCGGTGCCCTGTCTAAGGCCCCATGTCCATTTTTTAAGGACCGCAAATATGGACATACGAATACCCACGGACATCCGTGTGGCATCAGCATGACACATATTGGCACCTGGGAATCATCGGTACAGTTCGCACTATTCCCTGGCGCCAGCAGCTGAAGGCAGCTCTCATCATTGTTGACTGCTCGTGCTGAGATCAGCGCGAGCAGTAGACAATGATGGAAGTTGTATTCAGCACCTGCTGAGTACATGCTGTGTAAAATTAAGAATGAAATAAAATAAATGGCATACTCTCTCGCCTATTATTCTTACCCAGCAGAGGGAAAGTCGCCTGCTGGGGGCTGATATTACAAGTCAGGGAAGGGGCCATTAGCCAAAAATGTTCCCTGGCTATTAATAACAACCCACAGCTGTTTGATTAATGTTTACTGTCTAGATTACACAGGGACCCCAGAAAAAAATTGACATAGGGTCCCCTTATAAATTCTACCCAGCAAAGGCTAAACAGACAGTTGCAGGCTGATACTAATAGCCAGGGAAGGGGCCAAGGATACTGGTCCCCTTTGAGGCTAATGACATCAGCCCTCAGCAGCATCAGAAATGGCGCATCAATAAGATGCTCCAAATCTGGCTCTTAGCCTCGGCTCTTACCACTTGCCTTGGTGCGGTGGCAAGTGAGGTAATAAGTTGGGGTTCATGTCAGCCTTGTATTGGCAGCTGACATGAAGCCCAGGGGTTAGTAATGGAGAGGCTATAAGACGCCCCCATTACTAACCCCATAGTAAAATGTTGTAAATAAACACAGCCTGAAAATAATCCTTTAAAAATAAAAATTCAGTTATACTGTCCTAACACCTAAGCCATTGAAGCCAGACAATGGTCATATCTTGGTGGAAATGTTGACCATAGGTATTGACATTATACCTTAAAAAACCATTAGAAATAGGAGATGAACAAATGTCATGTAACAAGCACAGTAGAATTCATCGCAGTCAAGGGATATTTGACAATGGTTCCCAATTGGATGGACCATAGACACAAATGATGAGCACAATGTCAATGATCAAACTACACTGCTCAAAAAAATAAAGGGAACACTTAAACAACAGAATATAACTCCAAATAAATCAAACTTCTGTGAAATTAAACTGTCCACTTAGGAAGCAACACTGATTGACAATCAATTTCACATGTTGTTGTGCAAATAGAATAGACAATAGATGGAAATTATTAGCAATTATCAAGACACCCTCAATAAAGGAGTGGTTCTGCAGGTGGGGACCACAGACCACATCTCAGTACCAATGCTTTCTGGCTGATGTTTTGGTCACTTTTGAATGTTGGTTGTGCTTTCACACTCGTGGTAGCATGAGACGGACTCTACAACCCACAGAAGTTGCTCAGGTAGTGCAGCTCATCCAGGATGGCACAGCTGTGGCAAGAAGGGTTGCTGTGTCTGTCAACGTAGTGTCCAGAGGCTGGAGGCGCTACCAGGAGACAGGCCAGTACACCAGGAGACGTGGAGAGGACCGTAGGAGGGCAACAACCCAGCAGCAGGACCGCTACCTCCACCTTTGTGCAAGGAGGAACAGGAGGAGCACTGCCAGAGCCCTGCAAAACGACCTCCAGCAGGCCACAAATGTGCATGTGTCTTCACAAACTGTTAGAAACCGACCATGAGGGTGGTATGAGGGTCCAACATCCACAGATGGGGGTTGTGCTCACAGCCCAAAACCATGCAGGACGCTTGGCATTTGCCACAGAACACCAGGACTGGCAAAGTCGCCACTGGCGCCCTGTGTAGTTCACAGATGAAAGCAGGTTCACACTGAGCACATGTGACAGATTTGACAGAGTCTGGAGACGCCGTGGAGAGCGATCTGCTGCCTGCAACATCCTTCAGCATGACCGGTTTGGCAGTGGGTCAGTAATGGTATGGGGTGGTGTTTCTTTGGAGGGCCGCACAGCCCTCCATGTGCTCACCAGAGGTAGCCTGACTGCCATTAGGTACCGAGATGAGATCCTCAGACCCCTTGTGAAACCATATGCTGGTGCGGTTGGCCCTGGGTTCCTCCTAATGCAGGACAATGCCAGAGCTCATGTGGCTGGAGTGTGTCGGCAGTTCCTGCAAGATGAAGGCATTGAAGCTATAGACTGGCCTGCCCGTTCCCCAGACCTGAATCCGATTGAGCACATCTGGGACATCATGTCTCGCTTCATCCACCAACGTCACGTTGCACCACAGACTGTCCAAGAGTTGGTGGATGCTTTAGTCCAGGTCTGGGAGGAGATCCCACAAGAGACCATCCGCAAGCTCATCAGGAGCATGCCCAGACATTGTAGGGAGGTCATACAGGCACGTGGAGGCCACACACAATACTGAGCCTCATTTTGACTTGTTTTAAGGACATTACATCAAAGTTGGATCAGCCTGTAGTGTGTTTTTCCACTTGAATTTTGGGGGTGACTCCAAATCCATTCTTCCATTGGTTAATAAATTTGATTTCCATTGATGATTTTTGTGTGATTTTGTTGTCAGCAAATTCAACTTTGTACAGAACAAAGTATTCAATGAGAATATTTCATTCATTCAGATCTAGAATGTGTTATTTGAGTGTTGCCTTTATTTTTTTGAGCAGTGTACATCAGGTAATATTCACAGTGGCCAATTGATCCTCCTTGTACAATAAATGTCCTTACAGAAACATGATTCTCATTATAATCATTCTAATATAATTATAGAATATGTCATGCCCGCAGGTGGCGCACGTGGTCCGTGTACTCACTGTGCCAGGCTTACCTAGGATGGGCGTGGCTAAGCATCTACCTGGTTTTCACTAGAGCTCCTGATGGTGGAGTCAGGCTTGAACCGCAGGTAGCCTCTAGTTACTATTCCTAGGCAGTCCCTGTTACTGCGGCTGCACGTTCGCTGACACGGATAACCGACAGGCAGGATTTGAACTCTGTTCAGACTACTCAGGTTCTGGGTTCTCTGACAGAATGGATACTGACATGGAGTCACAGACAGGGCTGGATTAGGATATTGGAACAGACACAGGAATGCTAATCATAACTGACATAGGTGTAGGTTCTAGTACTGATGGAATGGTTACAGGGTTCAGGTACAGCTGGTGCAACTTCTCAGGGTTCAGTTACCGATGGTGCGGCGTCTCAATGTTCAGGTACCGCCGGTGTGGCTTCAGATTACAGGTGCGAATTCAGGTTCAGGGACCTCCAGGTGCGGTTTAGGGTTCAGAACCTGGCCACACAAGGACCAGGGGATCGGGCTAAAACACAACTACACGGGACGAGGGACCTAGTAACATACAGTTGTACTCACCCTACTACTCAGGAACTATAGGAGTTGCTCAGGCACCACCCTAATGGGAAGGGTGTCTTTTATACTTGGATGCCTCCCAGTTATTGGCTGGGGTGCATTTACAATGCGCCACCAGGAAGTCAGTGTGGCATGCACAGACAGGCAGGAGACAGGGAGCTCACCGCACAGCCAGGGCAGTGAGTATGTCGGTGTCACACTATGCAAGATGTTGGGGAGACCCTCTTTCGTTTAAGGAGAACTTTGGTTTAGACAGCAAAGAGTCTTCACATTGCCAGTGAGATTCAAATTAAGATACTTCATCGATGAAGGGAGAGAGACAGAATACATGTGACATTCATTGTCAGCAAGTAGAGTCTTCTGGTGTGGCAACATAGACTCACCAATTTATTAGCTAGAGAAAAAGCGGAACTTCATTGTTACATACAACTGAACAGACAACTGAAATAGCTTATCAGTAACAAACACATTTCCCTTTGACCAATGTAAAAACTTTCTCAGACTTCACAGGAAACCAGTATCTTAGGTCAGACATTTCACAATGTATGTCTTAAAACACTCAAGCAGACTTCAGACATAGTAAAAATATAAATTGATTTTCTAATTAATAATGATATCTAGGTATTAAAATTAACCATAACAAAGGGTAAAAGGGAACCATGCAGGGGCGCCAGCATTAGTTACATAATAAAAAGGAACATTCTCACCCATTCAACGCGGAGTATGAAATGGATGGGTCCTAAGATATTTAGATCCGTGGCAATGCTCCTGACGATTCTGAGTGGGTTAGGAGTTAGCCCTTTAGATCCCTATAATGGGTTGATCTGTCCTGAAATCCTATTTGCTCCTGCCCTGACAAGAGCAGTCCACAGGTATCCCTATAATGAAAGTCCTGCACTCTCTCTATGTGCGTCCCGACGCATTTCTTCCCTTAGGAGTCATCAGGGGGATCAATAGCACATGTGGTAATGGATGTAGAGAGTTCTTGGTGCAGTAGTTTCAGATACTACTGGCCATGCCATCCTACAACAAATGGTATCAATTAAAACGTCAGCTCACCACACACAAAACAAGCCCTGACATAGCGACATCGATGGAAAAATTAAAAAGTTAACTCCTTCATAGCATGTACCATACATACACTCATTAAAGTCCAAGGTATAAAGTCAGACACTTCAAGATACTGCACACAAAAAAATCTGTTTCGGCATCAGACCGCCAGATAGGAAGAGATTCTGACACATCAATAATAAAATCATTCAAAAATATAAAAGATAACAATAAAAAGACAAGGTAAAAAAAAACTCCATAACAAAAAATGGGGTTGGAAGAGGAGGAATATATAAAAAGTATTTATACCTTTAGGGGTTTATCCCCTTAGGCATATTATGTGAGGTTTGGTTATATATTGCGTATCCCACCTTGAGGCCCCTTTTTTATGTTATTGAGCTGATATACTGGAGATTTACTGTGTTTCCAACCCCTTTTTTGTTATGGAGGTTTTTTCTACCTTGTCTTTTTATTAGATATATACAACACTGAATGTAACAGTATAAGACACTGACCATATTCAGACCCGCAGATCAGCAGGCCGATCAATAATCGTGTACTTATTATATGGACCAATGTGGAATGGCAGACCATTCGGTAAGACACATGAATAAAGAGAACCACCGAATGATAGGTCCAATCGAACAAAAGTAATTAATTAAATACCTTTATTAGAGTTATGGTTAAAGTGACACTACATGCACAAGGAAAGCCGCATTACAGTGACCATACAATGTTGTTATATTGCAATGTGTGCTGGACTATAGAATATGCTGGTGAATACCAGGGTAGGTAAATACAAAACAGATGATCAGTTATACTATAGATGGAAAAAAGAGGAGCAAAATAGGCTTGGGTCACCAAATAAACAACTCCAGGTAGCATATGAATGGCCAAATCATGTATACATATTTAACAATATGGAGAGGAAAATTCCTATGTACTCCATATCAATGACCATTCATGTGCCCCATACACATCTATGTAATAATCAAGGTAATCAAAATACTGACTCAGATCATAAAAGAGTTAAGAGTATATACCTGCACACTAGTCCATCAAATGCCACATCAGAAATGAACTACAAAAGGAAATAATTAAAATTAATATCATACAGAGCTTGATTACGTAGGCTATCCGGTGCTTGTTGATTGGTCATATCAGTATTCTTATACACGCTGGTTCATATGGACGCTACCCCCTGACGAAGGACGTGTGTCCGAAACGCGCGTCGGGGTTACGCCGCTTGGTGCCGTTTACATACGCTGGACTAGTGTGCAGGTTTATACTCTTAACTCTTTTATGATCTGAGTCAGTATTTTGATTACCTTGATTATTACATAGATGTGTATGGGGCACATGAATGGTCATTGATATGGAGTACATAGGAATTTTCCTCTCCATATTGTTAAATATGTATACATGATTTGGCCATTCATATGCTACCTGGAGTTGTTTATTTGGTGACCCAAGCCTATTTTGCTCCTCTTTTTTCCATCTATAGTATAACTGATCATCTGTTTTGTATTTACCTACCCTGGTATTCACCAGCATATTCTATAGTCCAGCACACATTGCAATATAACAACATTGTATGGTCACTGTAATGCGGCTTTCCTTGTGCATGTAGTGTCACTTTAACCATAACTCTAATAAAGGTATTTAATTAATTACTTTTGTTCGATTGGACCTATCATTCGGTGGTTCTCTTTATTCACTTGTCTTTTTATTGTTCTCTTTTCTATTTTTGAACAAATAAAATTGTATAATTTTATTATTGATGTGTCAGAATCTCTTCCTATCTGGCAGTCTGATGCCACAACAGATTTTTTTGTGTGCATGCACCATACATGTACAGCACAAATTGGAAGTTTGTGTATGGAGCGGGTTCAAGGTGTGAGCATGTTGCATTACTCAGCATATCATGGTCCCCGATTGTTAACCTGTTAAATGCCATTGTCAATCTCTAACAGCGGCATTTAACATGCGCCGGCATGGGATGCGCCCATCGGTGCGCCCATGATGTGATAGCAGGTCGCCAATGGGTTGCAATGACAGCAGGGGGTCTGTTGGAGACCTCTGTGTTTAACATGATGGAGATCATTAGAAGTCCCCTAAGGTGACTATTAAGAACAGTGAAAAGAAAAAGAAAAAGGTTTTAAAAAATATGAAAATAAATAAATAAAAGTTCAAAACTCCTACCTTTTTCCCCATTAAAATAAAAATTCTGAAAAAAATAATTAAACGATCAGTAAACACCATAAATGAAAAAAAATCAAGAATGACAAAATGAAGTTTTTTTGGTCATAGCAATTCCACAAAAAAATGCTGTAACATGCGATCAAAACGTCACATCTATCCGAAAATGGTATCAATAAAAACACTGTCAAGCCTCACACAAAATAAGCAGTCACTTAGCTCAACTGACTAAAAAATGAAAATGTTACGGGAAAATGACGACACAATCAAAAACATTTTTTTGCAAACTTCAGATTTTTTTTCACCACTAAAATAATTAAAAAACTGGACATGTTTGGTATCGCCGTAATTGTACTGATGAGCAGAATCATATTGTGAGGTCATTTCTACCACAAAATGTACACCCTAAAATTAATTTACAAAACACAATGTCAGAATTGCGTTTTTTTCACAATTTCTCCCCACTTGAAATTTTTTCCCGTTTTTCAGTTTATCTGCCAAAAACAAGCCCTCACATGTACGTGGACAGAAAAATAAGAGTTATGGAGGAGATGAAAAAAACAAAAATGCAAAAACGGAAATTAGCCTGTCGTGAAAGGTTTAAGGCTCACAGTGCATGGCAACACCGATTTTGTTTTCTCCACTTTAAAAAAACAGAACAAAAAAACTACAAAAGTACTTACAGATGTGTAGAATCATATTGACAGGTCATGTATACTGCACACTGAATGCCATAAAAAAAATCCAAGAAAACATATAGATCCTAGCAGTGGCACTGAGGCATCAAAGCAACAAGCTATTGGGGGATAGATCTAGAAGTTGCACTGGGGCCCACAGGACTCTCGTTATGCCCTTGTTAGTAAATAAAGTAGTACAATAAATATCCTCCACTGATTTCCTATGCCTTGGTCTTAGACGGTAAAGTTACAGAACATTCTTATTCCATTTTCTTTTCTAGATTTCATCACATTCATTGCATTTGTATGAGACAATACTGGTATCAGCCACTAGATGGCAATGTTGTAAAGGATGACAGTAAGGAATACTTTTCATTTGGATAAATTATTTTCTCATATATGTATTATTAGTACCAATAGTAACAGGCAGCACATTGGACTATTCATATATTATGCACATGAGTATACATAGAAGAATAATACATATAATAATAGTAGGCATTCCTACAATATATATACATAAAGAAATGAACTGGAATATAAGTTGGTGTGCATGCAGCATGTAAGCGCATCTTCACACCGGCCACTAAAAAGACAAAATCCCAAGATAAAAACATAATAAGCAAATACCCTGCAGTAAATAAATCAAAAGCAATAGTGCATGAAAATAACATAGGGTTCTTTTTGATTAAAAAAAAAATGCAAAAAGTCATCCCACCATGTCACAGTGACCCTATTCGGGATGGTCCTAACCTCTAATGGAGGAAGAAGCCCCTCCGTTCTGAGTTAGTGTATGTCAGTCATATTCATGTGAGAATTATCTTTATACATCTCTGCTTCATAATAATAGTCTTTTTTTGCCTACTGTAATTGTGCATAATACATAATACAAGAATTCAGCTTGGAAATAAACCTTCTCATATCTTCATACGTGCCTCCTGCAGTCGAGTCAAGGTATCTGATGAATCTCTTTGTGTAAGTACTTGAAACCATAAAAAGGGTGTCTTAAGAGCCCACACACTCGCAGCCTAGTTATGGAGTCAGAATAGCATACATCCTAGATTTGATTGTGCAAATTTTTTTAAAGAAATAAATCGGCTCAAAGAATGTGGTGCATATGACAAAGCATGCCCTGCAGGCTTTGCGAAAGCAAAATTGTGTTAGCTTCAGCGCCGCATGATTTGAGATGTTAAATGCCATGAAATTCAACACTACATATGTTGGAGCATCTGTATGAGCAGGGTAAAGTGGTGACTGATTATATCATGCAGCAGACAAAATAGAGCTAGAGCAGTGGGCGGCGCTTGCTCAGATTGAGAATATCGCTTTCCAATGATGCTACTGTGCATGCGCCGCTGCTGGTGCCATTTTGCTGGAGCTAAAAAAAAAATTGGGCTCTAACAAAATGGTGGTGGTGCATGCGCAGTAGAATATATCAGCAAGCGTTGTTCTCAATCTGCCTGTGGGCTGTAGTATTAACTAACGGTCACAAGATGTCACTGTGTAGAATGTAGGTGAAAGGTGAAGTTTGCCCAGTAACACAACAGGCATAGAGACAGTGTGAGAGTTAATTAAGTGTGAGGACAGCCTATAGTGGGTGGGCACTTTGGGAATCTCTGGGTAGTTTTCAGAAACAGGAAGAAGTGAGTTCAGTTGTGAGTGGAGAGCGGTGACAAGCAGCAGGATCGGGTCAAGAGCTGTTAGGGACAACGTGGGCCTAGAATCCCAGGGCAGTGAATTGCCAGAGAACTCCTCCGCACGAGTCTCCTTTGCCGGCCTGGGAACCTCAAGATAGATGTCGGGGCCTGGGGGCACATTCTGACTGGGAAGCTACAAGAGAAATTGGGCTTAAAATCTCAGAAGCGGAGTGAGATGGAATCCGAATATACTGCTAGTGGTGGAGAAAAATCCCTAGATTCTCTGGAAGACCGTTGTTCAAAAAGTGCTGAGTTATTTTGTAAGGCCACGGCCCCACTATCAGTATTTGGTCAGTATTTTTTCTCAGGAGTGGAAGCCAAAACCAGGAGTGGGTGATAAATGCAGAATTGGTGACTTGTTTCTATTCTACCTTTTCTCTGATTGTTCGTAACCTGGTTTTGGCTCCTATTCCTGAGAAAAAATACTGACCGAATACTGACCAAATACGGATAGTGGGGCCGTGGCCTTATAGGGATTGTCTAGTCTAAACAAAGATTAAATCAGGATTATAAACCGAATACAAAGTGAGAGCTCGTCCCCTAATCCAGGGTTCCCCAACTCCAGTCCTCAAGGCCCACCAACAGGTCATGTTTTCAGGATTTCCTTAGTATTACACAGGTGATAATTGCATCACCTGCACAGGCAATAATTCCATCACCTGTGCAATACTAAGGAAATCCTGAAAACATGACCTGTTGGTGGGCCTTGAGGACTGGAGTTGGGGAACCCTGCCCTAATCCATAAACTTCCAATGTGAATTATTTTCTCTTGCGTTATTGTCCTCATGGTAATAACTGTAAGATTGTCAGATCAAATTTGAAATACACATTCTATATTTGTAATAAGCTGGCTCACTGCCTTTGATGTGGACTTGGCTTGCCGACAGATGATGACTGTAATAATCAGCTATCATCTGCATGTAACAACTGCGGGTGAAGCGGAGCTCCGCCCGTGGCTGTCAACCTGTCAAATTCCGCTGACAATCTGTGACAGCTGAGGGGCATTGTGACACACTGTTTTATTCGCCCATCGGCGCACCTGTGATGTGATCGTGGGGCGCAAATAGTTTGCCATGACGGCCAGGGGTCTGCTGAAGACCCCTGTGCCTGTCTTGATGGTACTTGTGTGAAAGCCAGCTTCTGGCCGGCGTTCATAGGAGACTGTGATTTTTGTTATACACAGTAATAATATAGTATTGCTTTGTATAGTACAAGTGATCAGATGATGGCTAGTTCAACTAGCAAATACAGAAAAGGATTTAAAAAATATGAACAAAATTAAAATATAAACGTTCATATTATCCAGCTTTACCCCCATTTAAAATGAAGAAATAAAAAAATTACACATATTTGATATCGCTAGAATCGTAAAAGTCTTTTCCTTCAATATATAAAGTAAATTAATACGATCAGAAAACGGAGTAACGAGAAAAATATCAAAACACCAGAATTGCTGTTTTTCGTCTGCAGCAACAACGCAAAAAATGTAATAAGAGGCGATCAAAACATAGCATATACCTTAAAATTATATCAATAAAAACATTGTCACTACTGCTGAAATGTCAGAAGCAGAGCCGAGTTCAGCCGCCCCCCTTCCATTGTGATATCCCAATAATTAATTTTTCCGGCAAATACCCCAGGTTTTTGCAACTCCAAGAATGAAAATTGATTTACCCCCTTTGAGTGTTTCAAAATGTTTGTCAGCCTTTAAGTCTTAGAATTAATTGCCCAATAAAACTTATCCCCAACATGGGTTTGAAAAAAAAAACAACTTTCCGCTCCTACAAGAAAATCTGTTCACAGTACCCCCGTATTTACAGTTGTCATGATCCAATCCCATTATAAAGTCCTAATGCAATTTATCCATTTTAGTGACAATTCTTAAGTCCCCCAAGAAATGACTCCAACTATGATCGCCTTAATAAATTAACACCCTTAATTTCCCTCCTTAAACATTCATTTTTAAATTTGTACACACCAGACCAAAATGTAGCCATTGACGAGTCACTTATGAGCTTGAAGAGCTTCATATATGGAATTAAATTATATAAAATGTGTGAGAGTACAATGGGGTGCACATGCACCTTTATCATTTATGAAGGTAGGGTAAAGCGCTGTGGAATTAATGGCGCTATATAAGTGAATAAAATAAATAAATAAATAGGGACCGCCAAATAAATCCTCTGAGCTGCCCACAGACAATTGCCATCCCGGATAAAAATGTTTGGGGACTAAATGATGCCATTTTTGCATCAAGGGTATCATGTGTACATTGACAATTATACCATTATAACCCCCATTTAAATCCCTCCATGTGGCAAATAAAGTGGTGTTTTGGGCAGTCCATTAAAACCAAGTAGGTTTTTCATCACAATTGGCGCCCAGACGTTTGGAGGAGGGGAGTGGAGATGTCGGGTTTGTAGGAAGAATGGTAGAAGGAGCAATTCCCGGCATTATTGCCCATGTGCCGATCACAACCAGGCCTTTGTATCACCCTCTCTTTAGAGACTTACCACACATCTTACAATTAAATTGACATGGATTACACCAAATTGTGTGGTAGGGTCTATTTTTCAAATAATTAATATTTATATTTTCTGTTTATTGGGCCCCAGTAGAGAGGATTTTTTTATGGAACAAGTAATAAAAAAAGAATATATTCTCAGTAAAACCCTATTTCACAACTCCAGGCCATGATCATCACATACCAACCTATTATTCAGACAAATTCTCGTCCACATCCCCTGTATACTCCAGAATGTAGACCCCACAAATGTCCTTGAAAATTCAGGTCATCTGACAATTAATTCCTGGACTTGATCACCCGCATAAAAATTGCATTTTTTGACCATTTATTTTAGATTGACTGTTTTTACAACTATGTTTTGCTGCAAAAAACTTTTCTTTACATTTATATTACTGTTTGGTAATTCGGGCATGATAATTTTTATTAGAGGATCTCTAATAATGAGGTTATTCTGTATTTATACACTATGGGCTTTACTGCTTGGTTGTTGCTGAACCTCTTATACCAGACAATACCTTTAGAATTTAGTAGGTGATTGGTTGTTTTGTGCATATAGTGGTTCCTACCTTGGCGGGCGGGAGCCGGCTATGGTGTAACATGTCGCTTAGCATATTCGTCCCTTATATAGGGATTGATGGAGCTAAACAGATGTTACACAACCAGTCTCTGAAAGATAAATTTGTCATTCTAGCCCTGCTGATGTTCTTTTATCTTTGGAACAAACTCAGGTTTGCCACATAGTTGGCAATATTTTCCTCCATATTTCAAACAATTTACCCTTCACTCCAGTACAGTTTCTTTTTCCTGCTACAATATACGCAAATGTGGGACAACTACTTTGTTAGCAAGACCAAGTTTTATAATCAGTAAACGTGTTTTTAAAGGACATGCCTTCCTCTGTACGTAATAATTTCCTGTAAGGATTTTCTTGTTTAGTAGCTCAATGTCTCTGTAAGCTTTGAATGGGTCCTGGAATTCGTTCACTTCTACCCTGAAGACCAAATGGAGCACCATCTATTTTTATAGGCACAGCTGTGTGTCCAGTACGCACATTGGTGCCATATTGGATATATTTCTGAACACAGAAAAACTAGTGCAATAAAATTAGATGTGTGTTTCTCAGAACGTACAAAAAAAGTAACAGTGGAAAAAAATTATAATTTTTCAAACTAGTGTTGCATCAACTGCAGCAAAAATGGTGATATTAAAATACTCACTAGATAAATACATTAGATGGTATAGTTTTCAAAAAAGTTATTGGGGGGGGTGTCTGTTATTCCACAAGGGCTCTGCATATATGACAATCTATTCCATACAGAGCCAAATTTGTGTTCCAAAATTCAAATAGTGCTCCTTCCCTTTCAAGCTATGCAGTTTGTTCAAACGGAACTTTTTGACTACTTGTGGGAATCGCTGAAGTCAGAAGCAAGTGCATAACAAATTGCGGAGTCCACTTTTTCATGTTACCTCTTGTAAAAGTGAAAAATAAGGGGCTAAAGCAACATTTTCGTGAAAAAATTAAATTTTTGAATATGATGACATAATGATAGAAAATTCTGTGTAGTACCTCTGGGTTCAATTTGCTTACTATACTCTTGGATGAAATCCTTGAATGGTGTAGTTTCTAAATGGGTCACTTGTGGGTTTTTTTTTGCTGTTTGGGCATCTTAAGACCCCGGAAAATGCAACATGGCATCCGCAATCTATTTCAGCCAAATTTGTGTTCCAAAATTCAACAACAGGACTCTTTCTCTTCGGAGCCTTGCTGATTGTCCAAACAGAACTTTTTGACTACATGTGGGGTATGGACTTGGTAAGAAGAAAGTGGGTAACAAATTTTGGGGTCCAATTTCCCTTGTTACCTCTTGTAAAATGAAAAATTTGGAGCTAAAGCAACATTTTAGAGGAAAAATTATGATTTTTCATTTTTGCATTAATTCCTGTGTAGCACCTGTAGGATTAACACATTTTATGACAACAGTTTTGTAGAATTTGCGGGGTGCAATTTTTAAAATTATATCACTTTTTGTGAGTTTCCAATATATAGGCCCCTCAAAAACTGTTTAAATATGAATAGGTCTCTAAAGAAACAAGGTATGTAAATTTCTTGAAAAATTGCTTCTAAACTTTTAACCTTTCTAAGATCCTAACAAAATAAAATAACGTTTGAAAAATTATGCAGATGTAAAGTAGATATATGGGAAATAGTATTTATTAATTATTTTGTACAGCATGACAAACTTGTTTAAGAATATAAAAATTCAAAGTTTGAAAATTGCTAATTGTTCAAAATTTCACCAAAATCCTGATATTTTGACAAATAAATGCAAAACATATTGACCTTAATTTACCTCTAAAATAAAGTACAATGTGTCAAGAAAAACACAATCTCAGCATATGTTAAAGCATTCCAGAGTTATTTCCACATAAAGTGACACATGTCAGATCTCAAAAATTGGACTTGGTCATTAAGGTCAAAATTATCTCTATCACTAAGGGGTTCAAATTTGGCTGGTTGCTGATCAAAGGGTGCAGCATTTCAGAGTATGCTTATAATGCAGTAGCGGTCTCTCAGTCATGCTGCCCATGATTTGGGCAGCTGGATTCAGCGGACATCTCTTTAACTTGTTTCTTTTTCCATCATTACCAAGATACATGAAGGGATGACATTTTTTAGCAATAATACACATACGACAATTTTTTATTATGGAGTAGAATGATGGAGGTGTATGGGAAATCTGTATTGATATCAACATTATAAGTCACATTCTGATTTACATTGTTTTATGTTCAATGACTAGTGCATATATTTACTAAAATTACTGATTGTTAAAGGGGCTGTCTCACCTCGGAGAACCCCATTAATTTCAGCTAAGTTCAGTTCTTGGCCCTTATAATCCTAGAAAAGAATTGCTACAAGTGGGAAGAAAAGGGATAGCACTGTGGGAAGGTTCAGGATAGCAGTTTGTGTTCCACTTGTTAGCATGCCCTCCACCCTGGACCATGATCCATTGTTAGGTTGGGGCTCCATACCGAGAATTTTGCACATTACATTGTAAACATCGACTGCTCTGATTGGTCCAGATCTGAAGTTCTTTCTAAAATCTGAGAAGACAATTAAATGATTAACCTCTTTTCTACTGCTTGTCTTTGTAAATGGCTTAGGAATCTGATGTCTCTAATATATTTTCCACCAGCCAATTATACACAGCTAAAAAAAAAAAAGACTGCTGAAATTGTATAATGAAAATTTATACTACTTTTATTATGGGTGTCAAACCCTAGTAAAGATGTCTGGTTGCAGTCAATAAATACAAAAAATGCCATTCAATAAATGGAAAAGATTTGCCTTTCAATATGTAGTGCCATCTGCCCAAAACTGCAGACAGTTCCTATTCCAATTGTCGTATTCAAAAGAATAGGAGTTGTTCTGCAGTACCCGGCAGCCGCCACTACACATTAAATGGAGCTGAGCTTTGCAACAACTCAAAGCTTTTGTGCCAGAAAACTGTCGTAAAAAGCTTTGAAAAGGCGCAACCGATTGCTCAAAATGTTGCAACTTTTGGTATTTTCATGTCATTGGCGCCCAGCTCCAACAAAGTGGGTGGAGCTGAGTAGGACAGTGTGCCGTGGTGACTCCCTCTCATCAAACTCATGATGAGCAGTGGTTTATTTATGCCACAAATCTTTCACCAGTCCCTGACTGGAGTAGGATTTGTGGTGAGGCACACACAGAGGCGCACGTGAATCAGGCGCAATGCACTCCACCCGCCTCCCCCCCACTAAGACCAGTGTGAAAAATGCAGGTCTTGATGAATTGGGGCCAAATTGTTTACATCTGGTGGCTGGTGATCAGTGGGGGTGTTGGTGTTTGAGCCCCTCTAATCTCATATTAATTACCTATCTTATGGAAAGCTTTTCAATATGTCATGACTGGACAACCCCTTTAAGTATTTGAAGTGTTAAAAATGGAAATGTGAACTCCACATGCACTGACATAGCTAATTTTAATGCGCACAACACATTTATACAATTCTGCTATATTGTGAAATAGAACTACACAACATAACAGGAAAAACAGCTCAATCAATAGTTACCTGGGCCAGATGCCAAAAAAAATCCTCTCATATCCATCAACTCATTGTCATATCCATGCCACCCATGCTGCCAGCCTTGATTAGACGCGGTGCCATTATTCCAGTAGGGAAGTTTCTCTTTACTCTAAAGAAAATATTATTAATAGGAACTACACAAAACAAACCATTGGAAAGTAGAATCATGCCCACCTCTGTTATGAACCAACCCTGTTCAGCTACTAGAGTTATTGGTGGCACAAATCTTCCTTTCTTGTAATAAAATCGATCTGGTATCTGGTCCTTTTCATAGACATCCATGTGCTGCACATCTTTCAGCTGGTTGTACACCTGTCAAATGCCACAAGATACTGTAAGACCACTGTGCCACACTAAACATTTGTCAAACAGACAAACGACAAACACTCATTTTTGTTTTTCTTAGTTTGATGTCTTTTTTACGATCTCTAAGGGCTATGGATTAGAAGACACATTTTCAAACACAGCATCAGAGAACTGCTAGCAATGGCATAGTGATCGCGGTCGCAGGGGGATGCGACTGCGATCAGTCCCGGAAGTGAAGAGGGCCTGCCTGAATTCCAGGGCAAGTGCCACTTTTAAACGTATCCATGTTTTCAAGACATCACACTAAATTGCGCCGCATGCGTCCGGCTGCAGACCGCAGGAAGGAACAGGATCATGCCGCTCAACGTGGGAGAGGGATGAGGAGAGTTTGACTTTACTTTTTTTTTTATTAAAACTTTGAGCCTAGGAAGGCACAGAAGGGAAAGTAGACACAGAGGGGCATTATAAAGAGGGGCAGAATTATTGTTTTCATTCTCAAAAGGGGACAAATATTCTAATGAAGCAAAAAGGGGCATAAATTGTATTTAGGCACAAAAGGGGACAAAATAATTGTATAGGGCATAATTATGTATAGGGGGCAACAAACTGGGAGCATTATGATTGTTCAGAGGCATATGGGAATCAAAATATTTTAAAAGGGAAATTATTGTATGGGGATACAACCGGCATGGGGCCCCATTTCTGTCCGGAGGCATAAAGGGGGCATTATGTATAACTTTGTTATTACAAGGAGTGCAGTGTTAATTTTGGGGGACCAAAAACTGGAATATAGAAAAGAGAGTGAAATTATTACCATGTAGGAAACTATGAAATTTGCTTAGAGGTGGGTAAAAATGAGGGGGGTAGTAGAATAGCGAAGAGCCAAAGATGTCTGGGTGTTACATTCTGCAGAAACAAGAATTCATCATGGAATTCTGGTCCAAATAGAGAATAATCAGAGAGAACGTCACTTTAGCTGTACAGTATACACATATAGGGTATACAGAGCGCCGGTGTACAACTGGTATCTACCACCTAGATATCACTGTATATTTGTAATATTGGTCACTGTGACTCCCCGGCGCCTGCACAATAGAGCACTGCGGCGCTTTGCGCATTCTCCGAGAGGTGAGGGAAATATGGTAAACATGGACATACAGTGGTGGGCAAAAGTATTGGCACCCCTGCAATTCTGTCAGATAATACTCAGTTTCTTCCTGAAAATGATTGCAATCACAAATTCTTTGGTATTATTATCTTCATTTAATTTGTCTTCAATGAAAAAACACAAAAAGATTTGTCCTAAAGCCAAATTGGATACAATTCCACACCAAACCTAAAAAAGGGGTGGACAAAAGTATTGGCACTGTTTGAAAAATCATGTGATGCTTCTCTAATTCGTGTAATTAACAGCACCTGTAACTTACCTGTGGCACCTAACAGGTGTTGGCAATAACTAAATCACACTTGCAGCCAGTTAACATGGATTAAAGTTGACTCAACCTCTGTCCTGTGTCCTTGTGTGTACCACATTGAGCATGGAGAAAAGAAAGAAGACCAAAGAACTGTCTGAGGACTTGAGAAACCAAATTGTGAGGAAGCATGAGCAATCTCAAGGCTACAAGTCCATCTCCAAAGACCTGAATGTTCCTGTGTCTTCCGTGAGCAGTGTCATCAAGAAGTGTAAAGCCCATGGCACTGTGGCTAACCTCCCTAGATGTGGACGGAAAAGAAAAATTGACGAGAGATTTCAACGCAAGATTGTGCGGATGGTGGATAAAGAACCTTGACTAACATCCAAACAAGTTCAAGCTGCCCTGCAGTCCGAGGGTACAACAGTGTCAACCCATACTATCCGTCGGCGTCTGAATGAAAAGGGACTGTATGGTAGGATACCCAGGAAGACCCCACTTCTTACCCCGAGACATAAAAAAGCCAGGCTGGAGTTTGCCAAAACTTACCTGAGAAAGCCTAAAACGTTTTGGAAGAATGTTCTCTGGTCAGATGAGACAAAAGTAGAGCTTTTTGGGAAAAAGCATCAACATAGAGTGTACAGGAAAAAAAAGAAGCATTCAAAGAAAAGAACACGGTCCCTACAGTCAAACATGGCGGAGGTTCCCTGATGTTTTGGGGTTGCTTTGCTGCCTCTGGCACTGGACTGCTTGACCGTGTGCATGGCATTATGAAGTCTGAAGACTACCAACAAATTTTGCAGCATAATGTAGGGCCCAGTGTGAGAAAGCTGGGTCTCCCTCAGAGGTCATGAGTCTTCCAGCAGGACAATGACCCAAAACACACTTCCAAAAGCACTATAAAATGGTTTGAGAGAAAGCACTGGAGACTTCTAAGGTGGCCAGCAATGAGTCCAGACCTGAATCCCATAGAACACCTGTGGAGAGATCTCAAAATGGCAGTTTGGAGAAGGCACCCTTCAAATATCAGGGACCTGGAGCAGTTTGCCAAAGAAGAATGGTCTACAATTCCAGCAGAGCATTGTAAGAAACTCATTGATGGTTACCGGAAGCGGTTGTTCGCAGTTATTTTGGCTAAAGGTTGTGCAACCAAGTATTAGGCTGAGGGTGCCAATACTTTTGTCTGGCCCATTTTTGGAGTTTTGTGTGAAATGATCAATGATTTGATTTTTGCTTCTTTCTCTTTTGTGTTTTTTCATTGAAGACAAATTAAATGAAGATAAGAATAGCAAAGAATTTGTGATTGCAATCATTTTCAGGAAGAAACTGAGTATTATCTGACAGAATTGCAGGGGTGCCAATACTTTTGGCCACCACCATGGGACGCGAAGCCTGTGAAAAACAAAGAAGATAAAACTACATTTCACTGCATTCAGACCTCTACTATGGGCCATACAGGTATGTATAGATTTACTTTTCTATACCCTGTATGCCCATAGTAGAAGTCTGATAACTCCAAAGTTGTTCCAATTTGATACTCAAATCAAAAGGTCATTGAAAGTACAATAAAAAAAAAAAAAGCACATTTAAAGGGAACCTGCAATACAGATTAATCTGCAGGTTATTAGCATTCTGACATCATGCAGCCACTACACTGCCACTGGCAGCCTTGCTCTTTCAGTCAAAGGGGTGATGCTGGCGCGGTTTCAGTCACCGCTCAGTGCATAGACTGTGTATCGGCCCCACCTCCGTGACTGAAAGAACAAGGCTTCCTGGGGGAACAAAGTTAATTTCCTCCTGACAGCGGAGCTCCCAGGGTGGCAGCCACACTGTGTCAGAACTCTATTATCCTACAGATTAAACCCATATATGCAGGTTAATAGCGTCATTTTACATGACAGGTTCCCTTTAAATGTGCTTTTTTTCTTTAGTTCCTTTGAGTCTCAAATTGGACATCACAGGAGGATGGTCCTGCAGTCACTTCTCTTATTTTACATGTCAGGTTCCCTTTAAGGAGAATGATATGTAATTTACTTCATTTAAAAAAAATTACTAAGTGGTTAGGGCTTAAAGATATATTTATAAATGGGTATCGGACAGCCCCTTTAATGATAAGTATGGTGGTATTAATCGGTTAATGTGTGGTGATAGTATGTGGTCATGGTGTGGTGGTATTTGTTTTTTTTAGTGGTAATGTTGGTAGTTCGCTCATTTTTGTATGGTAGCATTTGTTACTTATATAGTAGTATTTGTATCTGTAAAACGCTGTTGTCTGTATATATTTGTGTGCTCTTCTCTTATGAGGGAGGAGGAAAGTAGATCTTTATGGACCCAAGCAGAGCCACAAGGGTGCGCGCATTCAGAGCTACAAACTGGTTGTTGTAGAGGGACCCCTAGGATTCTAGTTATACCCTTGATTAGCTAATTCAGCATTCTTATGTATTAGGCCTCATTCAGACATCCATTTTTCTGTTGATCAGAGTTTGGTCCGAGTGTCAGTTTATTTCGTATGTGGAAAAAAAAATAAAGTTGTCCACCTTCTCCCCTCTGACAGTCCGTGAAAATCAGACAGCACTCTGATCATTTTTTCACAGACTCATAGATTTCTATTGCAGATTTTGATTTGACCCTTGGATCAAAATCAGATATTGCTCCGTTTTTTTTTTTTTAACAGACTACTCAGTCCAAGGAAAAATTCGGACCTGTGAACAGACCCATAGATTATCATAGGTACAAGTTCTATCCATGAAAACCACAGATAGCACTTGTATGACAAAAACTGATGTCTGAATGAGGTCTTAGCCATGACAGCTACAAAGACAATCTCTCACTCTGGATACCTGGCACATCCATGCATTACAAAGACAGCCCATCGCTATAAATAAGAATGATGTAATGCATAATTTCACCTGTTGTGGCGCTGTAGGGAAATTAAATAATTGTTGCTAGGCTCACAAAAATTACATTAGATCAACAGGAATTCCAGTAGCAGATTATAATCCACTTATTTTGGGAACTCTAGTAACAAAAACTAAATTGATTAAAGGGGTTGTCACTTTGGTTACATATTTTGCTTACAGGCAGCTCCTGCTGTGCTTTCTTTATAATAGCTGGTTTGTGATGATTTTATTTTTACATTTAAAAAAAGTTATTTCATTCTATAAAGAGACAACTGGGACAATGAAATAAAACCTCAATGTGCTTTTCACACCGACAGCAGACTAAATGACACCTTAATAGTGTTGAGCGAGTATGTTCTGTTAACCCTTTCGGCGAGTATGCTCAGGCCGAGCTCCGAGTATTTACAGCTGCTCTGTGATACTTTAAATCGGTCCCGTGTGCATGATTTCCGACTGTTTGACAGCTTCAGTACATGTGAGGAATGTGTAAGAAATAGACATTCCTCACATGTAATAAAGCTGTCAAACAGTCGCAAATCATGCTTCAAACATAACACCGAGCAGCTGTAACTACTCGGTGCTCGGTCCGAGAATACTCGGCTAAAGGGTTAACAGAACATACTTGCTCAACACTACACCTTAACACAAAAATATCCTGAAATCACTGACAACCAGAATATGCATGAAGTTAAAATGAATGTAGTAATGTGACCAAACAGTGAGCTTTGATGCAGTAGTACAGAAGAGGGCCACATACCTCGGCGTGCTTACCCTCCGCAGGCCACAGACTCACAGCAGGACCGCTGTCTTTTATTTGTAAAATGTCATTAAAGTCAATATATTTTTCGAGTTCTATCACTTTCTCCATCCAGAATAAATCTGTCATGCCATGGTCAGAGAAGAGAATGACATTTACTTTATCCTTTAGTCCACTCTCCTAAAAAAAGATAAATAAGTAAAAAAAAATCTTAAGTGAGAGCAGTTCTTAGATAATTCTCAGTTGCACATCCAAAAACATCTGTGTACCTTGTCTTAGTCTTGCTACTATGTAGCGATTTTAGAGCTGGAATTTGGACATTTTGCATGTGGCCTCCATTGAAGGGAGTCTGTCAGCAAGTTTTTGTTATGTAATCTGAGAGCAGCATGATGTAGAGAAAGAGTGTCACAGTATAGTAATTGGATTTCCAGGGACAATGGACTCCTACCCTGTCCCTCAATCTAGGGGAACCCTAGGCTATCCCTGTTCCCAAGATTCCCCTTGAAGGTGTGGATGCCGGGGTCTCTTACCTTGCTATGCTCCTATATGAACACTTATCTGTTTCCTCCCCACCCAGGGAGGTATGGGACAAAAGCGTATGGAATAACCCAAACCAGAAAGACAGGGGGAAACAGGGGTAAAAGAAAACTACTATCATACAAATACACTCACAAATGACCGAGTGGGAAACAAGGGAGGAGTAGGTCGGAAAAACCAAATGGGAAGAGGATTAGGAGAAAATACCCACAAACCAAATCCATGCAGATATCTCCTGAAAACAACTCGTAACCGCCTGCTCCAAACTCTGAACTCTTCATCAACTCCAAACCACGAAGTGGTAAGCTATCACTAGTAAAAAAAAAAAAAAAAAAAGAAGCAAGGAGGAGAGTTCATATACCTGCATGGAGTAACAAACTCAGAACAGCTGATACAATAAAGACAGAGCACTCCAGGAGTCCAAATAAGCAGCAACAGAGCAAATAAAGCCAGAACTGCTAATTCATTTATTTGTAGATTTAAATAAAGTTATTTCATTCTATAAAGAGACAACTGGGACAATGAAATAAACCTTGATGTGCTTTTCACACCAACAGAAAACTAAATGACACCTTGAGGCTATGTGCCCACGATGCAGAAATGCTGCATATTTTTTCCGCTTCTCCCTGGCAGGAAAAACGCATGCGGATTGTACATGCGTTTTTTACATGCGTTTTTCCCGCCAGGTAGAAGCGTTTGTCAAGCATTTTTGCATGCGGGTTATCAAGCGCTTTCCAAGCGATTTTAGCATCACTTGGAAAGTGCTTGACAACTTGTTCACACTATATAAATCCATGCAACCGGCATGGATTTATAGTAGTGTGACCAAGTTAGTTAAAAAAAAAGAATAAGAATGGTAAAATATATAAAAAATAAAGTTTATACTTACCCTCCGGTGTCCTCCCGGTGTTATCTCCGCTGCGTCCGGTGTGTTGGGCGGCTCGCGCTGTTGTGAAGGACCAGCGGTGACGTCATTGAGCCATGTGATGGGTCACATGACTTAGTGACATCATGGCAGGTCCTTCACAACAGCGCGAGCATTGCAAGAGACCGGACGGAGCAGACAAAACACCGGGAGGACATCAGAAGGTGAGTATAAACTTTATTTTTTATTTTAAATTCTTTTTTTTTACAGTTTCTATGGTACCCAGGTCTGGATGAGAGTCTCCTCTCCTCCAGACCCGGGTACCATCCGCACATAGAAACACATAATATCAGTCTGTACAAATGTACTGACACGGATATTATGCGTTTCAATGCAAGTCAATGGCGGCGATTACGCTGCGTGTCCGCAAAATTAATGGACATGCAGCGGATTTTTGAGTGCAGCATGGGAATGCGGCTTCTGATTGGGGACCATGGGGGGCGGATTAACAAGCGTTTCCCAAGCGTTTATGCTGCGGAAATTCCGCAGCATAAACGCTTGGAAAACGCATAGTGGGCACACAGCCTAACACCAAAATACCCTGAAATCACTAACAACCAGAATATGCATGAAGTTAAAATGAAGCTGATCTAACTACCGCAGGTGTACAGTGGCATGTAAAAGTTTAGGCAACCTTGGTCAAAATTACTGTTATTGCGAACAGTTAAGTAAGTTGAAAATGAAAGGCCTAAAGTTAAAGATTATACATTTCCATTTTATTTCAGCCGCAAAAAAAATATATATATATATATATATATATATATATATATATATACACACACATACATACACTGTATTTTCATATTTTTCATTTTAAAAATTGCAAAAAGGAAAATGGGCCGATGCAAAATTCTGGGCACTCTGCATGGTTAATACCTAGTAGCACCCCCTTTTGAAAGTATCACCCCATTTTGAATGTATCACAGCTTGTAAATGCTTTAAGTAGCCAGACAAGAGTCTTTCAATTCTTGTTTGAGGGATTTTCATCCATTCTTCTTTCGAAAATTCTTCCAGTTCTGTGAGATTCCTGGGTCGTCTTGCATGCATGGCTATTTTGAGGTCTAGCCACAGATTTTCAATGATGTTCAGATCAGGGCCATTGTAAAACATTCAGTTTGCACCTTTTGATGTAGTCTATTTTGGATTTTGACGTTTATTTAGGATCATTATCCATTTGTAGAAGCCATCCTCTTTTCAACTTCAGCTTTTTTAACCTCTTCATGACCTTGGCATATCCGCCGGGTGCCAGCTGATTCTGACAGCTGGCACTGAGTGTCAGGAGCGGTGCCCTCACTGTTCCTGGAAATTGAACCCCAAAAAAGGCTGTGATCGCAGCATTTAGAAGGCATGCAGAGGAAGCCCCCTCTGCTCTCCAATCGGTGCCCCCTCAACGTCATTGCGGGGACCCAATCATTGCCATGGTGACCCGATGTCACCAAAGCTAGCAAACTTGTTACACCATACTCAGAGCATGGTGTAGCAAGTTTGTGTGCAGGGCTGCGCTGACAGTTTGTAAAGCATAGCAATGCTCTTCCATTGCTATGCTTGATAAGCGATCAAGCTTCAAAGTGAAAGTCCCATAGTGGGACAAAGTAAAGACAAAGTGAAAAAAAAATAGTAAAAATAAATATATATACAGGTGCATCTCACTAAATTAGAATATCATCAAAAAGTCATTACAAACAGAGTGATCTATTTCAAGTGTTTATTTCTATTAATGTTGACGATTATGGCTTACAGCCAATGAAAACACAAAAGTCATTATCTCAACATTAACAGAAATAAACAATTGAAATAGATCACTCTGTTTGTATTGTCTCTATATAATATATGAGTTTCACTTTTTGTATTGAAGAACTGAAATAAATAAACTTTTGATGATATTCTAATTTAGTGAGATGCACCTGTATGTATATATTTGGTATCATCGTGTCTGGAACAAACCAACTTATAAAACTAACCCACTAGTAAACCCCTTTAGTTAACACTGTAAAAAAAAAGAGGCCAAAAACTATGCTTTATCATCATACATCTGAACAAAATGTGGAATAAAACGCGATCAAAAAGACGACTGTAAATAAAAATGGTATGTCTGAAAATGTCAAAAAACAAGCTGCTATACAGCTCCATCAGCGGAAAAAATAAAAAAGCTAGAGCTTTCAGAATAAGACGATGCAAAAAAGATTATTTTTTCTTAAAAAGATTTTATTGTGTAAAGCAGGAAAAGAAGATCTGTCCAGCGATGATATTGTTAATAAAAATCCATTTCTCTTTATTGAATAAAATGTAAAAGATAATACAGTGGATACAATCAAGAGCAACTACGATGCACCCTCCATGGGCATCCAGATCGACGCGTTTCAACTCGTTAGGTCTTAGTCATGATCATCGCTGGACAGATCTTCTTTTTCTGCTGTGCATATGCTCGACCCGGACCAGGGTGGTTCCGTGCGATGACTCTCCAAGGAAGTTTAACTCACTGGTGAGCTGACTCTCCCTACCCCTATTTTCCTTTGTGAGTATTTATTGTGTAAAAGTGCTAAACAAAAAAATATTCGTACTGACCCGAAGAATAAAGCTGCATTATCAATTTTACCACACGCGGAACGACATAAAAAAAAAAAAACCCACAATTCCAGAATTGCTGATTTTTGCTCATTTTGCCTCCCAAAAATTGTAATAGAAAGCGATAAAAAATGTCATATGTCCGAAAATTATACCAATAAAAACGTCAACTTGTACAGCAAAAAACATACATGCACATAACTTTGTCGGACAAAATATTGAAAAATTATAGCTCTCAAAATATGGCGATGCGTTTTTGCAAAAAAAGCATTTTTAAGTGTGTGACAGCAGCCCCAAAAAATAAATAAAGTCGTCTAATCACTTATACTACTTGAGGAATGGCGTAAATAATTAAATAAAACCAATTCTTCACCTGCTGTTGATTTTTTTCATTCTGCTTCCCAAAGATTGCAGTAAGGCTTGGCTAACATTTATCCTGTTCTACGCTGAGCGCTTACAGCGGGGTTTCCGTGTAAATCTCTGAAATATGTGATTCAGATGGAACTCCCGGCGGAAGATTCCCAATAATGAGGCAGATGGAGGCACCGTGGATGCCGTCTGGCCTGTGATCCCATGGTGTCCGTTTTATTAGGCGTGCATAAAAGTGCTGCCAACAACAGTTCGGTGTACCTCTGAAAAGAAGGACACCGCTGAACAGAGGCAAGACGGAGTCCAGAGTAACTCTGCTGTCTCATTATAGTGAATGGATCCCTCGGGCGTTATCATGTCACTCAGGGATTTAGATGGAAACCCCGATATAAGTGCTCAGCGTAGAGCACAGGATAAATGTGATCCAAAATGTTATGTAAAATGTTCCCAACAAAAGCTTCAAATCAATCCACAAAAAAAGCAAGTCCGTCATCTGTTAACGGAAATATAGGGGCTTCCACGTTACTGGTAGTACAAAGGCTCTGGAAAACCAAAATGGCTCCTCGCCCCCCCAAAAGAAATTCAGCAAATTCTGTTCCCCCAAATCCAAATGCCCCCTCCCTTCTGAGCTCCACAGTGTGCCTAATCCGCAGTTAGCGTCCACATGTTTGGCATTTCTGTAGCGATGAGAGCCCGCTTAATTTACGGGTGCTTGTCTCCAGAAGTATGAGCTGGTCACAATGTACGGGCACTACAATGTACTGGTCACTACAATGGCAGTTTTCAATTTTCATTCAGCAACATCCACTGCTGCTTGTTTCTGGAAAACACCCACGGAGTCAAAATAGTCACTACACCTGTAGATAAATTCCAAGAGAGGTGTAATTTCCAAAATGGGGTCATCTGAGGGGGGATTCTGCTATTCTGGCATTTAGGGTCTCTGTATACAGAGTCTGCAAACTATTCCTTCTGGTTATCGTCGTAAGCAGTACTGTACAGCCACATATGTGGCATTTCTGCTTTCAGCAGAAATTGTGGGACAAATTTTGGTGCCATTTTTACCCATTTCCCAGTGTGAAAATGTCAAATGTGGGACTAAAACTAAATTTTGGTGGTAAAAATGTAATTTGTTTCTTCACTGCCCAATAGTATAAAATTCTGTGACCCACCTGTGGTGTCAATATGATTACTGCACCCCTAGATTAATTCACTGAGAGTTGTAGTTTGTAAAATGGGGTCTTTTATGGGGGCATTCTGCTGTTCTGGCACCAATGTGACATGGCACCCTCAAACCAGTCTAGCAAAATCTGTACTCCAAGTTTCTGAGCTTTGAACTGTTCCTCAAAAGTAGTTTTCAACCACATATGGTGTGTTGGCGTACTCAGGAGAAATTGCTCAACAAATTTTGGGGTATATTTTCTCCTGCTATCCTTGTGAAAATGAAAACGATTTAGGGCTAAAACAAAATTTTTGTGGGAAAAATATATTTTTTTCATTTTCACAGATCAATGGTGTAAAACTGTGTGAAGCACCTGTGGGTTCAAGGTGCTCACCACACATCTAGATAAATTCCTTGAGGGAGGGGTCTCCAAAATGGGGTCACTTGTCGGGGTTTCCCACTGTTTAGGCACATTAAGGGCTCTCCAAACGCATCATGACACCTGCAGAACTTTACATCAAAGTCTGCGTTCCAAAATGTCACTCCTTTTCTGAGCCCTGCCGTGCACCCAAACAATAGTTTACTCCTACATATGGAGTATGTACTCAGGAGAAATTTCACAACAAATTTTGGGTTCCATTTTCTCCTGTTACCCTTGTGAAAATCAAAAAAATTTGGGGTTAAAAGTCAATTAGATTTTTCTATTTTTACGGCTCTATGTTATAAACTGTAAAGCACCTGGGGGTTCAAGGTGCTCACTACACATCTAAATACATTCCTTGAGGAGTCTAGGTTCCAAAATGGGGTGACTTGTGGGGGATTTCCACTCTTTAGGCACATCAGGGGCTCTCCAAATCCAACATGGCGTCCGCTAATTATTCCAGCAAATTTTGCATCCAAAAAGTCGAATGGTGCTCCTTCCCTTCCAAGCCGTACTGTGTGCCCAAACAGAAGTTTTCCTCCACATATTGGGTATAGTCGTACTCAGAAGAAATTGCACAACAAATTGTATGGTGTAATTTCTCCTGTTACCCTTGTGATATCGAAGAAATTTTACCATTATCATGAAGTAGAATATGTCATGAAAACACAATCTCTGAATCAGTGGGATCCATTGAAGCGTTCCAGTGTCATTACCACGTAAAATGACACTGGTCAGGATTGTAAAATTTGGCCTGGCCATGAAGGTGAAAATGGGCTCTGGGGTGGAGGGGTTAAAGATGGTGTTATGTTCGCATTAATAAGTTGTTTAAATTTCATTGAATTCATTCTTCAATCTACCTGTGAAATGTTCCCTGTGCCACTGGATGCAACACCACCCCAAAGTATGATTGATCTACCGCCATGCTTAATGATTGGAGAGATGTTCTTTTCCTGAAAGTCTGTGCCCTCTTCTCTCCACACATACCTGTGAACATTTAGAGTACTATTTTAACTTCATCGATCCACAGGATCAGGTGCGGACACAGACTGTAGTGGGCCCCTGTGCAAGAATTTTTTTGGGGCCCCCCCCTGCCCTTCATAGGGGGCATGAAGGCCCCCCCCCCTGTGCATCTCTCATCCCCCCGTGCATCTCTGATTCCCCCCACTCCTAGTTAATTAATTGTATTTAAAAAAAATAAAACTTGTTATACTTACCCCCAGGGCCGGCTCCAGGTCTTTGTGGGCCCTGGGCGACAGAGTTTCAGTGGCCCCTTTAACACATACTATGATTCATGATGCACAGATACCACAGAGAAATATATATATAGTACAAGGCCAAAGATTTCACTTACTACATTACATGAGCGATCTCTATTGTAAATTCTACAATAGCTCAGAAACCGGCGAATCCTCACAGCGCACAGTGCAGACCGGACAGTATAGTCCTCCATACAGTATTATGGGCACCATATAATGCTCCATACAGGATACTGGTCCCCATATAACACTGCATACAGAATACTGGCCCCCATAAAATGCTCCATACAGAATACTGACCCCCATATAACGCTCCATACAGAATACTGACCCCCATATAACGCTCCATACAGAATACTGACCCCCATATAACGCTCCATACAGAATACTGTCCCCCATATAACGCTCCATACAGAATACTGACACCCATATAACACTCCATACAGAATATTGGCCCCCATGTAACGCTCCATGCAGGCTGTTCCCCCCTTATAATGCCCCATGCAGGATGACACCCCCCTTTTAATGCCCTATGCAGGATGTCACCTCTACCCCCCATAAAAGCCCCATGCAGGAAGTCACCTCTCCCCCCCATATAATGCCCCATGCAGGATGTCACACCACCCCCCCCATATAATGCCCCATGCAGGATGTCACACCCACTCTCCCCCCACCATATAATGCCCCATGGCCCCATACATAAAAAAAAAAAATCAAATACTCACCTCACTTCTTACCTGATGCTGATCCGGACTCCAGCATCGTCCGCGTCTTCCCGCTGTGACAGCTCAGGAGAGATCACGCGCGGTGTAAACATATCACCGCACCCTCTGACCTGAGACGTCACAGTCAGAGGACGCGGAAGACGCTGCGGAGGCACGGGGAGGGGTAAGTAATGTGCCGGCGCCGTCACATGACCGGAGATGTCCCTGCGCTCAGCATGGGGCCGGGGAACCATGCTGAGCGCAGGGACATCTCCGGTCATGTGACGGCGGGGGGTCCTGCGGGGGGGCCCCATGAGGAGACGCACAAGAGGGGGGCCCCAACGGGGCTCCGAGGGGGCCCCGACCGGCCGGGCCCCATGCTGGAGTCAGGGCAGTCATGCCCTGATGGCGGCCCTGCTGGAGGCTGGAGGGGCCCCCTCTCCCTCGGGGGCCCCCGTTCAATGAACCGGCTGCACTGGCAGTATGTCCGCCCCTGCACAGGATCCAAAATGCATCAGCCTTATTTACATGTTCTTTTGCATACTTCTGACAGTTAATTTTATGGTGAGGATGCAGGAGAGGTTTTCTTCTGATGACTCTTCCATGAAGGCCATATTTGTGCAGGTGTCTCTGAACAGTAGAACAAAGTACCACAACTCCAGAGTCTTCTAAATCTTTTTGAAGGTCTGATTGGCCTCTCTAGCAATCCTATGAGCAGCTCTCACTGAAATTTTGCTTGGTCTTCCAGACCTTATCTTGACCTCCACTGTTCCTGTTAACTGCCATTTCTTAATTACATATTGAACAGTGGAAAGGGCAACTTGAAAACGCTTTGCTATCTTCTTATAGCCTTCCGCTTTGTCGGCCTCCACAATTTTCATTTTCAGAGTGCTAGGCAGCTGTTTAGAAGAACCCATGGCTGCTGTTTTTGGCACATGGTTAGAGGAGGCTGGGTTTTTAAAAAGCCTGGAAATTTGCATCACCTGGCCTTTCCCGACAGGTTAATTAAGGTCTGAAACCTTGGTCAAATTTATCTGAGCACACAAATCTCCAAGGGTGCCCAAACTTTTGAATCAGCCCATTTTCCTTTTTGTAATTTTAAAATGTAAATAATGATAATATATATTTTTTTTATTTGCCTAAAATACAAAAGGAAATGTGTCATCTTTAACGTTAAGCCTTTTAGAGATCATTTCATCTTCAACTTGCTTAACTGTTCACAATAACAGTAATTTTGACCAATGGTGCCCAAACTCTTACATGCCATTACATACACACACACAGACACATACATAGCCATCACAAAAATCTTGCTATTTTCAGTTTCCATTATACCTTATATTAGATTCATACTTCAGATTCTGTACAGATGAGTTTTCAGAAGTGCCAATAATATCACAGACAGAGTTACAAGCAAAGCCCCCGTCTCACATAGCTAGATCGCTAGCGAGATCGCTGCTGTGTCACGGTTTTGGTGACGCAACAGCGACCTCACCAGCGATGTCGCTATGTGTGACACTTTGCAGCGATCAGGCCCCTGCTGTGAGGTCGCTGATCGCTGCAAAGTGTCCTGGACCATTTTTTGGTCCTTGCCCTCCCACTGGTCAGCACACATCGCTGTGTGTGACCAGCGGAAGCAGAGATCAGGCTAGTAACCATGATAAACATCGGGTTACTAGGGGCACACGCGTACCTAGTAACCCGTTGTTTATCATGGTTACGAGCCTGCTAAAGTGAGCGGTAACCTCCCGCTCACCGTAGCAGAGTGGTAATCATGATAAACAATGGGTTACTAGGTGCGCATGTGCCCTAGTAACCCGATGTTTATCATGGTTACCAGCCTGCTCCTGCTTCAGCAGGCTGGTAACCAGGAGCAGGACATCGTGGAAAGATTCTTTACACGATGTCGCTGCTCCCCTGATCGTTGGTGAGCCTGCCTGTTTGACAGCTCACCAGCGACCACATAGCGACGCAGCAACGATCCCTGACAGGTCGTATCGTTGTCGGGATCGTTGCAGCATCGATAAGTGTGACGGGGCCTTAAAGGTAACCGCTCTATATATAGTTGATAACACAGGATCCACCAGTCACACCTCCTCACCCTCTGTGCACTATGACCGTTGCTAGATTACACATACTCAGATAACGCTTTTATACAAACAAATAGGGTGTGAGTCAGTCTAAAGATTCACTCACACTAGCGTATTAAAAAAAAAAAGTAATAATCAATCCTATTCTCACTTGTCACCCGTGTGCTGTCTGTATGTAATCCGTTGTTTACTCTGCCGCTATTCATGTTTCTTATGTTACTGTATCCGTAAAAATCGGACGCCAAACCGATGGCCTGCGATTTTTTTTCTCGCACTGTACGGATCTTGGAGGAAAATTGCAGCATGCTGTGATTTTTTTTTCATACCGAATACAGCTGAGAAAAAAATAGGCAGATCTGCACCGCTTCATTGAATAAAAATATCGGATTGCACTCTGAACAATGTTATCGGATTGCACTTGTCTGATCTATATGCTAGTGTGAGCGTGCCCTAATGCTGCTAATATTCATGAGAAGAAAAAAGTGAAGAATATGGGGGATATAATATCATTCCAATCGACTGTATCATATCCGGTCTGAGATTATAGACCTCCTTTAAAATGTGAAGCTGAGACAGGTCACCTAGCTCAGTAGATGGTCCAGTTGCAAAAGCTCCAAGTGGAAAAACCTCACACCCCTAGCGGCCTAGCTGGGACCAACGCCTTTCTGGCAGGACAAACCCCTGATGGGAACCCAAGCTGTTTATCTTCTTCAAAGAAATCCCCCCTAGATGGACGGGAGGCATAATTTCATAAAGAGTTATGGAGTTACCCTACGTCCTAGTCGTATACACTGGCCCATTCCCTATATCTCGAAAACCGCCCCTTGGGGTCTCGACCCATTCTAGCACTCCAGGGTGGGGAGATACATAGAATGGCTAGTAGAAGGCAGGTAGCGAAGCCATTTTTTGGTCTCCAAGCGTAACAGGGGCCCAGCCGGATCACATGGCGCAAAAAATGACCTCTCTATGACCATCCATTGAGAAGTTATGATCCATCATAGGTTTTGGAGTTTTAGCTACCAGACCCAAGGGGAGGCAAAGGACGTGACTGACATAGGGGTTAATTCTTCATGCGAGGCTGTGGCCAGTGTTCGCTTCTAAGGGAGGTCATGCTGTCATATCGTATTGGAAGAAACCGGAAACCACTGAACCCCAAACTTCCCATGCGACTGCGTGGCACCAAGGCCTAAACATCCAAATGGTAATGGACTTTTGTATCATCTGCTCATACTTATTGTACTAGACCTGTATTTGCATATCTGACCATTGTATATGTATATCCATTGTCAACATAGTGTTTTGGATATATAATTTAACCTTGGGCTTCTCTTTTTTCTCGATCCACAAATCCACATGTTCGTGTTCTCGGTTTAACGTCACATGGGGCTGGTTTCTGGCCCGATATAATCCCGTTAACAGACCAGACTTACAGGTGCTTCTCACAAAATTAGAAGATCCTCAAAAATTTTTTTCAGTTATTCAATACAAAAAGTGAAACTCATATTATATAGAGTCATTAAAAACAGAGTGATCTACTTCAAGTGTTTATTTCTGTTAATGTTGATGATTATGGCTTACAGCCAATGAAAAACACAAAAGTCATTATCTAAGTAAATTAGAATACTTTATAACAACAGCTTGAAAAATGTTTTTAAAATCCAAAATGTATGTTCAGTAAATGCCCTCAATACTTGGTCAGAGTTCCTTTTGCATCAATTACTGCATCAATGTGGTGTGGCATGGAGGCGATCAGCCTGTGGCAATGCTGAGGTGTTATGGAAGCCCAGGTTGCTTTGATAGCAGCCTTCAGCTCGTCTGCATTGTTGGGTCTGGTGTATCTCATCTTCCTCTTGACAAAACCCCATAGATTCTCTATGGGGTTAATGTGAGGTGAGTTTGCTGGCCAATCAAGCACAGAGATACTGTTGTTTGTAAACCAGGTATTGGTACTTTTGGCAGTGTGGACAGGCGCCAAGTCCTGCTGGAGAATTAAATTTCCATCTCCAAAAAGCTTGTCGGCAGAGGGAAGCATGAAGTGCTCTAAAATTTCCTGGTAGACGGCTGTGCTGACTTTGGTCTTGATAAAACACAGTGGACCTACACCAGCAGATGACATGGCTCCCCAAACCATCACTGATTGTGGAAACTTCACACTAGACCTCAAGCAGCTTGGATTGTGGCCTCTCCACTCTTCCTCCAGACTCTGGCACCTTGATTTCCAAAAGAAATGCAAAATTTACTTTCATCTGAAAACAACACCTTGGACCACTGAGCAACAACAATAAATTAATTTTTTGATGATATTCTAATTTTGTGAGAAGCACCTGTATATCTAACGAGGAACTGGTGGCAGTCCTACTGGGCTGGCAATGCTCTGTTTTACTGGTGCTAATTAAAGGGGTCTCTCAACCTGTCAGGGTGGTGAGAAAGTGTTGTGCCACCTATCGGTTGTGTGTCACCCATCTCTCACTCCCTGTTCCTTCCTGTGCCCATGTGGACTGAAAGTGGGGAGACTGTACAGTGTGACCCCCACCCCCCGACATATTAGTGACGTCAGGCAGGGTGCCGAGGTGCGGTTCTTCACACTGAAAAATAGAAAAAATAATGCATAAATACATTATATCAGTATGCAGTATATAAGGGTGCGTGCCCACTATGCGTTTTTTCAAGCGTTTTTGCCGCGGAATTTCCGCAGCGAAAACGCTTAAAAAATGCTTGATAATATGTGCCCCATGGTCCCCAATGATAATCCGCCTGTGCTGTGCACATGCTGCGGAAATTTCCGCGGCTGATTATCATTGTGGAAAAATACGCAGCATGTCCATTCATTTTGCGGACACGCAGCATAATTGCCGCCATTGACTTGCATTGAATCGCATAATATCCGTATGAGCACATGTGCACAAGCGGATATTATGCGATTCAATGTGCGAATGGTACCCGGGTCTGGAGAAGAGGAGACTCTCCTCCAGACCCAGGTACCATAGAACCTGTTAAAAAAAGAATTTATAATCTTTATTTTTTATTTTACTTACCTTCTGATGGCCCCCGGTGTCCTCAGCAATGCGTCCGGTCTGTTGTATGGGTCGTGATGTCGGCGGTCGCGTGACCTGTCACATGACTAAATGACGTCATGGCAGGTCCTTTCACACCACCGCGACCCATACAACAGACCGGACATAGCGGAGAAAACACCGGGGGCCATCGGAAGGCAAGTATAATCTTTATTTTTTATTTTTCACCATTCTTAGTCTTTTTTTTTTTTCTAACTATTACTTGGTCACACTATATAAATCCATGCTGGTTGCATGGATTTATATAGTGTGACCAAGTTGTCAAGTACTTTTCCAAGTGATGCTAAAATCGCTTGGAAAAGCGCTTGATAACCCGCATGCAGAAAAATGCATGCAAAAACGCTTCTACCTGGCAGGAAAAACGCATGTAAAATCCGCATGCGTTTTTTCCTGCCAGGGAGAAGCGGAAAAAATATGCAGCATTTGTGCATCGTGGGCACTTAATGCATCTACTTTCATAGGCAGTATTCTATGAGTTATACGCACAAAATGTTAATATGGGGGACACTAGACTGTAAACATGAGTTGTGCTCTGGTCACACACTAGGTATTCTGTTACTCCAGGAATGTGCTATGAAAGCATTCAAGTGTTTAAATATTTAACAGAGATTCAGTGTAACACAACATGTTACAAGTTCATTTCTAGCGAGACACAAAACTTTTACAAAAGATTGTGAAATTCTAAAAGAACCAAATGCACACTAACTTTTTTTTTTTTTAAAAAATCAGGATCTTGTTATTATATTTATCAGGAGAGGGATTTTCTACTTTTTAGGTTAATTAGGTAAAGCGAAATGAACAGCCTAGACTGGAAATAAAACATACATTGTAGCAAACTACCAGAGATTATTTGTGCAGCTATCCTGATGTTTGGGTCTGCGTCCAATTGCCCCCTTCTCTATGAGAGGACCCCAGATCTGTCACTGATTTATCATAGTTTGGGGTCATATTGGAACATATGCACTGGGGCCCTGAAACTTTATGGTATTTTATGCCTTAGACTATGATTTTTTTTGCTGCAATTTTATATGTCAATTAAAGACTGCTTTTTACAGTACCAGCAAAAGTTATGAGATATCAGAAATCTCATGCACACACTTGTATTTTTTTCTTGACTGAATTGGAAAACTGCTTTTTTTAAAATCTGCAGCATATCAATTATTTCAGCGTTTTTTCACCATAGAAAAGCAATGAGAAAGCAAAAACGCGGCAAAAAACGCAATCATGCGTTTTTTGGTGAATAAAACTAACTTTATTAAGCATGTACTGTCGACAAATAACATGTAATCTGCATAAAAAAACGCAGCAAAACTTGCTTTCTCTAAGCAGTTTCTTTACTGCCAAGAAAGCAGGTTTTGATTGCAGAAATAAGCAAAAAAACAACGTGTGAATATAGCCTAACAGTGATATAAAGATGTTGCATGGTAAAAATAGCTGTTTTCAGCCTTAGGCCAAGTGCCCATGATGCAGAAATGCTGGATATTTTTCTGCTTCTCCCTGGCAGGAAAAACGCATGCGGATTTTACATGCGTTTTTCCTGCCAGGTAGAAGCATTTGTCAAGCGTCTTTGCATGCATTTCTGCATGCGGGTTATCAAGCGCTTTTCCAAGCGATTTTAGCATCACTTGACAACTTGGTCACACTGTATAAATCCATGCAACCGGCATGGATTTATATAGTGTGACCAAGTAATAGTTTAAAAAAAAGAATAAGAATGGTAAAAAATAAAGATTATACTTACCTTCTGATGGCCCCCAGTCTTTTCTCCACTGCGTCCGGTCTGTTGCACTGCTCGCGGTGGTGTGAAAGGACCTTTCATGATGTCATTTAGTCATGTGACAGGTCACGCGACCCCCGACGTCAGAGGTCGTGTGACCTGTCACATGACTAAATGACATCATGGAAGGTCCTTTCAGACCATTGCGAGCCGCCCAACACACCAGACGCATCGCTGAGGAGGCCGGAGGCCATCAGAAGGTAAGTATAATCTTTATTTTTTTATTTTCAATTCTTTTTTTTTTTTAACAGGTTCTATGGTACCCGGGTCTGGATGAGAGTCTCCTCTTCTCCAAACCCAGGTACCATCCACACATAGAATCGCTTAATATCCGCATGTGCACATGTAGTGATGCGGATATTAATCATTTCAATGCAAGTCAATGGCGGCAATTACGCTGCGTGTCTGCAAAATGAATGGACATGCTGCGGATTTTTCCGCAACGATAATCCGCAGCGGAAATTTTCGCAGCATGTGCACAACACAGGCGGATTATCATTGGGGACCATGGGGCACGTATTAACAAGCGTTTAAGCGTTTTCACATTGGAAATTCCGCGGCAAAAACGCTTGAAAAACGCATCGTGGGCACACAGCCTTAGGCTTCGACCCCACTATCAGAATTTGGTTATTATTTTTTCTCAGGAGTGGGAGCTAAAACCAGCAGTGGGTGATAAATGCAGAATTGGTGACTTGTTTCTATTCTACCTTTTCTCTGATTGTTCCTCACCTGGTTTTGGCTCCCACTCCTGAGAAACAATACTGACCGAATACTGATCAGATACTGATAGTGGGGTCATGGCCTTAGTGTCAGTTGTTGGATAAAGCATTACATACTCTGAGTTCTTTCAGTTTTTCCATAAAGATGTAAATAAGTAATTACTATAATTTGTTGGTCCAGGCTTTCTAACATTTGATCTACTACTCTAGTGGCATTTTTCCTTTGTTCAGACCAGGGTCCATAGTGATGACCTTCTATATCAACGCGTTCATAATAGACGGCAGCCAGTTCAGCATTACTATTCCTGTAAAATAATTAAATAGTTAAATTGTAATTATGATAATAATAACAAAACTTATTGTGCTTAATTATCTGATTCAATAATACAAGTACGACTTCTAGATGATATTCAATATATACATGTTTATTAAAGTAATTTTCCCTCTTCATATGTATAACTTTAGTTGTATATAATTTTATAGAAATTACATATCGAATGTAAAATTTAAAAAGTCCTACTGGGCATTCACCAGAGAGGGATCAAATTTATCTTTTATCCAACAGCTCATTTTTTTTACTACCATATAAGCACAACAGTTTAAAACACACACACACACACACACACACACACACCTTTTATTATTACATAGTTGTGGTGATTATTATTTTTTCTATTTAATAAAATATATATATATATATATATATATATATATATATATATACAGTTATATGAAAAAGTTTGGGCACCCCTATTAATCTTAAGCTTAATGTTTTATAAAAATTGGTGTTTTTGCAACAGCTATTTCAGTTTGATATATGTAATAACTGTTGGACACAGTAATGTTTCTGCCTTGAAATGAGGTTTATTGTACTAACAGAAAATGTGCAATCTGCATTCAAACAAAATTTGACAGGTGCATAAGTATGGGCACCTCACCAGAAAAGTGACATTAATATTTAGTAGATCCTCCTTTTGCAAAAATAACAGCCTCTAGTCGCTTCCTGTAGCTTTTAATGATTTCCTGGATCCTGGATGAAGGTATTTTTGACCATTCCTCTTTACAAAACAATTCCAGTTCAGTTAAGTTTGATGGTCGCCGAGCATGGACAGCCCTCTTCAAATGATCCCACAGATGTTCAATGATATTCCGGTCTGGGGACTGGGATGGCCATTCCAGAACATTGTAATTGTTCCTCTGCATGAATGCCTGAGTAGATTTGGAGCGGTGTTTTGGATCATTGTCTTGCTGAAAGATCCATCCCCTGCGTAACTTCAACTTTGTCACTGATTCTTGAACATTATTGTCAAGAATCTGCTGATACCGAGTGGAATCCATGCGTCCCTCAACTTTAACAAGATTCCCGGTGCCGGCATTGGCCACACAGCCCCAAAGCATGATGGAACCTCCACCAAATTTTACTGTGAGTAGCAAGTGTTTTTCTTGGAAAGCTGTGTTTTTTTGCCACCATGCATAACGCCTTTTTGTATGACCAAACAACTCAATCTTGGTTTCATCAGTCCACAGGACCTTCTTCCAAAAAGAAATTGGCTTCTCCAAATGTGCTTTTGCATACCTCAGCCGACTCTGTTTGTGGCGTGCTTGCAGAAACGTCTTCTTTCGCATCACTCTCCCATACAGCTTCTCCTTGTGCAAAGTGTGTTGTATAGTTGACCGATGCACAGTGACACCATCTGCAGCAAGTTGATGCTGCAGCTCTCTGGAGGTGGTCTGAGGATTGTCCTTGACTGACCTCCCCATTCTTCTTCTCTGCCTTTCTGATGTTTTTCTTGGCCTGCCACTTCTGGCCTTAACAAGAACTGTCCCTGTGTTCTTCCATTTCCTTACTATGTTCCTCACAGTGGAAACTGACAGGTTAAATCTCTGAGACAGCTTTTTGTATCCTTCCCCTGAACAACTATGTTGAATAATCTTTGTTTTCAGATCATTTGACAGTTGTTTTGAGGAGCCCATGATGCCATTCTCCAGAGGAGATTCAAACAGGAGAACAACTTGCAAGTGGCCACTTTAAGTAGCTTTTCTCATGATTGCATACACCTGGCTATGAAGTTCAAAGCTCAATGAGGTTACAAAACCAAAAAAAGTGCTTTAGTAAGTCAGTAAAAAGTAGGTAGGAGTATTTAAAACAAGAAAATGATAAGGGTGCCCATACTTATGCACCTGTCAATTTTTGTTTGAATGCAGATTGCACATTTTCTGTTAGTACAATAAACCTCATTTCAAGGCAGAAACATTACTGTGTCCAACAGTTATTACATATATCAAACTGAAATAGCTGTTGCAAAAACACCAATTTTTATAAAACATTAAGCTTAAGATTAATAGGGGTGCCCAAACTTTTTCATATAACTGTATATTTACCGTGCTACAACTATGTAAAATACTGTAATAAAATATGAAATGGGTTTTATGGTACCTCAGAGTTTGAACAGCATCATTTACCGCCTTTGTGAAATTAGCATCTGACGGAAAATTATAATATTCCCGGCAGTAATTGGGTCTAACACCAAGAATTTCAACTTCACAGCCTGCAAATGCATGAAAAAAAATAGTTATTTTAATTATATATAATTTCTCACGTCAGTATCTCTGGTACGAGTAGTGACAGTTTCCACAAGTACTGGCGACACTGACACAGGCAGACCCATTTAAAACTATGGGTCTGTGTACATCTCAGTATATTTTCACAGACCGTGTGTGTGTGCTCCACAGGGAGACAAGTCCATTTTTTTGCAGATACACGGTCCTCAAAACGTCCCACACGGATGTCATCCGTGTGACACGGACCGGTGCCTGGGAATCAGAGCTACAGTTAGAGCTGTTTCGAAGCGCCAGGTGCTGAACACTGCCCTCATCATGGTTCCCTGCCGATGCTGCGATCAGCACCAGCAGGAACAATGATGAGGACAGTGGTAGTCTGCTGTAAAAATAAGAATAAAATAAAATCCATGTACTCACCTCTCCTAGGTGTCACCCACTGTAATCCATGCGACCGCTGCTGCCGAGGAGCCAGGGAGAATGAGCCCCTCCATAGCTGCTGCTCAGGAGCGGTGTCCTGTCACTCACCGAGCGCAGCTCTGGAGCCGCTCATTCTCACTGGAGAATGACACACGGGACACATATCTCCGGTACCGGAGATATGCGGACGTGTGAAACCTGCCTTAATAGAGATATGAGAATACGGAAATATCTCTCTCACTATAAATATACTATATACAGTACAGACACCTCTAGGCTGTGTAAGGGCTATTTGACCAAGAAGGAGAGTGATTGGGTGCTATGCCAGATGACCTGGCCTCCACAGTCACCAGACCTGAACCCAATCGAGATGGTTTGGGGTGAGCAGGACCGCAGAGTGAAGGCAAAAGGGCCAACAAGTGCTAAGCATCTCTGGGAACTCCTTCAAGATTGTTGGAAGACCATTTCCGGTGACTACCTCTTGAAGCTCATCAAGAGAATGCCAAGAGTGTACAAAGCAGTCATCAAAGCAAAAGGTGGCTACTTTGTAGAACCTAGAATATAAGACATATTTTCAGTTGTTTCACACTTTTTTGTTAAGTATATAATTCCACATGTGTTAATTCATAGTTTTGATGCCTTCAGTGTGAATGTACAATTTTCATAGTCATGAAAATACAGAAAAATCTTTAAATGAGAATGTGTGTCCATACATACACATTTTATATGGCGGGGGTGAGCAAATCATTTTCCCGACTAGCCAAATGAGAGACCATGACTTCTTGAGGGTCGAACTAATAGGCCAAAACACTTTCAGCTCACAATTATTATAAAATTATTATTTTATATTAAAGAGGCCCTGCCATGAACTTTTTTTCTCTAAATATGTTCATATGTACATGTAGTGTATTGTATTGTCAGTATGTTAATATATTCACTCCTGTCTTTCAGTATGCAACGCCATTCCGCTCCTCTTCTAAGTGTTAACATTACAAAAAAAAAGTTTCTGTGTACTGAGCAGGTAAATACCACTGCCCTTTTTTATGCCATGTTAATTTTTGGAGAATTTTAATTCCTTTTTCTGTGGCTCTGTTTTTAATTTTTCCTTTTCAAAAGGGACGTCACTGCTTTTGAGACTATTTAGATTACTCTATTCTCTATGCATAAGCTGGTCCTAGGGCCTCAGTTTGCCAAGGTCTTATTGACGAGATGTGAACAAGCTCCTAATCACCCTTCCTTTGCTGGGATAGCCTGCTTGTACGCAAATAATGTGTGTTGCTCAAGTAGATAGCTTCCTTCACTTATCCAAAATGCCACTCTAAATGACTACTGCAGTCTGAGAATTATTCAACCCTCTTAACACAATCCCACATGAGAGCAAACATGAGGAATTCTCAAGCACACCCGATACTATAATCAAGAACTTCATAAGTTACATCAAGTGTGCTAAGATAGAACATCTGAAGGGGTTAGGAGTTTGTTGCTTGAGACTAGTAATGGGCGAACCCGTGGTTGTTCGGGTCCGGCGGGTTCGCCGAACATATATTAAAAGTTCGGTACGGGTACCAGAATAGTACCCGGACCCCAAACATCCGGCAGAGCTCTGACCGGCGTTAACGATCTTACCGCCGATCAGAGCCCCTGTTTCCTGCGCTGTCACTCAGATGACAGTGCAGGAAACACCCCATATTCGGTGTGCCGAACCTGAACAGTAACACGGACTTTAAGGGAGTCAGTGTTCTGGGTCTGTGCTCAAACACTAGATGTTCAGTATGGACCCCGAAATTTACCGTTCAAGTCAAAAAAAGTGTTTCATATAGTTAAGGGATCATTGCCTTGCACAATCAAGGAAAAGGCTAAAGATACAGTTGGCAGTATAGTTCACTAAATTAAAGTTAAAAGAACACTAGCTACACTACCTGGATGATGCAGAAAGAGGGAGCTATCAATGGCAGTCACCAGAACCCGGAGAAGGCTGATGGTCAAAAACCCTTTAGTGACAGCAAAATACCTGCAGCAAGATTTGGTATCAGCAGTCACTAATTTCAGTTTGCTCAGTAAGGGTTCATGCAGACACCCAGGAATCCGCAATAAGACCGCAATGCACAGACTGGCCGTGGATCTCCTGACGGGAGAATACATTTATTTCTATTTCTAAATATTTCATATTTCTATGAGGCTGTCCAACCTCATGTTGGGAGACCTGAAGCCAGCCCATGCCTTGCATTCTGTTTTCGGACCAAGATCTAAAAGAAGTCTGCATGAGCCATGAGGTTCATTCTAATCGCTGAAGGTGTCCATGTCTTACCTCCAAGACGTACACCTCTACTGGCCCCATAACACAAGAAAAATAAGCTCCAATATACTCAAAACCATGTAAATAAGACAGAGAAGTTTTGAGATTTTGCTGTGCTAAATGGTGAAACCAAACGAACATTTCAGGACTATGAATCAATTGTGTTCGGAGGAGGAAGGAAGGAAGAAGCAAAAGCTGAAAAGAAGACCCTGCCTTCAGTGCAGCATGATGAAGGATTGATGATGCTCAAAAGCTGCTTTTTTTTCGCTGGTACTGGGAGCCTACAGCATTTGGAGATTAAGGTGGATTAAATATCAGAAAATCTCAGAACAAAGAGTCACACCTTTTGTGAGTAAGCTGAAGCTTGGGAGTCACTGGACCTTCCAAGTGGACAATGAGCCTAAGTATGTCAAAGTTCATCAAGACTTAGCTTCAGAATAAGGTGTATGTCTGTAAACCAAACAATATACGCCTGCCCTGTCATGTTTGTACTTGATAAAGACCTGTAATAGGTCAAAAGATTGTTCATATTTATGGCAGAGTGAACTTAGTTTTGATTGTCTATCCTCATATATACTTGACTACTTCCAAGTTGATCCCTTGGAGAATTTGACCGCGCATCCATGTGAGTGCTGCCAGCTGTTTTTTTGATTAGCTTCAAAAGGAGTCCTGGAGAATCCTGGAGGGTTAGTCACAATTACCTGACTTGAACCTCATAGAAAATCTTTGGTGGGATTTGAAGGAGGTGGTTGCAACACATAAACCCAAGAATGTTAGTGAATTGGAGGCTATTGCCTATGTCGAATTGTTTACGATCTCTCAGTAACGCTCCGAGAAGCTGGAGTCTGCATCATGTTTGCAATCAGTGATAACAGCCAGTGGATGACTATTATCATGCAGGGGTTGAATAATTCTGAGAAAGCATGTTACACACCTGTTCCTGGTCTGGGTTATGCTCCATTTGCCCCGCTTTCTTGAACTTTCTTGTGCTCCACGTTGGGCTTTACAGGTGGCCTGGCGTGATTCCATGTGATGAACTGCCTGGGCTTGTTTAAGGGTTTCTGAGACACACAGCCAGGCTTTAGTATTGAATCTGAGGCTAGACTTGCAGTTTGTGGTGTACATCATGGGCCTTGAACACCATATCATCTGTACCTCCCTATCATATGAATTTAAGTCTCCTGATGAACCTGTTTTGGAAAGATGCATCGAGGCAGAGGCAGAGATTTGAAAACCACATCTCCTTATGGATATCTTGAATGATAAGTGAATGTTTTACTACTACTACTCCTTCCCCTTCCCCACTTAGCCAGTTGGACTTTGTCTAATATAGGCTTTTTCAGTGTTACTGCTACGTCAGGGATAGTGAGGGAAAGAGAGGGTGAGCCGTCGTGGAGTAGAGGTGCCAAAACCGCGTTATCTAGGGTGCCAACCTTCGATGACAGGCAGGGCTAGTAGGTCTATCGCCGAGGGTTAATTAGGCCTGGGGTGCGGATCCTGGGTTTCACATGTATTACCCCACAACCTATATTGTTATCCGGTTCAGTGAGTATAAACTATACAGTGGGTACGGAAAGTATTCAGACCCTTTTAAATGTTTCACTCTTTGCTTCATTGCAGCCATTTGGTAAATTCTAAAAAAAAAACTTTTCATTAAAAGTACACTCTGCACCCCATCTTGACTGAAAAAAAAACACAAATGTAGACATTTTTGCAAATTTATTAAAAAAGAAAAACTGAAATATCACATGGTCATAAGTATTCAGACCCTTTGCTCAGTATTGAGTAGAAGCACCCTTTTGAGCTAGTACAGCCATGAGTCTTCTTGGGAATGATGCAACAAGTTTTTCACACCTGGATTTGGGGATCCTCTTCCATTCTTCCTTGCAGATCCTCTCCAGTTCCGTCAGGTTGGATGGTGAACGTTAGTGGACACCCATTTTAAGGTCTCTCCAGAGATGCTCAATTGGGTTTAGGTCAGGGCTCTGGCTGGGCCAGTCAAGCAAGGTCACAGAGTTGTTCTGAAGCCACTCCTTTGTTATTTTAGCTATGTGCTTAGGGTCATTATCTTGTTGGAAGGTGAACTTTTGGTCAAGGCTGAGGTCCAGAGCACTCTGGAAGAGGTTTTTATCCAGGATCTCTCTGTACTTGGCCGCATTCATGTTTCCATCAATTGCAACCAGTCGTCGGGTCCCTGCAGCTGAAAAACACCCCCATAGCATGATGCTGCCACCACTATGTTTCACTGTTGGTATTTAGTGTTGAGCGAGCACTAAAATGCTCGGGTGCGCGAAGCTCGGGCCGAGCTCACCGTGATACTCGGGTGCTCGACCCGAGCAACGAGCCCAATGTTAGTCTATGGGAGACCCGAGCATTTTTGCGGCGGCACCCCCGGCAGTCTTTTAAAAGCCTAACAAGTGCCCAAAACGATAGTGACAGTGATCAAATGACATGGGGACAGCATGGGGATCGCACCAGGAAGCATTTCTGACCCCCAGGTCACTGCTGTCAACAACGTGGTTAGAGGTATTAAGCCACTTTTAAGGGCTCACAATAAAACGTTCAAAAACGAAACTGAAACTGCTTTCCTGTGAAATATGTTAAGGAAGTTCCTTTCCAGGGTAAAGACTTGTGTATAAGGTAAAATAAATAACCCCCCAAAAAATACTCCTCCACACCTTGGGCTATGTTCACAAGTAGCATTTTTTATGCGTTTTTGCACTTTTGTATTGCTTTCAACCGTGACAAATGCATTCACCGGGAAATGTAATTTTAACATTTTACAATCTTATCTGGCCATGTGCTGTGTGACACATGCATACAGTGCTGAAAAGACATGGGAACAGCATAGGGAAGACCCCTGGAAGCATCTCTGACACCCAGGTCACTGCCTAAAAGTATGCCCATCAGAAGTGATCCTTGCCGCATCAGAAGATGCAGACTTGTAACTATCCCCGTGCAAGTCCTTGTCCCAGGGCATTGTACCTCACCCATTCATTGCAATGCAAGCGGAAATATGCAGCCTGCCACCCACCCACCCCAGGCTGCAATACCATACTGCTAGCTTGCACTTGAAATTGGGCCTTTTAGTTAGGAGGAGGCTGAAGCTGGCCACTACCTCATGGCTGCTTTGGCAGCGAGGTCTCCATACTCAGTCCCCAGCCGCCACTATTTGTCCCGGTAACCTTCCCCACACTTTTCTTAGCCTGGCCTGCTTTAGGGCAGCATTGGACGAGCCCACCGGACTATCAGACTCCTCCGGTGGGCCCTGGCTTCTCCATCAGGGGAGTCGAGAGTGCCAAGGTGAGGAGCATGATGATGATGATAGAAGTTAGCATCTGCTTTGTTTTCTTTTAGTGCAAGCGCATGTATGTAGTAGCGGCTAGGCCTGAGGTGGTCAGCGTTTTGGCGCATATCCTACCTCCTCCGAGGATTGCTGGATGTTTTCCTACTACTATCCCAGTTCTATGACTCCCGTTAAAACAAAGCTTCAGGTGATAAATGATGGATGAGGTGGTGGCAAAGGAGAAAGAGCAGGAGGAACAGGAACCATTCACATCAATATCAGGCCAGTCAACCACACGTCTTGTAGGATATGTTTCTGTACCAAAAGAAGCGGTTCGGCTACACAGTTATAGGGCATACAGTGAGTGCAATGCCTACCAAAAATTTAGAGGCACTCCAATGCCCCTTGGAAGTGACATGGAGGTCAGAGGGCCTTAACTAAACAATTTTTTCCATTTATAGCAACTGGGTCTCCTGTGCACTGTTGGCCTAAGCAGTGAATGGAAGGCTTTCCAAAAATTATGAGGAACTGCAATGCCCCTTGAAACAGACGTGGATTACAGCGTACTAAAAACCTTCTACCCATTATTGGGGAGTGGGTCTCCCTTAGTGTTCGCCTATGCATAGAAAAGGAAAAGCTGACTAAAATTAGGAGGAAATGCAATGCCCGTTGGAAGAGTCATGGAGGTCGCAGTAGCTTAATAAGACGGTTTTAATGCCCCTCGGAAGAGACGTGGAGGTTGCAGTAGCTTAACAAGATGGTTTTAATGCCCCTTGGAAAAGTGGTGGAAGTCACAGTAGCTTAACAAGACTGTTTTAATGCCCCTCGGAAAAGTGGTGGAAGTCACAGTAGCTTAACAAGACTGTTTTAATGCCCCTCGGAAGAGACGTGGAGGTCACAGTAGCTTAACAAGATGGCTTTAATGCCCCTTGGAAAAGTGGTGGAGGTCACAGTAGCTTAACAAGACGGTTTTAATGCCTCTCGGAAGAGACGTGGAGGTCCCAGTAGCTTAACAAGAAGGTTTTAATGCCCCTCGAAAGAGACGTGGAGGTCCCAGTAGCTTAACAAGACGGTTTTAATGCCCCTTGGAAGAGACGTGGAGGTCCCAGTAGCTTAACAAGATTTTAAGATTGTAAGGATTTAATGCCCCTTACAAGAGCCATACAGTACAGCATATTACAAACATTATTGCCACTATTGGGGAGTGGGTCTCCCATAGTCTTTGCCTATGCCTTCCAAGCAAAAGCTGCCAAAAATTAGGACGGAGGAACTTGCAATGCCCCTTACAAGAGCCATGCAGTACAGCATATTACAAACATTATTCCCGTTATTGGGGAGTGGGTCTCCCATAGTCTTTGCCTATGCCTTCCAAGCAAAAGATGACAAAAAAAGGACGGAGGAACTTTCAATAATGGCAACACGGACCACGGTCACCCTGGTGGTATAGTGGTGGTGGAGGCTGAGGATAAGGAGAAGAACATAAAACAGCCGAAATGAGCAAGCGTATACACATGTGTGGATGTGAAGCGGTGCATGTGAATACACCTCCCGAAATAACACAGTGGATTTGACTTTGTTACTCTGCTGTCATTTGGTGGTGATGAGAAGTCTGGCCCAATCCAGCCCTTGTTCATTTTGATAAGGGTCAGCTTGTCAGTTGACAGGCGAGTGCGCTTATTAGTTATAAGTCCCCCAGCGGCACAAAAACACGCTCCGATAACACGCTAGCAGCAGGGCAGGCCAGGACCTCCAAGGCGTACAGAGCGAGTTCATTCCAAGTGTCCAGCTTGGATACCCAATAATTAAAAGGCACAGAGGAATCACGGAGGACGCTGGTACGGTCGGCAAGGTACTCCCTCACCATCTTTTGAAACTTTCCACTCCTTGTGAGAGTACCCCGCGCCTCAGGGTCTGTCCGAAGGGAGGGTCTGAGAAAACTGTCCCAGAACGTTGACAGTGTTCCCCTGCCTCTGCTGGATTGGAGTTGCGTCTCTCTCGCATGTACGCCTTGGTTGGGCAACGGACTGTGACCTCTGCCGGTAGCGTGTTCAGTTGGGAATTTTTTTTAACAGTTCTGCAGCAAGGGCCTTTTGGTACTGTCCCATTTTTGTAGACCTCTCCACCTCAGGAATAAGAGAGTGAAAGTTCTCCTTGTAGCGGGGGTCTACAAGTGTCACCAACCAGTAATGACTGTCACCCAACATTTTGACAACGCGAGGGTCACGGTTAAGGCAGCGTAACATAAAGTCAGCCATGCGTACCAGACTGGTAACTGGCAAGAATTCCGTGTCCTCACCAAGATGATGACTGACCATGCTCTCCTCCTCCTCCTCCTCCTCCCCCTTGTCCTCAGGCCACCCACGCTGAACCGACGGTATGACAGTTGTACAGGTACTACCGTCTACAGCGCATGATACAAGCTCCTGTTCTTCCTCCTCCTCCTCTCCCTCATTGTCCCCCAATGCACATTGGGATGAGATGAGGCTGGGCTGTGTGTAATCGACCGCTACGGCTTCTTGATCCATCTCATCATACTCTGGCTGCAATGCCTCCTCTTTAATTCTCTGCACAGAGCGTTGCAAAAGACAGACAAGTGGGATGCTGATGCTAATGATGGCGTCATTGCCATTCACCATCTTGGTGGACTCCTCAAAGTTTGTCAAGATGGTGCATATGTCAGACATCCAGGTCCACTCCTGAGGTCTTATGTGTGGAGTCTGACCTGAATATCGACGGCCTTGTTGCAGCTGGTAGTCCACAACTGCTCTCTTGTGCTCACAAATCCTTTGCAACATGTGGAGGGTAGAGTTCCAACGTGTGGGGACATCACACACCAGTCGGTGTGACGGAAGCTGCAAACGCTGCTGCAACAGCAAGGGCGGCGGAAGCTGTAGCCGACTTGCGAAAATGAGCTGACAGGCGGCGTACTTTGACGAGCAGATCTGGCAACTCTGGGTACGATTTAAGAAACCGCTGAACCACGAGGTAAAGCACATGAGCCAGGCATGGTACGTGTGTGATCTCGCCTCGCCTCAGAGCCGCCACCAGGTTACGGCCATTGTCACACACGACCATGCCTGGATGTAGGTTCAGCGGTCTCAGCCACAGATCTGCCTGCTCTTTCACAGCTGTCCACAACTCATAAGCAGTGTGAGGTTTATCACCTAAGCTTATGAGTTTCAGCACAGCCTGTTGCCGCTTGGCGGAGGCAGTACTGCAGTGCTTCCAGTTTGTAACTGATGTGGTGATATCTGAGATGGAGGCTGAACATGAGGAGGAGGAGGAGGATGATGCGCAGGAGCTGTACACTGTGGGAGGCAACTCTGACTGACATAGGACCCGCAATCCTCGGTGTGGGGAGGATGTGTTCCGTCCCAAGGTCCGACTGGGTCCTGGCTTCCACTATGTTTACCCAGTGTGCCGTCAGAGAGATGTACCGCCCCTGGCCACAAGCACTTGTCCACGTGTCCGTTGTCAAGTGGACTCTCCCAGTAACTGCGTTGTTGAGGGCACGGCAGATGTTTTGGGACACGTGCTTGTGTAGTGCGGGGATGGTACACCGGGCAAAATAGTGTCGGCTGGGGACCGAGTACCGAGGGACGGCGACCGCCATAAGGTTGCGGAAGGATTCCGTCTCCACCAGCCTAAAAGGCAGCATTTCCAACGCAAGCAGTCGTGAAATGTGCGAATTTAGGACTGTGGCCTGTGGGGCATTAGCTGCAAATTTCCGCTTTCATTCAAAGGTCTCGGATATGGACAATTGAACGCAGCGGTGGGATGTGGACGTTGATGCTGTTTCTTGAGAAACTGCCATAACAAGTGAAGACTGAGAGGAGGGGGCATCTTTGCATGCAGTATGGACAGGGGATTGCCTTGCACACAACAGCGGAAGAAGCAGTGGTGACACCCGCTGACACCGGTCGTGGACCCTGGGGTTCGCCCCACAAAGTCGGGTACTTTGCTGACATGTGCCTGATCATGCTGGTGGTGGTCAGGCTGGTAGTTTTGTCACCCCTGCTGATGCTGGCATGGCAGGTGGTACAAATGGCCTTTTTGGGGTTATCAGCAGAGTCTTTAAAAAAATTCCAGACTCTGGAAGACCTACAGGTTGTACTGGCAACGTCCCTCGTGTTGGTGTTATGGGGAACTGTTGCCTGATGGGGTACTCTGCCTCCCTCACCCTGTGTGCTGCTGGCCTCGCTCTGCATGTCCTCCTGCCACGTTGGGTCAGTTACTAGATCATCCACCACCTCCTCCTCTTCCACTTGCGCACCACGATCCTCCTCCTCACCTCCTGGCAATTGTGTCTCGTCATCATCCACCTCTTGTGACAAATTGCCAGCGTCGACTTCCTGTGGCCATGGCTGTTCAAATATTTGGGCATCGCTACATGGGATCTCCTCTTCCACCACTTCAAGCGGAGCAGGCGAGGGGCACAAATCTGGAAATGGACCAGTGAACAGCTCTTCAGAGTGTCCAAGTGTGGGATCAGTTGCTGTCTGACGACACTCGGCATGGTGGGAGGAAGGAGCATCAGGGTGAGGAGGAGTATGCAGTCGAGACTCACGGCTACTAAGAGTTGACCGTGTGGAAGACAGACTGGAGGTGGTGGTGCCCAGGTAACTGGAAGTATTATCTGTTATCCAATTAATAACCTGTTCACACTGATCAGTTCGCAATACTGGTGTTGTTCTGTGCTTCCCTAGTAATTTGGTCAAGAAGTGGGAGCGAGAAGATGTGGCTGTTGGTTGTGGCACATTTTCACCTTGGCCACGGCCCCGTCCTCAGCACGCACCATCACCAGAACGTCCAGCTCCACGTCCCTTGCCACGCGCCTTGCCCATTGTAAAGGAAGTAAAATAGCTTACACTCGCACTATCAATGGAAAAAGGGTAATAAAAAGTAGATTAGAACCGTGGAAGAGGAAAACCACAGTTATATTTCTCTGGCCTACACCCGACTCTTTTAAACAATCTGAACAATCAGGGAGAAACTATTATTGTTTTTCTTTACGGAAAAAATACCAAAAGCTGGATAATAGAGATTTTTTACTGTGGGACGGCAAAACCACAGTTATAATTTACTGGTGTATACCAGACTCTTTTAAACAGATATATTGGTGTCTGAACAATCAGGAGACACTATTACTGTTTTTCTTTACCGCAAAAAATGGCAAAAGCAGGATAATACAGATATTTGACCCGTGGAACTGCAAAACCACAGTTCTATTTCTCAGGCCTACACCAGACTATTTTCAACAGATATATTTGTGTCTGAACAATCAGGGAGACACTATAAAAGTTCTTTTTTTACGGCAAAAAAATGCCAAAAGCAAGATAATAGAGATTTTTTACCGTGGAACAGCAGAACCACAGTTATAATTTACTGGTGTATACCAGACTTTTTTAAATATATACATTTGCGGCTGAAGAGTGAGCGACACACTCAAACTGTTTTTTTTTTTTTTTAGATACAAATGGCCCAAAAGTGGATAATACAGAGTTTTGAACCGTGGAACTGCAAAACCACACTTCTGTTTCTCTGGCCTACACCAGACTATTTTAAACAGATATATTTGCATCTGAACTGTCACAGACACACTTTTTTTTGGGGGGGGGGGGGGGGAAGGGGAGGGGGGAGACACCAAAAGGTTAATAAGACGGGTATTTGTACAGTGTGAAGGAGGGGAAAAAAAAGAGGATTTAGATTTAAAAAAAAAAGATTTTTCCTGGCCCCCGAGACCTGGAGCTAACTCCAGCAATTTCAGCAACAGGAGCACACAGGACTGTAATGCAGCGTTTGCTGGTATAACCACTGCGTCTCCTATACAGCCTGCCTGCCTGATATCTGGGATGGATATTAGTCCTGAGAAGGACTGTTTGTTTGATCTGGCAGCCTTTACAGACCCTATACTAACTATTTCGCAGTATATATCTCTCCCTAAATCAGCAGCGCTGTCCCTACACTGTCTGATCCCAGTGGTCTGTGTCCAAGATGGCGGAGCCCGGTTTTAAATACTCGAGGTGACGCTGTGCGGCCAGCCAATCAGTGTAATGCCCACAACCAACATGGCTGCGGCATTACAGTGACTGGCTGGCAATCCCTGCATGTTCATTGGCTCTGTAAAGAGCGCCAAACATGCAGGGCGAAGACCCGAGCTCAAGCCCGAGTAACCCGGAAATGCTCGGTGCTCGCCGAACATCCCGAGTAGCGTGATGCTCGGGCGAGTACTGAGCAGTGTAGAGCATGTTCGCTCAACACTATTGGTATTGTATTGGGCGGGTAATGAGCAGTGCCTGGCTATCTCCACACATACCGCTTACAACTTTTTGGTGATAATTCTATCTTCGTCTCATCAGAGCAGAGAATCTTATTTCTCATAGTCTGGGAGTCCTTTATGTGTTTTTGAGCAAACTCTATGCGGGCTTTCATATGTCTTGCACTAAGGAGAGGCTTCCGTCAGGCCACTCTGCCATAAAGGCCCGACTGGTGGAGGGCTGCAGTGATAGTTGACTTTGTGAAACTTTCTCCCATCTCCCTACTGCATCTCTGGAGCTCAGCCACAGTGATCTTTGGGTTCTTCTTTACCTCTCTCACCAAGGTTCTTCTCCCACGATTGCTCAGTTTGGCTGGACGGCCAGGTCTAGGAAGACTTCTGGTGGTCCTAAACATCTTCCATTTAAGGATTATGGAGGCCACTGTGCTCTTAGGAACCTTGAGTAATTCAGAAATTCTTTTGTAACCTTGGCCAGATCTGTGCCTTGCCACAATTCTGTCTCCGAGCTCCTTGGACAGTTCCTTTGAGCTCTTGATTCTCATTTGGTCTGACATGCACTGTGAGCTGTGAGGTCTTAGACAGGTGTGTGCCTTTCCAAATCAAGTCCTATTAGTTTAATTAAACACAGCTGGACTTCAATGAAGGAGTAGAACCATCTCAAGGAGGATCACAAGGAAATGGACAGCACGTGACTTAAATATGAGTGTCTGAGCAAAGGGTCTGAATACTTATGACCATGTGATATTTCAGTTTTTCTTTTTTAATAAATTTGCAAAAATTTCTACATTTCTGTTTTTTTCAGTCGAGATGGGGTGCAGAGTGTACTTTAAAGAGAAAAAAATAACTTTTTAGAATTTACCAAATAGCTGCAATGAAACAAAGAGTGAAAAATTTAAAGGGGTCTGAATACTTTACGTACCCACTGTATATCTATTCTTGAACTATAATGTCTCTATGAATGATATACACTGCTCAAAAAAATAAAGGGAACACTTAAACAACAGAATATAACTTCAAGTAAATCAAACTTCTGTGAAATCAAGCTGTCCACTTAGGAAGCAACACTGACTGACAATCAATTTCTCATGCTGTTGTGCAAATGGAATAGACAATAGATGGAAATTATTGGCAATTATCAAGACACACTCAATAAAGGAGTGGTACTGCAGGTGGTGACCACAGACCACATCTCAGTACCAATGCTTTCCGGCTGATGTTTTGGTCACTTTTGAATGTTGGTTGTGCTTTCACACTAATGGTAGCATGAGACGGATTCTACAACCCACAGATGTTGCTCAGGTAGTGCAGCTCATCCAGGATGGCACATCAATGCGAGCTGTGGCAAGAAGGTTTGCTGTGTCTGTCAGTGTAGTGTCCAGAGGCTTGAGGCGCTACCAGGAGACAGGCCAGTACACCAGGAGACGTGGAGGGGGCCGTAGGAGGGCAACAACCCAGCAGCAGGACCGCTACCTCTGCCTTTGTGTAATGAGGAACAGGAGGAGCACTGCCAAAGCCTTGCAAAATGACCTCCAGCAGGCCACAAATGTGCATGTCTCTGCACAAACGGTTAGAAACCGACTCCATGAGGGTGGTATGAGGGCCTGACGTCCACAGATGGGGGTTGTGCTCACAGCCAAACACGGTGCAGGACGCTTTGCATTTGCCACAGAACACCAGGATTGGCAAAGTCGCCACTGGCACCCTGTGCTCTTCACATATGAAAGCAGGTTCACACTGAGCACATGTGACAGACGAGACAGAGTCGGGAGACGCCATAGAGAGCGATCTGCTTCCTGCAACATCCTTCGGCATGACCAGTTTGGCATTTCTTTGGAGGGCCGCACAGCCCTTCATGTGCTCGCCAGAGGTAGCCTGACTGCCATTAGGTACCGAGGTGGGATCCTCAGACCCCTTGTGAGACCATATGCTTGTGCGGTTGGCCCTGGGTTCCTCCTAATGCAGGATAATGCCAGACCTCATGTGGCTGGAGTGTGTCAGCAGTTCCTGCAAGATGAAGGCATTGAAGCTATGGACTGGCCCGCCAGTTCCCCAGACCTGAATCCGATTGAGCACATCTGGGTCATCATGTCTCGCTCCATCCACCAACGTCACATTGCACCACAGACTGTCCAGGAGTTGGCGGATGCTTTAGTCCAGGTCTGGGAGGAGATCCCACAGGAGACCATCCGCAACCTCATCAGGAGCATGCCTAGGCGTTGTAGGGAGGTCATACAGGCACGTGGGGGCCACACACACACACAATACTGAGCCTCATTTTGACTTGTTTTAAGGACATTACATCAAAGTTGGATCAGCCTGTAGTGTGTTTTTCCACTTTAATTTTGGGGGTAACGCCAAATCCAGGCCTCCATTGGTTAATAAATTTGATTTCCATTGATGATTTTTGTGTGATTTTGTTGTCAGCACATTCAACTTTGTACAGAACAAAGTATTCAATGAGAATATTTCTTTAATTCAGATCTAGGATGTGTTATTTGAGTGTTCCCTTTATTTTTTTGAGCAGTGTACTTCTTCATTAGAACAAAAGAGACAAGACTTGGTTAGTGGTTGATATGTGCGGGCATCTCCAGTTGGCTCGATTATCATAGACTGGATTTTGTTTACATTTTCTATTTTTCACACTGGTGATATTGGTGTTTTTTTAATACAGTTTAAATAAATTCAATGTTTTAAGGGTATTATGTACACACGGAGTGTTATGTGCTACCTGCCTACGGTTTCCTGACATCCTCAGCCGGCCTGCAGTTTCCTCTACTTCACCTGCGGTTTCCTATTGTCATCAGTCTGCCTGTGGTTTCCTGCATTCCACCTGCTTGCCTGTGGTTTCCCACATTCCACCTATCTAACTACGATTCCAGTCCCTCTACTCACCAACGCCCAATATACCCACCTGGACCTTGGGCTTCAAAGATCCATCTCACCCAGTGAGCCCCTTGAACTTCTCGTAACAATTCAGTAGTGTCACGGGTGTGTCAGGGTTGACAGTCATACAGTGTCCGGCTGTAGTAGGTCGCTGGGTTTGGTCTTCCAAACATCTTGTTACGGATCCGGGTGGTGGAACCTCTGTGCCGCGGTGCAAGGAGGGACCCAGAGGGACGTGACTAAGTATCAACTCAGACCGACCCTGGTCGTACGGCGGCTAACGACTCTATGACCAGAGAGGGACCAGGTGCTACTCTGGGGACGACCTTGTAGGAAAGCAAGTGGCTCCCACGGGTCAGCAGACTGGGACTGACTGGTAAAGCAGATGGACACAATAGGCAGGCAGGAGTCTCTGAATAGTAGACAGGTGGTCACGGCAAGTGACAGCAGGAGCCTCCAGGTAGGCTACGGCAAGTGACGGCCAAGCAGGCTGAAGTCTCTAGGTTAGCAGGCGGGTGGTCACGGCAAGTGACAGCAGGAGCCTCCAGGTAGGCTTTCAGGTAACAGGCAGGTAACAGGTGAGTGCTCCCAGGTGAGCGGGCTAACAGGCACGGCAGGTAGCAGGCAGGTAACTGGCAGGTGCTTCCTGGTAAGCAGGCGGACTTGCCCATAGACAGACTGGCGGGAAGAACGGAAGGCAGACTGTCGGGCTGGAGAGTAGTCAGGCTGGCGGACTGGAACCGTAGTCAGGCTGGCAACTGGACCTGAGGGCTGAAGCAGAGGTAAGTATGCTGTGCATCAACTTTTGCTTGGGCACCTCCATTTTGGAGGAGGTGCCTTCTATATGGGAGGACCCTCGGCTATTGGCTGGGGACTCCTTAGGACGGCACGCGCGGCCCCATTAAGAGAGAGGGAGCGCGCGCGCCCTAAGCACAGTGCCCGGGAAGCTGCGCGCGCCGGCAGCAGCAGGAAGAGGAGCGCAGGAGGACGGAGGACGCCGCGCGGAGAGCGGGGAGGGGAGAGGGATGGCGTCTCTGCCTGGCAGTGGGCAGAGACGCCGATGCTACAGTACCCCCCCTTTCCGCCCCCTCTTTTTTTAAGCCAGAAAGAAATTTTTCAAGGAGAAGCAGGGCATGGATGTTCTCCCTGGGTTCCCAAGTTCTCTCCTCTGGGCCAAACCCCTTCCAATCCACCAGAAAAAAGGTTTTCCCTCTTACCCTTTTGGTAGCCAGAATATTCTCTACCTCAAAAACGTCCTTAGCAGAAACCGGAGCAGGGGAAGAACCTGGATTGTTGGAAAAAGAATTAAAGACAACTGGTTTGAGGAGAGATACATGGAAGGAGTTGGGAATCCGTGAGGTGGCTGGGAGTTTTAACTTGTAGGCCACTGGATTGATTTGTTTAAGGAGTTCAAATGGACCGATGAACTGAGGACCCAACTTGTAGGAGGGTATTTTGAGCTGAACATGTTTGGAGGAGAGCCAAACCTTGTCACCGAGGCGGATCCAGATGTCTTTTGTCAGCATGTCTCTTCATCCGCTCGGAGGACTGAAGAAGTGGAATGGTGGAAAATTCGCTGACCAGAGACTCCGCGGCAGGGTTGTCCACAGAAATGGAGACGGGAAACGGAATCCGGGGATGTTGACCATAGACTATAAAGAACGGAGACTTGGAAGATGATTTGCTCTCATGGTTGTTGTAGGAGAATTCGGCCCATGGCAGGAGATCCAATCAGTATGGTGAGCGTTAAAGTGCCGGAGGTAGCTAGTAAGGATCTGGTTGATCCGCTCCACTTGACCATTGGACTGTGGATGATAAGCGGAGGAGAAATCCAGGGTGACATCCAGCAGCTTACATGTAGCTCGCCAGAAACGTGAGGTGAACTGAACCCCTCGATCCGACACGATGTGGAGGGGTAGGCCATGGAGACGGAAGATGTTGAGGAAGAAGTCCTTAGCTAGCACTGATGCAGACGGGAGACCAGGCAGAGGGATGAAGTGGGCCATTTTAGAAAAGCGGTCGGCGACCACCCAAATGACTGTACAACCGGCAGAGACAGGGAGATCTGTAATAAAGTCCATAGCAATGTGTTGCCACGGAGCATCAGGTACGGGAAGAAGCAGGAGATGACCGGCTCGTAGATGTCTGGGAACTTTGTTGCGGGCACAGGACGAACAGGCTGAGACGAAGTCTACCACATCCTTGTGCAGGGTAGGCCACCAGTAATGCCGGGCGATGAGCAGGAAGGTCTTCTTTTGGCCAGCATGGCCGGCTAGTTTAGATGAATGAATGCAGCGAAGAACCTTCTCACGATCCGGTACTGCTACAAACGTCTTACCGGGTGGAAGACGAGTCAGATTCAAGGGGGCCACATTCATCACTTTGGAGGGGTCGATGATGTGCATAGGCTCCTCCTCTTGATCGGAGGACAGGAAGGATCGGGACAAGGCGTCGGCTTTGACATTCTTGTCCGCCGGGCGGAAGTGTAGGACGAAGTCGAAGAACAAAGACCACCGGGCCTGGCGCGGGTTGAGTCTTTGGGCATTCTGGAGATATGCCAGGTTTTTGTGATCCGTATAGATGATCACCGGGTATAGACCCCCTTCAAGCAGGTAACGCCACTCCTCTAGCGCCAATTTAACGGCTAACAGTTCTCAGTCTCCTATAGAGTAGTTGCGCTCAGAGGAGGAGAAGAGTTTGGAGAAGAAGCCACAGGTTACCATTCTCCCAGAAGAAGACTTTTGGGTGAGCACCGCTCCGGCTCCGGATGAGAACTGTTTGTTGCTATCCGGAAGGTGCAGCACTGGGGCAGAGGAGAAGGCTTGCTTTAAGAAAAGGAAGGCCTCCTCAGTCTTCGGGTGAGCGCAGATATGGGAGCAGTCCGAGAAGAGAAGTGCGGGATGAAGAGACGATAGTAGTTGGCGAAGCCCAGGAATCGCTGAATCGCCTTCAACCCCTCCGGACGGGGCCACTTTAGGACAGCAGAGAGCTTCTCAGGATCCATTCGTAGGCCAGTCTGGGAGATAACATAGCCCAGGAATGGAAGAGAGGTCTGCACGAAGAGGCACTTCTCGTATTTTGCATAGAGGTGGTTCTGCCTGAGCCTAAGCAGGACCTGACGAACATCCCTCCGGTGTGTGGGAAGATCCGGAGAGAAGACCAAGATATCGTCCAGGTATACCACCACGCAGGAGTAAAGAAGATCACGGAAGATGTCGTTGACCAATTCTTGGAAGACAGCAGGAGCATTGCAGAGACCGAAGGGCATCACACGGTACTCATAGTGACCGTCCCGGGTATTGAATGCCGTCTTCCACTCATCTCCTTGACGGATTCGGACCAGGTTATACGCTCCACGAAGATCCAGCTTGGAAAAGATCCTGGCACCTTTAAGGCGATCAAACAACTCGGTGATGAGCGGCAGGGGATATTTGTTTTTTACCGTGATCTGATTGAGTCCTCTATAAATCAATACAGGGGCGTAGCAAATCATCCTTCTTCTTGACAAAGAAGAATCCGGCTCCAGCCGGGGAGGTAGATTTCTGGATGAATCCCCTAGCCAGATTCTCCTCAATGTACTCAGACATGGCTCGGGTTTCGTCCGCTGACAACGGGTAAATACGCCCACGGGGTGGAGTGGCGCCAGGTACCTGGTCGATCGGGCAATCATATGTCCTATGAGGTGGCAGTGTCTCTGCTTCCTTTTTACCGAAGACATCCGCGTAGGACCAGTAAGGAGCCGGTAGACCGGGTAAATTAGCTGGGGTAGGTGGTGGACGAGTCGGGCGAACCGGAATCAGGCAGGCCCTATGGCAGTCCTGCCCTCACCGGAGTACTTCACCGGATTGCCAGTTCAGCACGGGTTCATGTGTCTGGAGCCAGGGTAGACCTAGCAATAGGGAGTGAGAGAGACCGGACAGCACATGGAAGGAGATTTTCTCCGAGTGCAGCATTCCCACCTGCAGGATTAGGGGCTCAGTGACGAGCAGGATGGTCACCGGAAGGAGTCCTCCATCCACGGACAATGGTTCAGCCAGAGGTTTGGTGGGAATACGGTATCTCTCTACCAGGCACTGGGAAATGAGGTTTCCAGCAGCTCCAGAATCCAGATGAGCAATTTCAAGGAGACGGTTCTCTCCCCAGGAGATAGAGACAGACAAAGTCAGGGATGGAGAGGGCTTACTTTTGTCTAGGACGACCTCTCCGAGCGGTCCTAGACACTGAAGTTTCCCGGCCTCTTCGGGCAGGAACGGATCAGGTGCTCTTTACTGCCACAATAGAAACAGCTCCCCTCGGCTCGACATGACTCTTGGCGAAATTTGACCATCTTGGTCTGGTCGATCTGCATGGGTTCGGGCGAGTGCGCTCGGGGAGTGACTAGTTGAGAGGCAGGTCTCTGGAATGTAGGAGCGAGGCGGGGGAACTTTCTCTCCCGAGTGGTCTCTTTGGTGCGTTCTTGGAACCGGATGTCAATCCGGGTAGCGAGTGACACCAGGTTGGTAGGAATGTCCCGGCCGGAAAGACCCTCCCAGAAGACGGACACCAGAGCCTCGATATCCCAGGCAAGCTCAGAAGCGAGGATACGGAACCGTATGGCATATTGGCCCACGGTGAGACTCCCTTGGCGGAGACGTAGCAGAGAGGAGGCTGAAGAGGATTTTTGTCCTGGCTCATCGAAGACTCTCCGGAATGCCGTGAGGAAAGACGATAGGTCGGACACTAGGGGGTCCCCTCTCTCCCACAGGGGATTTAGCCATGCCAGTGCTTCCCCAGTGAGATGGGACATGATGAATGCCACCTTAGCCCGGTCGGAGATGAACTGATGTGCCAAGAGTTCAAAGTGCAGGGTGCACTGGTTTATGAAACCCTGAGCTAGAGCGGGGTCGCCTCCAAAACGAGGAGGTGCAGAAAGCCGGGGGCCTGGGTTGGATGCCGTGGTATTGGTGGGCAGCGTTGCTGCCGGAGCGGGTGTTGCTCGACTAGGGACGTACACAGGTGGTACGGACAGCGTGTCCAGGCGAGTGTTGACATGACAGACCGCAGGTAGGTCAGGATGATTTCCTGTTGGGATCTCTGACGAGAAACCTCCTGGTACAGGTCAGCAAGCGAAGGAGCCTGGGGGCCACCGGGTTCCATGGCCCGAGCAAACTGTTACGGATCCGGGTGGTGGAACCTCTGTGCAAGGAGGGACCCAGAGGGGCGTGATTAAGTATAAACTCAGACTGACCCTGGTCGTACGGCGGCTAACGACTCCGTGACCAGGAAGGGACCGAGCAGAGGGACCAGGTGCTACTCTGGGGACGACCTTGTAAGAGAGCAGGTGGCTCCCACGGGTCAGCAGACTGGGACTGACCGGTATAGCGGATGGACACAACAGGCAGGCAGGAGTCTCTGGATAGTAGACAGGTGGTCACGGCACGTGACGGCAGAGGAGGTTGAAGTCTCTAGGTAACAGACAGGTGGTCACGGCAAGTGACAGCAGGAGCCTCCAGGTAGGCTTTCAGGTAACAGGCGAGTGCTCCCAGGTGAGCGGGCTAACAGGCACGGCAGGTAACTGGCAGATGCTTCCTGGTAAGCAGGCGGACTTGCCCATAGACAGACTGGCGGGTAGAACGGAAGGCAGACTGGCGGACTGGAACAGTAGTCAGGCTGGCAACTGGACCTGAGGGCTGAAGCAGAGGTAAGTATGCTGTGCATCAACTTTTGCTCGGGCACCTCCATTTTGGAGGAGGTGCCTTATATATGAGAGGACCCTCGGCTATTGGCCGGGGACTCCTTAGGACGGCGCAGGCGCGCCGGCAGCAGCAGGAGGAGGAGCGCAGGAGGACGCCACGTCTCTGCCTGGCAGGGGCAGAGACACCGATGCTACACATCTCCCTGATCCTTTTATGATTCCTCTCTCTTTAGGACCCAGTGGTGATCCTCACCTTGCTTGGGGATTATACCTTTCCCTTTAGGACCCTGAGGTATCCTCACCTTTCTGTTGTTAATAAGCACTTCCTTGCTGTGTCCTTAAATACACTAAGATTGCTCAGAGAGTTGCTGGTGATAGTGTGTATATCTATTCAGGCTTGGGATTCTGGTAGTTGGCTAGAATTACCTTGGAGTTCCTTTCTGGATTGTTGCCGTGCTTTCCCCGATGTCATCTTGGAGCTAAGTGTATTCCCCTGTTTGCTTCCACTGTGTGTACTTTAGTTGGTAGTGGGGCTTACTCAGTGCTCACCCCTCCCACTCCCTATCTAGGGTCTAGTCTTAGGGTCAGCTAGGGCTAGGTTTCCTGCTCAGCGATAGGTGCAGAACCTATATAGGGTCTATAGGGGAGTTAGGGTTTATTGTTTAGATCTGCTGTTTAGGGGTCTCTACTCTCCCTTTCTCTACTGGTAGGGCTCCCTCCCCTTTTCCCATCATTATGCGCTGGGTTTTCTCCATACCTAAATACTAATTAGATTAATTTAAAAACAATTACCTGGCCAATAGTACATAAAAACTTTCCTTTTAGCTTTTTCCATTGTGACCCAGAGTGGCTCTGATCCATCCCACCACATTGGTAAAAGACTTTCTATGTTAGCTCCAATATCAAATGACTTGCTTGTCTTCTGATCCCACATATAGTTTCCAGTCATCTGATGAACTTCACAGTGCCGTCCTGCAGAAACAAAACTTGTATTGCAGTTAATCATCCAGACAGTGAAGAACATACTGCAAAAACAAGGAAAAAAAGTATTTATGGTGCTCTCTAAATACCGTTGAAGCCATAAGTTTACATACACCACAGTCATATTCATTAAACCTCAGTTTTTCACATTTTCTAACCTTTACTACTAGTACACATTCCCTTTATTAGGTCCGGTGGGCATCTCTACTGCTTTAAGAATGTCAAATGTCAGAATAACAACAAAAGTAAATGATTTCTCTCAGCTTTTATTTGTTTCATCACGCCCCTGGACTGTAAATTTTGTATGGGATTGAGGTCAGGACTTTGTGATGTCCACACAGTTACTTTCATTTTGTTGTCCTTAAGTAATTTTTCCATAACTTTTTAAATATGCTTGTAGTCATTGTCCATTTGGAAACCCATTTGCCCACAAGCATTAACTTCATATCTGATATCTTAAGATGTTGCTTCAATCTCTGAACATAATTTTAATTTCTCATAATGCCATATATTTTGTAAAGTGCGCTAGTCCTTACTGGCAGCAAGGCACCCTAACAATATGATGCAGCAACACTCGTGCTTCACGCTTGAGATGGTGTTCTTTGCCTTGTAAGTCTCCTCTTTTATCCTCCATATATGAGGATAGTCATTAAAGGGAATCTGTCAGTAGGAACAATCATCCTAAGCCATCTATATGGTCATGTAGGACATAGGAAGCTGAATAAAATGATATCTTGATATCGGTGATCCAATGCGATCTCACTGCAGAGCTATGTGTGATTATGACAGCAAAGTGTCAGTCATTACATGTCTCACCCTGGTAACTCCCCCTTTCATGTAAAATAAGACGTTGAGGCAGATTCTCATGCAGATCTGTGCCTAGCCATGTGTAAAGAATGGCACCAGAGAGATCACACAGAATCTCACTGCTGCCACCACATGTGAAGGATCCTCACTGAGCCTGACGTCGCTATTATGTCAGACGGATCACGTGATAAGGATCCGCACTTTGCACCAACGTGACGTTCCGCACCCCCTCGAGGGACACGTAAGATCAGATTGATACAGTTTTAAACAGACACCCAATGTCCTCACGGGTTCAGGAAGGTACCGGGAGTGAGAAGAGGTGGCCCACTCAGTCACTGACGTGGCACCACACTAGCTCACACCCCTGACAGGTTGAGAGGCCTCTCTCACTGACCCCAGTGAAACAGAACCTTATCAGCCCAGTAGAGCTGCCACCAGTTCCTATTAGACATAAGTCCTGGTCCGTATCGGGCCAGAAACCAGCCCCGGTAGCAGGTGAGTTGAACCGAACAATGGACCTGTGGATTTGTGGATCAAGACAAAAGAGCATCCCAAGGTTAAATTATATATTTAATACACTATATACATAAGGGTTATACATACAGGTAAACAATGGTCAGACATGCAAACACAATAGTAGTGGCACAAAAGTATGTAGCTATTAAGAGTCAGTTACGAGTCAGATGAAAGGCCTGGCTTGTTGGGGAGGGGTTGCCACAGGGGAGGCTTGTGGTTCCCTCTACTGTGTGGCTTCTCCCACACGATGTGTCATTGCGGCCTCCCAGAGAAAAAGCAATAGGCCAAGAGCTGCAGGAGCTTTTTAACCCCTCTGGGTTACCCCCCTTCTGCCTCCTGGGCTGGACCTAAATCTCCACTCCTGGCTTCTAGCAGCTAGAAACTCTAGAAACTAAGATGGTTCATAACTCTTTATTGGACTGTCCTATGGAGCCGGTTCTAGTGTAATTGGATCCAGTCTGGCCCCTGCTACGTGTGGAGACTAAACACAGGGGCCCTAGGGGTTTCTAAATGGCTGTGCCATATATCTCCCTATCCCTATGTGCTAGACTGGGTTGAGACCCAAGCGGACCTTCACCATGTCCTCCGGATTTCAAAAATCTATTCGGTGTATCGCTATATAGTATTTCCAAAGATCATGCTAGTCCTTTGTTCTGATTGGAGTTGGCTCAAGGTGTGATATTTGTCACTCACAGTCTCTTGACCCCCCTTCTCCTGCAGCTGCTCAGTGTCCTGTTAGAACTGCACACTGAAGGGGCTTTATAATCCTCTGCGAAATTGGATACAATAATTGACATGGCATTATATCGCCAATATTCTTCCCACTATATATCTAAACAGCTCATTTACATACAAGAAAAATGTGGATTTCCCTGGAATAACACATCGGATTGCAGTTATCAAGGTGTCATTTTATTCAGCTTTCTGTGACCTGCATGCCGATATAAGACGGTATAGGAGGGTTGATCTTACGGACAGATTCCCTTTAAGTCTTGTATTTGTTGCATCAAAGTATGTTGTTCAGTACTTACACTCTCTCTCTTTGTAATGGCTGTGCTCATATGCAGGTGGACTGGTCTCTTCCACCTAAAACAAACTACACTTAATGCAGTTAATGCTGAAGCTCTGCAACTCCTCTTGTATAGATAGTGCTACTCACCCCCACTAGCTTATTCACCTCCACTAGCTTATTAGGTATTGGGATAGGTGTTTCTCTGCTGCTGCACAGCTGTCTTCTTTCTGCACCATCTGTTTCTTAGAAGCTCACCTAGTGAAATGGATTCTATAAGCCACAGATCAGGTTGAGCAATACAACCCCTGGCAAAAATTATGGAATCACCAGGCTCGGAGGATGTTCATTCAGTTGTTTAATGTTGTTGGAAAAAAGCAGATCACAGACATGGCACAAAACTAAAGTAATTTCAAATGGCAACTTTAGGGCTTTAAGAAACACTAAAATAAATCAAAATAAAAAATGTGGTACTCAGTAAGGGTAATTTTTTCAGACCAAGCAGGGGGAAAAAATTATGGAATCACTCAATTCTGAGGAAAAAATTATGGAATCACCCTGTAAATTTTCATTTCCAAAACTAACACCTGCATCAAATTAGATCTGCTCGTTAGTCTGCATCTAAAAAGGAGTGATCACACCCTGGAAAGCTGTTGCACCACGTGGACTGACATGAATCATTGCTCCAACACGAGAGATGTCAATTGAAACAAAGGAGGGGATTATCAAACTCTTAAAAGAAGGTAAATCAATGTTGCAAAAGATGTTGGTTGTTCACAGTCAGCTGTGTCTAAAATCTGGACCAAATACAAACAACATGGGAAGGTTGTTAAAGGCAAACATACTGGTAGACCAAGGAAGACATCAAAGCGTCAAGACCGGAAACTTAAAGCAATATGTCTCCAAAACAGGAAATGCACAACAAAACAAATGAGGAACGAATGGGAGGAAACTGGAGTCAATGTCTGTGACCGAACTGTAAGAAACCGCCTAAAGGAAATGGGATTTACATACAGAAAAGCTAAACAAAAGCCATCATTAACACCTAAACAGAAAAAAACAAGGTTACAATGGGCTAAGGAAAAGCAATCGTGGACTGTGGATGACTGGATTAAAGTCATATTCAGTGATGAATCGCAAATCTGCATTGGGCAAAGTGATGATGCTGGAACTTTTGTTTGTTGCCGTTCCTATGAGATTTATAAAGATGACTGCATGAAGAGAACATGCAAATTTCCACAGTCATTGATGATATGGGGCTGCATGTCAGGTAAAGGCACTGGGGAGATGGCTGTCATTGCATCTTCAATAAATGCCCAAGCTTACATTGATATTTTGGACAGTTTTCTTATCCTATCAATTGAAAGGAAGTTTGGGGATGATGACATCATTTTTCAAGATGATAATGCATCCTGCCATAGAGCAAAAACTGTGAAAATGTTCCTTGAAAGAAGACACATAAGGTCAATGTCATGGCCTGTAAATAGTCCATATCTCAATCCAATTGAAAATCTTTGGTGGAAGTTGAAGAAAATGGTCCATGACAAGGCTCCAACCTGCAAAGCTGATCTGGCAACAGCAATCAGAGAAAGTTGGAGCCAGATTGATGAAGAGCACTGTTTGTCACTCATTAAGTCCATGCCTCAGAGACTGCAAGCTGTTATTAAAGCCAGAGGTGGTGCAACAAAATACTAGTGATGCATTGGAGTGTTCTTTTGCGTGTTTGTTTTTCATGATTCCATAATTTTTTCCTCAGAATTGAGTGATTCCATAATTTTTTTCCCTCTGCTTGGTCTGCAAAAAATTACCCTTACTGAGTACCACATTTTTATCTTGATTTCTTTTAGTGTTTCTTAAAGCCCTAAAGTTGCCATTTGAAATGACTTTAGTTTTGTACCATGACTGTGATCTGCATTTTTTCAACAACATTAAACAACTGAATGAACATCCTCCGAGCCCAGTGATTCCATAATTTTTGCCAGGGGTTGTACAAAGTTGAGCACAGTGGGCAGGACTTAGCGGATGGCACGTGCATTAAAAAGGACAGACCAAGTGGTATGTAAAATGTCAGGCAGACAGACAAGCAGGAAACTCCAGAAGACACTGAACAAGTAGAATGGATATAATTGGATAAAAAGGAATCGACAGCACAGCAGTTTTCTCACTGCATACATCTCTGCCATCTACCATCTGTCTGTTCCTAGTATTCAACTTCTTCCATTAACCATTTGTTTGCTGAAAGCCATAGACTACACATATACAGTTCCTGTGCATACCCACTCTAGAAAACAAAAGTATTGAGAAAGCTGCCACGTTACCAAAAACAGTCCATGTAAAAATGCTTCCCTGTAATCGTGGGTGCCTATTCTATTGCAAACCAGCAACCTAAACAATTGAAAAAAAGGAATTGATGATGGCTTCGCTTCTTCTTTATTAGAAATCCATTAAAAGTGTAACACATAGAACCATGGGAAACTATTTAAAACCAACACTATTCAATAACATTAAAGCAATGATTAACCCAGTGTTTCCCAAACTCCAGTCTTCACAGCCTTTGATAGATCACGTTTTCAGATTTTCATTAGCATTGTAGAGAGGAGAAAACCTATTGCAATTTCTGATGCCTTCATAATAATTGCATCATCTGTGCAATAGTAAAGAAATCTTGAAAACATACATGATGTATTTAGGGCCATGAGGACTGGAGTTACGGAAACACTAGATGAACATCTTTGTTAAAAAATATGTATACATGTCAAAAAAAAGTAAAGGAGAAGAAGAAAAAAAAAAGCAAAATACATTATATAAACAGGTAATATGAATGTAATGCTAGTCATTACTCATGGACAAGCCATGAGGCTGGGTAGTCAAAAGGTCTGAGGTCAAAAGCCAGAAGTGTACTTCATAAACGGAGGTAGTCAGGTCCCAGTCCGAGGTCAGAATTCCAAGAAGATAACGGATCACAACAAAAGGGCTAGACAAACGGATGGTCAAAGCAAATCCAATGTCGAGCAGCAAAGATCAGTATACAAGACTAGGAGCACAGAGCAAACACACACCTTATGAGCAAAGCTACAATTGGCAGCAATCTAAGCCAGGTAATTACTCTGAACAGGAGACACATGAATGAATCCCCAGTACACCCTGGTTCTGATTGGACAGTTAAACTGTCACTCAAGACACTGACAGCTCAGCACTCCCCAGCATCCGATTGGACGGCTGAACTGTCAATCAGCATTACTGACTGCTCAGCACATCCCTGTCCTAGATTAGACAGTAGAACTGTCATTCACTGCGTCCAGACATACTGATAGGAGGAATCGTGACAAAAAAATTCAATAGAAAAAGGATAAATCATGTTTGTAATTAATGCCATTCGGCAGTCTAGAACTTAAATGTAATATCCTTGACATCTCCCCAACTAGTTGATGTCTCTGACAATCACCACCACTCAGTCGACGTTCTCAATTCCAAAAATCTTAAATTTGTTAAAAAAAGAATTGTGCATATGAAAAAATGTTTAGTAACCCCCGAATAACCGGTATATTTTTGGTAACATAAGATAAATGTTCTATTAACTGCTTGCCGTTTTGTAAACTTGAAATGAAAAAAAAAAAAAAACGTTCAAAAGCCAGAACATATAAACTACAAGGTTGTCTTTCAAGTATTTTCTAATCGTTTTTTTTTCAGGCGTTCTTCAGAGCAGACCAGCGCAAAAAACGCCATGTGAGCATACTCTAACATTGCATATTATATCACATGGCGTAGCATATAATACTATTTTCATGTTATAAAGCAAGTCAATTCACCAGGAGGTATCTCCTCTGCAACAGTATCAACGATATCCTTTATGTGTTGCCATAGGTTATCTCAATCATGGATTGTTCATAAGGCAACAGTGGGGTTTAGTTGTCCTTATTTTTTGTAATTTGATGGTAGATTTGTATTTAACCCTCATACAAAGCCTTTTTTGGTGAAATGCAAAGAATGGAAAGTTGGTTGTTAGGGGTCAGCCCAGAGATGGATTATTTGGCTTGTGTATACAATGCATTCCTGGAATTCAATTCAGATGTGGAGAAGTCAGGCAGCCACACATGTGTTATCATTTAACAGTGTCTTCACTATTAGGCTGTGTGCCCACGATGTGTTTTCAAGCGTTTCCGCAGCGGCAATTCCGCTGCAGAAACACTTAAAAGACGCATGGTAGAAGGCCTGCCATGTTCCCCAATGATAATCCCCATGTGCTGTGCACATGCTGCAGAAATTTCCGCTGCGGATTATCATTGCGGAAAAAAACGCAGAACTACCAATTATTTTGCGGAAGCGCAGCGTTTTCGCCGACATTGACTTGCATTGGAACTCATGGAATCCGCATCACTGGATCTGTACATGCGCATTCCATGTGTTTCAATGTGCGGATAGTCCTCCGGACCCAGGTATCATAGAATCTGTAAAAAAAAGAATAAAAAATAAACATTATACTTACCTTCTGATGGCCCCCGATGTGCTTGTCTTGGCTTGTCGGCAGATCGCAGTGGACTCAAGGACCTGCGCTGACGTCATTTAGTCATGTGACGGGTCACGCGACCGCTGATGTCAGCAGGTCCTTCAGTGTACCGCGAGCGGCCGGCAAGCCGAGACGCATCGAATAGAGACTCTGGGGCCATCAGAAGGTAATTATGATATTTATTTTTTTATTTTTTAACATTCTTTCGGACACACTATATAAATCCATGCTGGTTGCATGGATTTATATAGTGTGACCAAGTTGTCAAGCACTTTCCAAGTGATGCTAAAATCGCTTGGAAAGCGCTTGTCAACACGCATGCGGAAATGCATGTGAAGAACACTTCACATCCGCATGTCCCTGGCAGGAAAAACGCATGTACAATCCGCATGTACAATCCGCATGTGTTTTTTCTGCCAGGGAGATGCAGAAACGCTCAGGAGAAAATCCGGAAGCATTTCTGCATCGTGGGCACAGCCTTACATAAGGGGGGATAGCTCATCACCGTCATCATGCCTAGAAAGTTCTGTGCAAGTCTGCAGTTTCCAAGCAGTGGAAATACCAGATCCCCTTGTATATTACAGATATACTGAGGAAAAAAAATGTATAAACTTTCATAACGTTCTTTTAAATAAGCGCTTCTGTAATGCCTCACATCAGCTAACTCAATGGTCGTCCACAGGAGTGTTCATAGTGCATCATTATCCGCTTTTGTTTAGCTGAGCTGCTCAAAAAGAAAAAAAAATGGAGTAAAAAAAGTGCTAACAAAACAATCAAAGGCTGTGTGCCCACGTAGCATTTTTCAAGCGTATATGCTGCGGAATTTCCGCAGCGTAAACGCTTGAAAAACGCATGTATATCCGCACCCCATGGTCCCCAATGGCATTCCACAATGTCAATGCCCATGCTGCGGATTTTTCCGCAGCGTATATGCTGCGGTCAAAAATCCGCAGCATGTTCATTATTTTTGCGGAAGCGCAGCGGAATCAATGTGCGGATGGTACCCAAGTCTGGATGAGAGGAGACTCTCATCCAGACCTGGGTACCAAAGAACCTGTAAAAAAAAGAATAAAATAAAGTTTATACTTATCTTCTGATATTTTCCCTCCGTCGCGCTGTTGTCTGAAGGACCTGCCACGTCATTGAGTCATGTGACCCACCACATGACTCAATGACGTCACCGCAGGTCCTGCACACAACAGCGTGAGCCGCTCAAGCCTCCGGACGGGGCAGAGAATGCATCAGAAGGTGAGTATAAAGTTTATTTTTTTATTTTTTACCATTCTGAACAAGTTGTCAAGCACTTTTCCAAGTGATGCTTGGAGAAGTGCTTGATAACCCGCATGCGGAAATGCATGCAAAGACGCCTCACAAACGCTTCTACCTGGCGGGAAAACCGCATGTAATATCCGCATGCGATTTTCCCGCCAGGGAGAAGCTTAAAAAATATGCTTCAGGTCCGCAACGTGGGCACATAGCCTATTAATTTGTACGGGAAAACGACTTTATATTAAGCTTTTGAGCGTCTTTTAAATACTTCAGACTTTCAAAGACACCAAGTATTTTAAAGAAGTGACACATACAGTATATTCTTTTGCCGTTTTTCAATAAGAAGGAGTTTAATACTTTACAATAGAAGTCATTGAAAAGTCATTTAAGTGTCTTTTTGAGCGTATTGTCAACATTTTTACTTAAAAAAAAAATGCTAAACATTTTCTTCATTGTTAAATGTTAAAAAAAATCTGAAAAATGACGGTAAAAAGACACCCAAAACATGTTGAAAAAACTCTCCACAATAAAATGCCAGACATAAGTTAAGGCCTCATAAGGACATATTCCCACAATAGTATTTCTCATCTATGTGCTATCCATTTTAAAAGCAGCGCATGGACACATTTAATTTAATGGAACCATTCCTGCATGTCTGATGGGTGATGCTCCATTAAAAACAGATGAAATTGGTTTATGTTTTGCATTAATTTTTAAACAGAACACAAAGTACAGCATGCAGCATTTTCATTCCATTCAAAACAGATGAGAAAAATTGGAAACAAGACAGCTCCATTATTGTCTTTGGGGCTCTTCTATTTTAGTTTGCATCCACATGAATTCTGTTTCTCAGATCCTAAAGCAGAGCAGAGAAATGGAACTCAAAAGGATAACACTCGTACATGAAAAACTGACTCATTCAGACATTAGTGATTGTCTCGTAATAGAAAATCGGAACGAGTTTCATCAGTGTTTTTTCATCAGAGTTTGGTCTAAGTATCTGTTTTTTTACCATCAGATTTAGGTAAGATTTTCACCATTTTTTCTCGAATTACACAAAAAAAAAGGATGGAGATTTTTCAACACTCTCTTACCAAATAGTCCGTGGAGTGCTGTTGGATTTTTCTATGGGCCCATAGGTTTGCATTGACGAGATTGAGTCTCGGATCAAAAATCAGACAATTCTTCGTGATTTTGTGCAGACCACTCAGTCAGCAAAATACACGGACATGTGAACAGCTCCAAAGTCTAAATTAGTTACAAGTTATATCCGTGAAAAACACAGAACTCGCCAAAGAAAAACTGACGCCTGAATGGGCATGTGCACACTTAGTCTATTTACTAAGTTTTTGGAGAGGAAACCAAGCATGAACTCAAGTCTTTGAGTTCCAAAAAAACCCTCAAAAAACTGCTAAAATACCCTTAGGATATGAGCACATGGCATCATTTAGACACCAATGCAGCTGCTGAGTTTTTTCAGGCAATGCCACTTCAGTAAATCACCGGATGTCATTTTCCCACGGTGACTTTGCAGCATTCTTGTGGCAGCTCCGGAGGCTTTCACTGTAATCTGTTTGGGGTTTCCAAACCCCAAAGCAGTTAAAAGAAGTGACCTAAAATGGAACATTTTCATGTTATGAGTCGCTTCTTAGACACTTTTTCAAGCGGATTCTGGGAGGAATATGCCTGAAAAAGATGCCGCGTGCATATACCCTTATGGGTATATTCATAAGTAGAGGTTTTTCCCCAGCAGTCAACAATAACGCAAGCAGTTTACTGTAAATCCTCACAGTTTCGCGGCAAGAATGGGTAAAACCATCGCAATTCATAGTGCAACCGATTGCTATTTTTCCATGCATTCTCAGCCATGTGGCAAAAATGGTGGTATTAGATCAAAATCTACATATAGCCTTAAAACAGAATCTGAACATGTCTGTGGCATGTGCTGGATTTGTGCCAGCCCCAATCAGATAAATGGGATTTCTGACACAAATCTGCCATGTGGGAATATATTCTTACTAGATTATCTTCCATATTTAGATTAACACATAGAAGATATCACGTTACCACAAATATACAAGATATCGATCAGGAATTTCTAGCTGCTTTACTATACAGCGTACCACTAGCTTACAAGAACATTATCAATATTCCCAATGGACTCTTTTCAATGAAGAAAAATACACAAGAAACCTTTGTTACAAAACATTGGTTGAGGTCTATTCAAGCAAAGTTTTGCCAAAATTTTCACAGAATCGCAACAAAATCAACAACTTTTGAAAAAATGTAACAGCCGTGACAAAAACAAAAACATGAATTTTACGCATTGCATGACGTAAATTCTGTATTTTCTTAATATCTACTAAGCTGGAGTTTGGAAATAGGAAAATTAAAGTATTGATTATGTTTTTAAAGATGCTGTTTTGCCATGGCAGATCCATTAAAAAAATAAAATAACAATGAATCGCTAATAGCTTTAATAGTGTCCATGTAAGTTCGGCTACTTGATAGCAAGAATAGAGCTGCAGACTGCACTTTTCTTGCAGTCAAATACATCAGAAAACCTGAAATAATCCAAGAATGAACAGAGCCTTTTCAATATGTATTATATTGAATCTAGTATTGATAAAATTACCAGTCCGCGCAAATACTACAAGACGCAGCACCCACCTGTCATGAGAGTGTAGTAGTTGGGATAGGAGAGGCTCGGGAAGTCTGGGGTCATATAATCCACCTTGACTCCACTCTGTACAAACTTTTTAAAGCCAGGAAGCACTTCAAGTTCTTTCTCATTAATATAATCATATCTGAAGCCATCGATCAGAAACAGTAAAAGTTTGTTGCTCGCTGTGGATGGGGCGGCCAGACTTAGGGTGAGCAGCAGGACAGAGAGGGATCTGTATGGGACCATGGCTGTAGCTGGATGTTTCCCCAATGTCAGTGCTGCTGGTCACTGAATCAGAGAAGAGAGTTAGGCTGCTCTGCAGAAAGGGATGGGCCTGACTTTGACTCAGCAGAAGCCCTCACACATGTCTGATACTACAATGTGTAACCCTTTGTGATACAGGAGACTTCTGACAAGCTTTGCATATCACACAGCATTGCTTCACGGAATGGTAAAATAGACAATAGGAGTCCAGAAACTACGTAAAAACTGAATGCCGGGACACTCATTCCACGAGTTTCCATTGCTGAGCAACTGCATGGTAGCCTTATTGAAGTGACCGCAGGCAAGGCCGCGCATTGGTATCTATGATCTGGCCCAGCAAGATCCCCACACACAGACTCTATCTTGATAACAGTATCTTTACTCGTATACATTTTTAACACAGCAAAGAAAAACAATAAATGACAACCGTAAATATGCACAGTAATAACGTGTACTGATAAGCTGACCCTCACTGTCCCTACTCACACGTTACCAGTCCTTTACTCCAGAAGGATGTGTCCCACGTCGCAGGCCTGTCTGTCTTTGCAGGAGGGCGTCCCAGCCGGAAAAAAAAACAGGAACAGCAGAATTCGCGGAAAGAAAGGAAGGTATACTTCGGCCTCTCGCCAGAGGTCCCGCTTACAGTCTCTCTGATCCGGATAGAAGCTCCGGTGGGTCCCCTTATGTAGTCCACACTCCAGTAGCAGGGAGTGTAACAGCTGAATCCTTCAGCAGTGCAGAAGCTGGGGAAGGCTCCGAGGATAAGGTGTCAGATAAAAGAAATCACGTTGAGAGTCTCTCCTGCGCCACACACGAGGGCCTGCACACCGTCCTGGCTCTTTTCACAGACCACAGCAGACTCTACGCGCACTTTTTCCTGCTTCCCACTTTGGTCACGTGACTCTCTAGGGCGGGACACAGGAGGCTCAGTCTTTTTCTCTGTCATCACACCCTGCGCAGGTGCAACCTCTGGCCACAAGGTGGCAACATCATCCTGTGTAATCACTTCTGTAACAGGCTCTATATCAATTATCACAGAACAGCCAGAGCCGGCCAGCTCACTACATTATCACAAATCATGATGGTGTAAAGCTGCCACCTCTTGACCCTGGAGCAATAGAAACGTGCTCTGTGGAGAGCGGAAACACATTTCACTATCTGGCAATCTGATGGGGTTTAGAACTGGTGAATGTGTGTCTGACTGACTGCCAACTGTAAAGTGGAGGGGGGATAATGCTAAGGTCTTGTTTTTCAGTGTGTAGCCTAGGCTCCTTAGTTCCAGTTAAGAGAAATCTTAATGCTTCACCAAAACAAGAAATTTTGGACAATTTTATACTTCTAACTTTGTGGGAACAGTTTAGTGAAGGTCCTTTTCTGTTCCAGGATGACTGAGCCTCAGTGCTCAAAGTAAGGTCCATAAAGTCGTGGTGGGGTGAGTGAGTTTGGTGTGGAAGAACATGACAGACGCATGACCTCAATCCCATCGAACACTTTTGGGATGAACTAGAACTAAGATAGTGAGCCAGGCCCTCTTGTCCAACATCAATTTCTTACCTCCTAAATGCTTTTCTTGATGAATGGGCAAAAATTCCCGCAGACTAAAATCTTAACCCCTTCACGCTGCAGCCCTTTTCTGTTTATCAAAGCAACTTGGGCTTCCATAACACCTCAGCAGAGCCACAGGCTGATCGCCTCCATGCCACGCCATATTGATGCAGTAATTGATGCAAAAGGAGCCCCGACCAAGTATTGAGTGCATTTACTGAACATACATTTCAGTAGGCCAACATTTTGGATTTTAAAATAATTTTTCACGCTGGTGTTATAAAGTATTCTAATTTATTATTTATTAGTATTTCTAATGAGATAATGACTTTTGTGTTTTCATTGGCTGTAAGTCATAATCATCAACATTAACAGAAATAAACACTTGAAATAGATCACTTTGTTTGTAATGACTCTATATAATATATGAGTTTCACTTTTTGTATTGAAGAACTGAAATAAAATAACTTTTTGATGATATTCTAATTTTGTGAGAAGCACCTGTATATTTCATGTTCATTCCCCACATACCAAGCACAGGGAATATAATGCACTGCTCAAAAAATAAAGGGAACACTTAAACAATAGAATATAACTCCAAGTAAATCAAACTTCTGTGAAATAAAACTGTCCACTTAGGAAGCAACACTGATTGACAATCAATTTCACATGCTGTTGTGCAAATGGAATAGACAATAGATGGGAATTATTGGCAATTATCAAGACACACTCAATAAAGGAGGGTCTCTGCAGGTGGGGACCACAGACCACATCTCAGTACCAATGCTTTCTGGCTTACGTTTTGGTCAATTTTAAATGTTGTTTGTGCTTTCACACTCATGGTAGCATGAGACGGACTCTACAGTCCGCTCAGGTAGTGCAGCTCATCCAGGATGGCACATCAATGCGAGCTGTGGCAAGAAGGTTTGCTGAGTCTGTCAGCGTAGTGTCCAGAGGCTGGAGGCGCTACCAGGAGACAGGCCAGTACACCAGGAGATGTGGAGGGGGCCGTAGGAGGGCAACAACCCAGCAGCAGGACCTCTACCTCCGCCTTTGTACAAGGAGGAACAGGAGGAGCACTGCCAGAGCCCTGTAAAATGACCTCCAGCTGGCCACAAATGTGCATGTGTAGCACCCGAGGGCTCGGCTGCTACAGGGGTATTGCACCTCAAACCAGAGGTGTGATATTCCACTCCCGGGTAAGGATGGAGTGTGGACCAGGACTCGTTAGGCTGCATGCACCACACACACCCCATTTTCGAGGGACAGGTCAACGGTGCTCCCACGAGACAGGAGTGCAGGCACGACAGCATCTGTCCCTGTCTGGAGTGGGGAGGGGAAGGAAAACCCAGTGGTGTAGGAGCAGATAGGGGTGGGTCTCTGGGCATAGGTAGGAGCCCATTGGTTGCTAGTCACCTGGGCTCGGGTGTTAGAAGGAGGTATATAAGGTGGGCACCATCTTAGATAGAGGAGTCTGTTCAGTGAGTTCAGAGTGGAGTTCAGCCAGAGAGGGCTGACAGGGAGCTGTGGCTCAGTCTGGGCCCAGCTCCATGAGGCGGGCCTGGAGTAGAGGCAAGAAACAACAGAGAGAACAGGAACAGAAGAGAAAGGAAACAAGGAACAGAACATTAAGAAAGGCCCAGAGACACGAGAGAAGAAGGAACCCCATAGGCCCAGGAGATTGCGGGTGAAGGGTTGGCAGAGCAGGGTACCGGAACCCAAATTGGTGGAGGCAACAGATTCCTCAGCCAAAGACCGGAGGTTGTGACCACATAGGGTCAGGGAAACTGGAGATAGGTTTCGCCAAGAGAAGGCCCGAGGGAGCTGGACAAAGGTGGGTCACTGGTGAGGACGGCCAGAGAAGGGAAGAGAAGGGAGCCCTGTGCCACGCTCTGGAATTGCCTGGGAGTTGGTCGAGCCCCTTGCCTGGTGGACGCAGCACGGCTTGGGCAGTCATCGCCTGCAGGATTGACACGAATAACAACTGTGAGTAAAGCATTGGAAACTGCAACCACACGTCTCTGTGTTTCATCGCCGCTCCAGCACCATCAGTACTGGGACGCTCACACCATCACTCCCATCATCCATCCTAGCTGCCCTGAGGCTATACTCCTCCTGTGGGGAGTTATCCCATACTAGGCTGCGCATACCACATCAGCCTCAGCGGTCTGCAGCGCAGCGGCGGTCCCCACTTACCGCAATCCACGGGTGGCGTAGTCGGACATTTATCACACTCAGACTGTCACTGGTTTGACCGCCCTGGGCACGGACCAGGTCACAGCCATGGAGACTACAACCCCCAGCGATCCGGCTCCGGGTATCCCCTGCACAGCACAGGCCCAGGGAGCGCGTCACATGTGTCTGCACAAACGGTTAGAAACCGACTCCATGAGGGTGGTATGAGGGCCTGACGTCCACAGATGGGGGTTGTGCTCACAGCCCAACATGGTGCAGGATGCTTGGTATTTGCCACAGAACAACAGGATTGGCAAAGTCGCCACTGGCGCCCTGTGCTCTTCACAGATGAAAGCAGGTTCATACTGTGTGACAGATGTGACAGAGTCTGGAGACGCCGTGGAGAGCGATCTGCTGCCTGCAACATCCTTCAGCATGATCGGTTTGGAAGTGGGTCAGTAATGGTGTGGGGTGGCATTTCTTTGGAGGGCCGCACAGCACTCATCCTCAGACCCCTTGTGAGACCATATGCTGGTGCGGTTAGCCCTGGGTTCCTACTAATGCAGGACAATGCCAGACCTCATGTGCCTGGAGTGTGTCAGCAGTTCCTGCAAGATGAAGGCATTGAAGCTATGGACTGGCCCGCCCATTCCCCAGACCTGAATCCGATTGAGCACATCTGGGACATCATGTCTCGCTCCACCAACGTCACGTTGCACCACACTGTCCAGGAGTTGGCGGATGCTTTAGTCTAGGTCTAGGTCTGGGAAGAGATCCCACAGGAGACCAACTGCAACCTCATCAGGAGCATGCCCAGGCGTTGTAGGGAGGTCATACAGGCACGTGGAGGTCACACACAATACTGAGCCTCATTTTGACTTGTTTTAAGGACATTACATCAAAGTTGGATCAGCCTGTAGTGTGTTTTTCCACTTTAATTTTGGGGGTGACTCCAAATCCAGGCCTCCATTGGTTAATAAATTTGATTTCCATTGATGATTTTTGCGTGATTTTGTTGTCAGCACATTCAGCTTTGTACAGAACAAAGTATTCAATGAGAAAATATCATTCATTCAGATCTGGGATGTGTTATTTGAGTGCTCCCTTTATTTTTTTGAGCAGTGTATATCCCTGTTTGTAGCATCGGCGTCTCTGCCCCCTGACAGGAGGAGACGCTGCCCCCTTTACCGCCGCGCTAATGGCACGGCGTCTTCCGGCCCTCCTGCTGCCGGTGCTGGCGCGCGCAGCTTCCCGAGCACTGTGCTTAGGAGGCGCGCGCTCCCTCCCTCTTAAAGGGGCCGCGCGCCCCGTCCAATGGCCGGAGGACCTCTCATATAAAAGGCACCTCCTCCAAAATGGAGGTGCCGGTGCAAGGTTGTAGCTCTGTGTTCTAAACTCTGCTTCAGCCCTCAGGTCCCACTGCTAGTCTGACTACCAGTCCAGTCCGTCAGCCTGACTACCAGTCTAGTCCGCCAGCCTGACTACCAGTCCAGTCCACCAGCCTGACTACCAGTCCAGTCCGCCAGCCTGACTTCCAGTCCAGCCCACCAGCCTGACTACCAGTCCAGTCCGCCAGCCTGTCTCCCTGTCTCCGCCAGCCAAGTACACTCTCCAGCCCGACGGTCTGCCTATGGTCCAAACCCGTCAGTCTGTCTATGGGCCAGGCTAGCCTGTCTACCTGGAGAACGTACCAGTTACCTGCTGTGCCTACCAGCCAGCCTACCTGGAGGCTCCTGACAGTTACCCGTGGTGTCTGCCAGTCCGTCTTCCCGGATCACCCGTCAGCCTGCCTGCCGTGCTCATCTGCTGTACCGGTCAGTCCCTGCCTTCTGACCCGTGGGAGTCACCTGCTGGACCAGACTGGTCCAAAGTACCACCTGGTCCCTCTGCTCGGTCCTTCCCTGGTTCACGGAGTCGATTGAGCAGCCGTGCGACCTTGGTCAGTCCGAGTTGATACCTAGCTACGCCCCTCTGGTCCCTCCTTGCACCGCAGCACAGAGGTTGCACCACCCGGATCCGTAACAGTTTGCACGGGCCATGGAACCCGGTGGCCCCCAGGCTCCTTCACTTGTTGACCTGTACCAGGAGGTTTCTCGTCAGAGATCCGAACAGGAAACCATCCTGACCTACCTGCGGTCTGTCAATTCTCACCTGGATACGCTGTCCGTCCCACCAGTGTTCGCCTCGAGCCGAGCGACACCCACTCCGACGGCGCCTCTGCCTACCAGTGCCAGGGCATCCAACTCAGGACCCCGGCTCTCTGCGCTTCATCGTTTTGGGGGTGACCCCGTCTTATGTCGGGGTTTTCTGAACCAGTGCACGCTGCACTTTGAACTACTGGCACATCAGTTTCCCTCCGACCGGGCCAAGGTGGCGTTCATCATGTCTCACCTCACCGGGGAAGCATTGGCATGGCGAAACCCTCTATGGGAGAGAGGGGATCCCCTGGTGTCCGACCTTCTAGCTTTCCTCACTGCCTTCCGGAGGGTCTACGCTGAGCCCGGACGAAGGACTTCTACTGCTCCGTCTCCGCCAAGGGAGTCTCACCGTGGGCCAGTATGCCATACAGTTTCGTACCCTCGCTTCTGAGCTTGCCTGGAACAACGAGGCCCTGGTGTCCACCTTCTGGGAGGGTCTTTCTGGACAGATCAAGGACGAGCTAGTCGGCTGGGACATTCCTACCACCCTGGATGACCTGGTGTCATTAGCTACCCGGATTGACATCCGTTTCCTGGAACGAGCTAAGGAGACTACCCAGGAGAGAAGATTTCCTCGTCTTGCTCCTGTTTTCCAGAAACCTGCCTCCCAACCAGCAAATCCCCGGGCACGCTCGCCCGAACCCATGCAGATCGACCAGACCAAGATGGTCAAGTCTCGCCAAGAAACACGCCGTGCTGAGGGGAGCTGTTTCTACTGTGGTAATAAGGAGCATCTGATCCGTTCCTGCCCAGAGAAGCCGGGAAATGCCAGTGTCAAGGACGACTCGGAATCCTCTCCGTTCTTGACTCTATCTGTTTCTATTTCCTGTGGTGAGAACCGCTTCTTTGAAACCGCCCACCTGGATTCTGGAGCTACTGGGAATCTCATTTCTCAGTCCCTTGTAGAGAAGCATCAGATTCCCACCAAACCTCTGGCTGAACCATTGGCAGTCGCTTCCGTGGATGGAAGACTCCTTCTGGTGACCATCTTGCTCGTCACAGAGCCTGTAACCCTTCAGGTAGGAATGTTGCACTCGGAGAGGATCTCCTTCCATGTGCTATCCGGACTCTCTCACTCCCTTTTGCTAGGTCTACCCTGGCTACAGAGACATGAACCCATTCTGAATTGGCAATCCGGTGAGGTGCTCCGTTGGGGGCAGGATTGCCATGAGACCTGCCTGGTTCCGGTTCTCCCGGTTTGACCTCCGTCAACTCCGGCTAATTTACCTGGTCTACCGGCACCTTACTAGTCCTATGCAGATGTCGTCGACAAAAAGATAGCAGAGACACTGCCACCTCATAGGCCATATGATTGCCCTATCGACCTGGTACCCGGTGCCGCTCCACTCCGAGGGCTTATCTACCCCTTGTCAATGGCCGAAACCCGGGCCATGTCGGAGTACATCGAAGAAAATCTGACTAGCGGATTCATCCAGAAATCTACCTCCCCGGCTGGATCTGGATTTTTCTTCGTAAAAAAGAAAGACGGTTCACTACGCCCCTGTATCGATTATAGGGGACTTAACCAGATTACTATCAAAAATAAATACCCCCTGACACTCATCTCAGAGCTGTTCAACCGCCTTAAAGGCGCGAAGATCTTCACCAAGCTCGATCTTCATGGGGCGTATAACTTGGTCCGGATCCGCCAAGGAGACGAGTGGAAGACGGCCATTCAATACCCGAGACGGCCACTATGAATACCGTGTGATGCCCTTTGGCTTCTGTAATGCTCCAGCAGTCTTCCAAGAACTAGTTAACGACATCTTCCGTGACCTCTTATATTCATGCGTGGTGGTGTACCTGGATGACATCTTGGTCTTCTCTCCGGATCTACCCACACACAGGAGGGATGTTCATCAGGTCCTGCTTAGGCTCAGGCAGAATCACCTATACGCAAAATTTGAGAAATGCCTCTTCGAGCAGACCTCTCTTCCATTCCTGGGCTATATTATCTCTAAGACTGGTCTACGGATGGACCCCAAGAAGGTCTCTGCCGTCTTAAAGTGGCCCCGACCGGAGGGGTTGAAGACGATTCAGCGATTCCTGGGCTTTGCTAACTATTACCGCCTCTTCATCCCGCATTTCTCTTCCCGGACTGCACCCATCTCTGCGCTCACCCGTAAGGGTGCTAATCCTAAATAATGGACGTCCGAAGCGGAGGAGGCCTTCTTCTCCTTAAAACAAGCCTTCTCTTCTGCCCTGGTGCTGCACCGTCCGGATTGAAACAAACAGTTCTTTCTGGAGATTGATGCTTCCTCTTCCGGAGCCGGAGCGGTGCTCACCCAGAAATCTCCGTCCGGGAGAATGGTAACCTGCGGCTTCTTCTCCAATCTCTTCTCCTCGTCCGAGCGCAACTATTCCATAGGAGACCGAGAACTGCTAACTATCAAATTGTCGCTGGAGGAGTGGCGTTACTTGCTAGAAGGGGCTCTGCACCCGGTGGTCATCTACACTGACCACAAAAACCCGGCATATCTACAAAATGCCCAAAGACTCATTCCGCGTCAGGCCCGGTGGTCTTTGTTCTTCGCCCGTTTAAACTTTACCCTACATTACTGCCCTGCGGACAAGAACGTTAAAGCCGACGCTTTGTCTCGATCCTTCCTGTCTTCCGATCAAGAGGAGGAGCCTATGCATTTCTTCGATCCCTCCAAAGTGATGACTGTGGCTCCCTTGGACATGTCTCGTCACCCACCCGGTAAGACGTTTGTAGTGGTTCCGGATCGTAAGAAGGTTCTTCACTGGGGTCATTCATCTAAACTAGCCAGCCATGCTGGCCAGAGGAGGACCTTCCTGCTCATTACCCGGCATTACTGGTGGCCTTCCCTGTGCAAGGATGTTGTAGACTTCGTCACGGCCTGTTCATCCTGTGCCTGCAACAAGGTTCCCCGACGTCTTCCAGCCGGCCGTCTCCTGCCTCTTCCCGTACCTGCTGCCCCATAGCAACACATTGTTATGGACTTTATTACTGATCTCCCTGTTTTTGCCGGTTGTACTGTCATTTGGGTGGTTGCTGACATCTTTTCTAAAATGGCCCACTTTATCCCTCTGCCTGGTCTCCCGTCTGCATCTGTGCTGGCTAAGGACTTCATCCATCACATTTTTCGTCTCCACAGCCTACTCCTTCACATTGTGTCTGATCGAGGGGTCCAGTTCACTTCGCGCTTCTGGAGAGCTACGTGTAAGCTGATGGATGTCACCCTGGATTTCTCCTCTGCTTATCATCCTCAGTCCAATGGCCAAGTGGAACGTATCAACCAGATCCTTACCAGCTTCCTCCGGCACTTCGTCAACGCTCACCATACCGATTGGGTAGAGCTCCTACCATGGGCCGAGTTCTCCTATAATAACCATGAGAGCGGATCTTCTTCCAAGTTCCCGTTCTTTGTGGTTTACGGTCAACACCCCCGGATTCCGTTTCCCATCTCCGCTTCAGTGGACAATCCTGCCGCGGAGTGTCTGGTCAGCAAATTTTCCACCATTTGGGAGGACACTAGATCCGCACTTCTTCAATCCTCCGAGTGGATGAAGAGACATGCTGATAAGAGACGTCTGGATCCGCCTCAATTCCATCCGGGAGACAAGGTTTGGCTCTACTCCAAACATGTTCGTCTCAAAATAACCTCCTATAAGTTGGGTCCACGGTTCATAGGTCCATTTGAAGTCCTCAAGCAAATCAATCCAGTGGCCTACAATTTAAAACTCCCGGCCACCTTACGGATTTCCAACTCCTTCCACGTATCTCTCCTCAAACCGATTGTTCTTAATTCTTTTTCCGACGATCCCGATACCTCCCCAGCTCTGGTCTATGCTGAGGATGTCTATGAGGTAGAGAACATTCTGGCCACCAAGAGGGTAAGAGGAAAAACCTTTTTCTGGTGGATTGGAAGGGGTTTGGCCCAGAGGAGAGAACTTGGGAACCCAGGGAGAACATCCATGCCCTGCTTCTTCTTAAAAAAAAATGTTCAGGCCTAAAAAAGAGGGGGCATAAAGGGGGAGGTACTGTAGCATCGGCGTCTCTGCCCCCTGACAGGCAGAGACGCCGTCCCCCTTACCGCGGCTCTCCTGGCCTGGTTTCTTCCCGACCTCCTTCTGCTGCTGCCGGCGCGCGCAGCTTCCCAAGCACTGCGCTTAGGGCGCGTGCGCACGCGCTCCATCCCTCTTAAAGGGGCCACGTGCGCCATCCTAAGGAGTCCACGGCCAATGGCCGGAGGACCTCTCATATAAAAGGCACCTCCTCCAAAATGGAGGTGCCCGTGCAAAGTTGTAGTTCTGTGTTCTAAACTCTGCTTCAACCCTCAGGTACCGGTGCTAGTCTGACTACCAGTCCAGTCCGCCAGCCTGACTACCAGTCCAGTCCGCCAGCCTGACTACCACTCCAGTCCGCCAGCCTGACTACCAGTCCAGCCCGCCAGCCTGACTACCAGTCCAGTCCGCCAGCCTGTCTACCTGTCTCCGCCAGCCAAGTACACTCTCTAGCCCGACGGTCTGCCTACGGTACAAACCCGCCAATCTGTCTATGGGCCAGGCTAGCCTGCCTACCCAGAGAACGTACCAGTTACCTGCTGTGCCTACCAGCCAGCCTACCTGGAGGCTCCTGCCAGTTACCTGTGGTATCTGCCAGTCCGTTTTCCCGGATCACCTGTGAGGCTGCCTGCTGTGCTCATCTGCTGTATCGGTCTATACTGTCTACACTGCCTATATTACAAACCTTACTTGATATACAGTAAGGTTTTTAATATAGACAGTGTAGGTACTGTCCCAATTTAGGGTCACCTTGTTGCTGGTGGGACGGCTTGTATACTTTTTTTAATCAAAAATAGTTCACTAAGTACCCTATATTCAATATGCAACTTTGCTTTACATTTATATATAATGATGGTAGGGTATGAGATATATTTTTTGTCTTTTGTAGGTTTTGGTTCTTTTTGCTAGTGTGAACATGCTCCCATTTCTTGCATGTGTACCATCTTAGACCTCAGTTCACATTGCTTGGTTTTTTGTCTTGTTTGCATTCTGTGCAAATTAAGGGTGTGGCATCCCCTTTGTTGCGCTGATTAGTATATATGTAGCTTACCACGGGCCTAGGTGGTCTGGAGTTGGGACCCGGTCCTATTTGTCTACCCTTTTATATGCATTACTTCAACTTTGATATACAGTAAGGTTTTTAATATAGATTGTGTAGGTACCGTCCCAATTTAGGGTCACCTTGTTGCTGGTGGGACGGCTTGTATACTTTTTTTGTTCAAAAATAGTTCACTAAGTACCCTATATTTAATATGCAACTTTGCTTTACATTTATATATAATGATGGTAGGGTATGAGATATATTTTTTGTCTTTTGTAGGTTTTTCTTCTTTTTGCTAGTGTGAACATGCTCCTATTTCTTGCATGTGTACCATCTTAGACCTCAGTTCACATTGCTTGGTTTTATATATTTCATGTTCATTTCCCACCTATCATACACAGGGAATATAATATACACCTGTTTATATGGGATATGTGTTCACTCCCCTATTATTTACATATATTTCATGTTCATTCCCCACCTACCAGGCACAGGGAATATAATATATACCTGTTTGCAAGGGATATGTGTTCATTCCCCTATTATCGACATATATTTTATGTTAATTCCCAAGCTACCAAGCACAGGGAATGTAATATACACCTGTTTACATGAGATTTATGTTCATTCCCCTATTATCTACATATAGTTCCTGTTCATTCCACACCTATCAAGCACAGGGAATATAATATACACCTGTTTATATGAGATATGTGTTCGTTCCCCTATCTACATAAATTTCATCTTCATTCGCTACCTAACAAGCACACGGAATATAATATACACCTGTTTATATGGGATATGTGTTTACTCCCCTATTATCTACATATATTCCATGTTCGCTCCCCACCTATCAAGCACAGGGTATATAATATACACCTGTTTATATAGGATATGTGTTCATTCCTCTATTATCTACATATATTTCATGTTCATTCCTCACCTATCAAGCACAGGGAATATAATATACACCTGTTTATATGGGATATGTGTTCATTCCCCTATTATCTACATATATTTCATGTTCATTTCCCACCTATCACACACAGGGAATATAATATACACTTGTTTATATGGGATATGTGTTCATTCCCCTATTATCGACATATATTTTATGTTAATTCCCAACCTACCAAGCACAGGGAATATAATATACACCTGTTTATATGGGATATGTGTTCATTCCCCTATTATCTACATATATTTCATGTTCATTCCCCACCTACCAGGCACAGGGAATATAATATATACATGTTTATATGGGCTATGTGTTCATTCCCCTATTATCTACATATATTTCATGTTCTTTCCCCATCTATGAAGCTCATGGAATATAATATACACCTTTTTATATGAGACATGTGTTCGTTCCCCTATCTACATAAATTTCATCTTCATTCGCTACCTAACAAGCACAGGGTATATAATATACACCTGTTTATATGGGATATGTGTTCATTCCCCCATTATCTACATATATTTCATGTTTATTCCCCACCTGTCAAGCACAGGGAATATAATATATATCTGTTTATATGGGATATATGTTTATTCTACTATTGTCTACATATATTTCATGTTTATTCCCCACCTATCAAGCACAGGGAATATAATATACTCCTGTTTTTATGGGATATGTGTTTATTCCCCTATTATCTACATATATATTCTATGTTTATTCCCCACCTATCAACCACAGAGTATATAATATACACCTTTATATGAGATATGTGTTCATTCCCCTATTATCTACATATATTTCATATTCATTCTCCACTTATCAAACATAGGGAATATAATATACATCTGTTTGTACGAGATTTGTGTTCATTCCCCTATTATCTACATATATTTCATGTTCATTCCTCACCTATCAAGCACAGGGAAAATAATATATACCTGTTTATATGGGATATGTATTCATTCCCCTATTATCTACATATGTATTTCATGTTCATTCCCCACCGATCAATCACAGGGAATATAATATACACCTGTTTATATGAGATATGTGTTCATTCCTCTATTATCTACATATATATCATGTTCATTCCTCACCTATCAAGCACAGGGAATATAATATACACCTGTTTATATGGGATATGTGTTCATTTCCCTATTATCTACATATATTTCATGTTTATTCCCCACCTGTCAAGCACAGGGAAAATAATATATACCTGTTTATATGAGATATGTGTTCATTCCCCTATTATCTACATATATTTCATGTTCATTTCCCACCTATCAAGCACAGGGAGTATAATATACACCTGTTTATATGAGATTTATGTTCATTCCCCTGTTATCTACATATATTTCATGTCCATTCCCCACCTATCAAGCACAGGGAATGTAATATACACCTGTTTACATGAGATTTATGTTCATTCCCCTATTATCTACATATAGTTCATGTTCATTCCTCACCTATCAAGCACAGGGAATATAATATATACCTGTTTATATGAGATATGTGTTCGTTCCCCTATCTACATAAATTTCATCTTCATTCGCTACCTAACAAGCACACGGAATATAATATACACCTGTTTATATGAGATATATGTTTACTCCCCTATTATCTACATATATTTCATGTTCGTTCCCCACCTATCAAGCACAGGGAAAATAATATATACCTGTTTATATGGGATATGTGTTCATTCCCATGTAATCTACATATATTTCATGTTCATTCCTCACCTATCAAGCACAGGGAATGTAATATACACTTGTTTACATGAGATGTGTGTTCATTCCCCTATTATCTACATATAGTTCATGTTCATTCCACACCTATCAAGCACAGGGAATATAATATACACCTGTTTATATGAGATATGTGTTCGTTCCCCTATCTACATAAATTTCATCTTCATTCGCTACCTAACAAGCACACGGAATATAATATACACCTGTTTATATGAGATATATGTTTACTCCCCTATTATCTACATATATTTCATGTTCGTTCCCCACCTATCAAGCACAGGGAAAATAATATATACCTGTTTATATGGGATATGTGTTCATTCCCATGTAATCTACATATATTTCATGTTCATTCCACACCTACCAAGCACAGTAAATATAATATATACCTGTTTATATGGGATATGTGTTCATTCCCCTATTATCTACATATATTTCATGTTCATTCCCCATCTATCAAGCTCATGGAATATAATATACACCTTTTTATATTAGACATGTGTTCACTCCCCTATTATATACATATATTTTATGTTAATTTCCAACCTACCAAGCACAGGGAATATAATATACACCTGTTTATATGAGATTTATGTTCATTCCCCTGTTACCTACATATATTTCTTGTCCATTCCCCACCTATCAAGCACAGGGAATATAATATACACCTGTTTATATGGGATATGTGTTCACTCCCCTATTATCTGCATATAGTTCATGTTCATTCCACACCTACCAAGCACAGTAAATATAATATATACCTGTTTATATGGGATATGTGTTCATTCCCCTGTTATCTACATATATTTCATGTCCATTCCACACCTATCAAGCACAGGGAATATAATATACACCTGTTTATATGAGATATGTGTTCGTTCCCCTATCTACATAAATTTCATCTTCATTCGCTACCTAACAAGCACACGGAATATAATATACACCTGTTTATATGAGATATATGTTTACTCCCCCATTACCTACATATATTTCATGTTTATTCCCCACCTATCAAGCACAGGGAATATAATATATACCTGTTTATATGAGATATGTGTTTGTTCCCCTATTATCTACATATATTTCATGTTCATTCCTCACCTATCAAGCACAGGGTATATAATATACACCTGTTTATATGGGATATGTGTTCATTCCTCTATTATCTACATATATTTCATGTTCATTCCTCACCTATCAAGCACAGGGAATGTAATATACACCTGTTTATATGGGATATGTGTTCATTCCTCTATTATCTACATATATTTCATGTTCATTCCTCATCTATCAAGCACAGGGAATGTAATATACACCTGTTTATATGGGATATGTGTTTATTCCTATGTAATCTACACATAATTCATATTCATTGCCCATCTATCAAGCTCATGGAATATAATATACAACTTTTTATATGAGACATGTGTTCATTTCCCTATTATCTACATATATTTTATGTTAGTTCCCAACCTACCATGCACAGGGAATATAATATACACTTGCTTATGTGGGATATGCGTTCATTCCCCTATTATTTACATATATTTCATGTTGATTCCACACCTATCAAGCACAGGGAATATAATATATACCTGTTTATATGGGATATGTGTTCATGCCCCTATTATCTACATATATTTCATGTTCAGTCCACACCTATCAAGCACAGGGAATATAATATACACCTGTTTATATAGGATATGTGTTCATTCTCCTATTATCTATGTATATTCCATGTTCATTCCCCACCTATCAAGCACAGGGAATATAATATACACCTACTTATATGAGATATGTGCTCATTCCCCTATTATCTACATATATTTTATGTTTATTCCATTTCCAAGATGCATAAGAAATCTATGATACCTCTCCATATGTTTGGACCTATAAGTTGTTATGTTCATTCTTTTTATTTATTCCTTTTCTTCATTCTTTTTAGTATGTCCCTATACTGTGTGAGGCGAGCAGTAGTGTAGCTACCGGGGGGGCAGAGGGGGTGGTTGCCCTGGGCCCCGCGCTCACAGGGGCTCAACCAGAGCTACGCCACCCTTAACTGTATGCACTACCGCTCTCATCCACAGTAGGATGATGCAATATTTGAGGTGACTGCGCACGCACAGAAAGGTCAGTTCACCTCGGCCATTGCATCATCCTACTGTGGCTGAGAGCGGTAATACAGGGACATCAACGCGTTGGTTTTCCCATTGTGCTCATTGGGATCCTGGATTAGGTGAGATACATGATGTTTTTTGTTTACTTAAAACTTTTGGTGTGACTGTGGGACATCATAGAGTGTGGCTGATCCTCATACAGTTGGGAGGTGGGCTCTCATACATTTTAGGGGCTACTGTTGGGGCCTCTCAAAGTGTGGGTGCCATTATACAGCATGGGAGCTAATGTGGGTGCCCTCATACAGTGTGGGGGCCAATATACAGTTTGGGGAGTAATGTGGGGGCCCTTAAACTGGGTACTACTGTGAGGGCCATCATAAAATGTGGGGACTGACTACAGAGGTGACCACCATATAGCGTGAGGGTCATTATACAGTTTGGGGGTCATTATACATTGTCAGGACTACTTTGGGGCCATTATACTCTGTTTTGGGGGAGCAGTGAGGACATCATACTATGTATAGGGGAGCAGTGTGATCATCATACTATATATAGGGGAGCTGTGATCCCATCATACTGTGTATAGGGGAGCCGTGAGCCCATCATACTGTGTATAGGGGAGCTGCAAGCTCATTATACTGTGTATAGGGAAGCAGCGGGCTCATCATACTGTGTATAGGGGAGCTGCGGGCTCATCATACTGTGTATAGGGGAGCAGTGGGCTCATCATACTGTGTATAGGGAGCTGTGGGGGCAAAATACTGTGTATAGGGGAGCTGTGGCCCATCATATGACCATCCAAGGTGCACATGGGTCATTATTACATGCAGAGGCATAATGTGAACACTGTTTTCTAGGACACTTGCATACGGCATTAGTATTTTCTAGGGGACAATTTCCCCTATCATCTAGAGGACATTATTACTATGTAAGGGGCACAGTAGTAGGCATTATTATGTGGGGCAGTAAGAGGAGCACAGTTTTTGTACCACACAGCAGGTGCCGTAATAGAGACACATATGGCAGCAGCTGCTTAGTATTGAGTTGGTAGAAGGATGCGGAGTTTGTGCAGGTTGGGAATAGATGGGAACGGGGTTGGAAATGTGAGAAGTCTAATGTGTCTATGTTGTAATCTCTGCAGCCAAGTCCTTGCTGGAGAAGCTGTCATGTCGGTCTGGGCCAGATGGAAAAGACGAGAAAACTGAACAATTCTATCAGAAAGAACATCAGCTGTAAGTCACCATCTATAACTGTACTGTAATGTCTTATATGATCTGCAGGACTGGTATCTACCACTATATGTCACCATATGGCGGTAATATTAGTGTCGGCCTTTGTATAGAAATTTATTTTCAGTAATCGTGCGGTCATCTGCTGAGTTTCTCCTATACATTTGTTTCTTTTTTTTTCACTGAAGTCTGAATTAGATCTAAAATCTACCTCCAGGTTTTGCCCGGGGGGGCACTTGTTGCAGACCTCGTTAGTCTGTTTCCTACTTTTCTACAAGACCCTTGTGTTTCATGTATTCGGCGGCTCTGTGTCCCAGTCTTCTATCAGGTAGTTTGTTGTGTAGGACCTATACTATTTTAGTGCCCTGCCCCCATCACAGAGATTGGCCCCCATAAACCTTGTATCGTAACTTGGGACAGGAGTTGACATTATGATATTATGATACCACAATGGGTGGTCTGCCTCCTGTAAATGATGCCCCAATGATTCCGGGTTCTACTTGTGGAATATTGAGGGTGGAAGTTGACGCGCCCCCTGGGACATATTCCTTTCTGAGGGGAATACCCGGCACCGGATCAGATGGGGGGTTGTAGTCTCCGAGCGGCTGTGACCCGGTCCCGTGCCCAGGGCGTCAAGCTCAGTGTTATGTGGCAGTCTTTACTGATGTTATTAAAGTTCGTTGTGTCGACTACGCCACCCGTTGTGATGCGGTCACTGTGGCCGCCGCTGCAGCAGGGTCCGCTGAGGCTGATGGTGGATGCGCAGCTTGGTGGGATAACCCCCAACGGGAGGGGTATAGCCTCAGAGGGGACAGGCGCAGAGGATGGGGGTTGTGGTGGTGCGGTGCAGCCGGTAATGATGACAGACTCGGGTGGTGCAGTTAAGGGTCTTTACTTACTGCAGATGTTCCTGGTCACTCTAGCTCCAAGTGACCTCCCGAGCCGTGCTGCGTCCACCAGGTCCTGGATCCGGCCAACCCCCAAACAAGTCCGGAGCGTGGCCCTGAGCTCTCCCTCTGTCCTTACTTCAGCCGTCCCCACCAGTGATTCACCTAAATCCAGCTCCCTCGGGCCTTCTGTTGGGCAACCTTTGGCCTCAGGTTCCCTGACCCTCCATGTGGTGTGCCTTCAGGGTGAATGTAGTGGGTGACCGTGACAGACACTGCCCACGGTCTCCGGTCTCTGGCTGGGGAATGTCTTTGCCCCCACCAGCTTGGGTTCCGGTACCCTTCTGCCGACTCCTCACCCGGTGTTCTTATTTGGGTTCTTGGGTCCCTTCTTTGTCCCCCCTCTGGGTCTTTCTGCACTCCACTCTCTCTCCAGGGCTGTTGTTTCTTTCTCTCTCTTTCTGCAGGCTTGTCCTCTGCATCTGACTTACTCTCTGCGTCTGACCCTGATCCTAGTTGGTGCCCTCCTTATATATCCCTCTATGTGTGAGCTCAGGTGACCAGCACCCAATGAGCTCCTACCACTACCCAGACTGCTCCCCCTATCTGCCCCTACACTACATGGGATGTTCCTCCCCCCTCCCACTCCAGCCAGGAACAGGCTCGGTCGCACCTGCACATTTCTAAGTGGGAGTGCCGTCGGCCTGCTCCTCTGGAATGGGATGTATGTAGTGCATGCAGTCTATCTGAGCTCAGTTCCACACTCCATCCTTACCCGGGAGTGGAATATCACACCTCTGGGTTGAGGTGCAATACTCCTGTAGCAGCCGAATCCTCAGGGTGCTACATTCCCCCCTGGTAAACCACAGCACGTCCTCGGGCTGCAAAGACAAAAACACCAAAACATACAAATTTTTATAAACATATAAAACATATAAAATATTATATATATATAACTTTTTCATATAAACATCATTATAACATTCTCGTCGTCTCGTTCTTTCTTCCTCCTCTGGTCACCGTGCAACTCGTGACCAGGTAAAGTGCGACAGTCTTTTGATAAGCAGTTTCTCATAAAACCAGTAGGGGGCGCCTTAGGAAGCGCAACTATGTACAGGGAAGTTTTGGCCGTTCTCAGTCCCCGGCCAGGTAAGGGAAAGGGATGGCTGCTCACAGTCCTCAGCCTGGTTTGGGTAGGGGACACACGGGTTAAACTGTTCACTGGTCCCAACGGGGACTAAACTTTAAAGCAGCCACGGTTACTTGTGTACCCCGACGGGTAACTTTTTACATCTCCTTTGTACTATTTCAGTCATAGTACCTTCTAGCCTTGAACCCGTCCGGGTCTTCTGGCTCCTCCTCCCTACACCGCAACTCCTCCTCTGTCAGGCGATGCACGTGGAGGGCGTAAGGTCCCTTGGCACACTTGTGCCGGGTGAACGTTACCTCGTCACCGACGTAGAGGTCACGGCCTTTGTGACCCTCTGGCAGGTGAGACTCGACATCCCGTCGGGTAACGAAGACGTCACCCATGGTGTTCCGGTCCTTTATGAAGCCCCACCCATGCTGCGCATTAAACTTTATTACCGTCCCGATGGTACGGGGACGATCTGCTGCATAGGGGTCCCTTCTGGTCCGACTCTTTTGCTCCGCGCTGCGGGTCCGGGCCCATTGCTCTCTGGCCCGCCTCTCCTCCCGCTCTCTCTTGAACTCTGCCAGCTGTTGACGGCAACACTCGGTACGCTCTGCTGCAGCTGCCCGAGTCTCTCCGGTGAACCCCATCAAATCTTCTCCCGTGGGGTCCCACACGAACTGGGCTTCCTCGAGTGGAGGCGAGACCCGAGTCACGGGCTTTGGAGCCGGGATCAGGGGCTCACACAAGGGCCCTAGTCTTTGCTGCCGCTCTAGTTCAGGGTACCCTTCGGGCCAGATGAAGGGCCGCCCGTCCGGCCATGTGAGCTGGCCGAAGAGGTCCTCCCCCAGGTGTGGCACCCTTGGTATTGCGGGCGCGGGCGCGGTGGTGATGGCGCCCGGGTTGCCCAGGCCTTGCGGCCAGGCCTGGGGCACCTGGAAGGTGAAGGGCACCGTTAGGACGGCGGCGCCCTGGGTTACCTGGCCTTGCGACCAGGCCGGAGGTTCCGCGGAGGTAGATGGCTCTGCTTTGGATGCGGCGCCCGGAAACGCTAGGCCCCGTGACCAGGCCGGAGGCTCTTCTTCCTGCGCCACGCTCCGGGTCACGACGCGTGACGTCACCGGGGTCGCGACGGCGGCTTCCGGTCGGGGCCTAGTCGGTGGCGGTGTCATGGCGGTCTCGGGTACGGCAGGGGGACCTTCGGGCTCTGCGACGGGGAGCTGGGGCAGGTAAGCGGTCTTCCGGTATGGGGTATAGGCATCCCCCTTACCTGCTGCCATGCGTCTCGCTCCCTCTTCTGCGCCGTCTCCGGCCTTGGGTCCTCCCGCGTCATCCGCAGAGGTAGTCGACGTCTTCTTCCAAGGGAGCGGGTTCCGTGGGCGGATTCCAGCTTGCTGGGCCATCTCCCGGCCCCACTCCGCCAGGATCTCCCTCTGCACTCGGGCCATCCTTCCCGCGAGGCCCTCCAGGGCACTCCGCGCGCACTCCCGATCTCGGGGAAGCTGCGCCAGGATCTCCGCTAAGCCTAGCGGGGTTGTTGACTCTAGCAGGCTCCTGACCATCGGGTCGGTGCTGCTCTGCTCTGCTTCCGGCAGGCTCCTGGCCAGCGGGCCGGTGCTGCTCTGCTCTCCTCTTTCTTCCTTTTGCAGGCTCCTGGCCAGCGGGCCGGTGCTGCTCTGCTGCCGCTCCATTCCCGGGTCTACTCTTCCTCTTCTCGACTCCGGGTGCTCTCGCTCTGGACACCTCGCCTCCGGGTGCGCTCGTTCTAGACTGCTCCAAGCGACACCCATCTTTTCTCTTCTCTTTCGTCTCCTCCCACTTCGAGGGCGGTCCCGGGGCAACTCGGTGACTGTCAGCTCCAGGGGGAGTTCTTTCACGCTGACAGACACCTCCAGCATCACAGTCTCCGTTGGTGGGGGCGGTTTCCACTTTTGGCGCCATTTTCTGTCCCGGCCCACGATGGGATGTGGCCTCTTGCCCTCCTTTGGTACGCCCATAATGGCGTCCGCTGCTCTTCCAAGGCGGGAAATCTGCGGTTTTGGCGGGAATCGTCGCCCAGTGGCGGGAAACTCTGCAGATGGCGGAAACAAGCTGGAAATGGCGGACAATCGGCGGGAAACGACTGGTGATGGAGTCCGATGGCGTGGACCCTCCGGAACCGGCAGGAGTCTTCTTTCTGAGGTAAACTTGCACTTTTCTTCAGGCACGCAGTACCCGGGTGTTGCGGGCACGTAATCCTGCCGACTACGCCAAAGTTGACGCGCCCCCTGGGACATATTCCTTTCTGAGGGGAATACCCGGCACCGGATCAGATGGGGGGTTGTAGTCTCCGAGCGGCTGTGACCCGGTCCCGTGCCCAGGGCGTCAAGCTCAGTGTTATGTGGCAGTCTTTACTGATGTTATTAAAGTTCGTTGTGTCGACTACGCCACCCGTTGTGATGCGGTCACTGTGGCCGCCGCTGCAGCAGGGTCCGCTGAGGCTGATGGTGGATGCGCAGCTTGGTGGGATAACCCCCAACGGGAGGGGTATAGCCTCAGAGGGGACAGGCGCAGAGGATGGGGGTTGTGGTGGTGCGGTGCAGCCGGTAATGATGACAGACTCGGGTGGTGCAGTTAAGGGTCTTTACTTACTGCAGATGTTCCTGGTCACTCTAGCTCCAAGTGACCTCCCGAGCCGTGCTGCGTCCACCAGGTCCTGGATCCGGCCAACCCCCAAACAAGTCCGGAGCGTGGCCCTGAGCTCTCCCTCTGTCCTTACTTCAGCCGTCCCCACCAGTGATTCACCTAAATCCAGCTCCCTCGGGCCTTCTGTTGGGCAACCTTTGGCCTCAGGTTCCCTGACCCTCCATGTGGTGTGCCTTCAGGGTGAATGTAGTGGGTGACCGTGACAGACACTGCCCACGGTCTCCGGTCTCTGGCTGGGGAATGTCTTTGCCCCCACCAGCTTGGGTTCCGGTACCCTTCTGCCGACTCCTCACCCGGTGTTCTTATTTGGGTTCTTGGGTCCCTTCTTTGTCCCCCCTCTGGGTCTTTCTGCACTCCACTCTCTCTCCAGGGCTGTTGTTTCTTTCTCTCTCTTTCTGCAGGCTTGTCCTCTGCATCTGACTTACTCTCTGCGTCTGACCCTGATCCTAGTTGGTGCCCTCCTTATATATCCCTCTATGTGTGAGCTCAGGTGACCAGCACCCAATGAGCTCCTACCACTACCCAGACTGCTCCCCCTATCTGCCCCTACACTACATGGGATGTTCCTCCCCCCTCCCACTCCAGCCAGGAACAGGCTCGGTCGCACCTGCACATTTCTAAGTGGGAGTGCCGTCGGCCTGCTCCTCTGGAATGGGATGTATGTAGTGCATGCAGTCTATCTGAGCTCAGTTCCACACTCCATCCTTACCCGGGAGTGGAATATCACACCTCTGGGTTGAGGTGCAATACTCCTGTAGCAGCCGAATCCTCAGGGTGCTACATAATGATCACTCCCATCATTGTAACTGTGTAAAAAAAGTCAATACAAAAAAACTCACATGACACTTTTATTTTATTTTTATTCTTTTATTGGAATAGCAATAAGCAACATTGTAATAAAAATATTACCGGCCCTTTAAGAAATTAAACCATGATCACAATGACTCTCAGGTCAGGCCCCATAGAGACCACAGAAATAGCTGTGGTCATTGAGGACCGACTGAGAGACACTGGACCCAAAGATCCAGAGGAAGGCGAAGAAACCCCCGGAGAGTCCTGCCTGAGGGGGAGAAAAAATTCCTTCCTGACCCCAGATGTGGCGATCGGATATTTCCCTGGATCACGTCTGTCCTGCTACATATTGCCGTATATCTGCATGTATTATAAGCTCAGGAGAGCTGACTTGGAAAAGAAAAGACAAATACACCCTGCTCAAGAGGAGTTTACAATCTAATATAATATACAGGCTGCTCCTGAGGGCTTAAAGAATAATATACACCCTGTCCTAGGAGCTTACAATCTAATATACAATATACAGGCTGCCCCTGAGGGCTTATATACTAATCTACACCCTGTCCTAGGAGCTTACAATCTAATATACACTAAACATCCTGCTCCTGAGAGCTTAAAGACTAATATACACTACTAATATACACCCTGTCCTAGGAGCTTGCAATCTAATATATACTATACAGGTTGCCCCTGAGAACTTATAGACTAATCTACACCCTGTCCTAGGAGCTTACAATCTAATATACACTATACACCCTGCTCTTGAGAGCTTCAAGACTAATATACACTACTAATATACACCCTGTCCTAGGAGCTTACAATCTAATATACACTATACAGACTACTCCCAAGAGCTTATAGACCAATCTACACCCTGTCCTAGGAGCTTACAATCTAATATACACTATACACCCTGCTCCTGAGAGCTTATGTGGCGCCCCTGAGGGTTCAGTCGCCACAGAGGTACTGCACCTCACCCAGAGGTGTGGTGTCTCCCTTCTCTCAGGTAAGGCAGGAGTGCTGCACGGAACCCCAAAACACCTGCATTCAACACTACACTGCTCCAGGCCGGCTGGAGGGGCAACATGCAGAGCGCAGCTGCTGAGCCCTGACCCTGGCTGGAGTGGGGGGAACCCAAAGGTAGGGGGAACCAGTAGTGGGTGTGGGTGGAGGAAGTAGTTAGAGGGAGCACTTTAGTAGGAGTATAAATAGGGAAGCCATCTTAGGGTGGCAGATCAGAGTTAGGGAGCAGTTCAGAAGAACAGCTCGGGACAGTTCAGAAGAACAGTCCGGGAGCAGAGTGTCATTAGGAGATCTGCTCCACAAGTAGGGCCAAGTCAGGAGGCCCAGGTGGGGAGCAGGGAGTAGGCTCCGTTCTACAGAAAGTATCCCAGGGGGTACGGTGCGTGCAGGACAGCACCCGTACGCCCCGCATCTGTCAGAAGACAGAGGGATCGCAGCCGCATTCTAGTCCCCTGAGGGTCAAGCAAGTCTGTGCAACTCCGACGGACAGGAGGAACTTCAGAGTACCTGAACAGGACTGAGAGTGGGCAGCGCAGAGCAGGAGGGAGAAGGACCAGTGTGAAGTCGGTCAAAATAGGAACACGAGGAAGTGGGGTTATGCCAGGTATTCCCAAGCAGCCTGAGGAAGGATTGAACCCCTGCCCGGTGAACGCAGCGTGACATGGGAGGCCTTTACCTGTACAGTGCACCTGTGAAGTGTCTTAAGAACTGTGAGTAAAATCTTGGATGACTGCACTGCACTGCCTCCGTCCATTCTTTCAGCGGCGCCATTGTTCCCCCTGCACTATAACGCCCAGCGCAACCACCACTCTATCTTACACTGCCCTGAGGCCTGCTCCACCTGTGGGGAGCTGTCCCATCACTAGCTGTCCTAACATCTGCCTCAGAGGACTGTTGCAGGGCTGGTGATCCTCACCAGACACCACAGGTGGCGTCATAAACTTTCTAAAAATAACCCCTTTTTGCACTGACCGCCCTGGGTCACGGACCGGGCCAGCCACCGTGATATCCCCCGGCAACCAGCGGCCCGGCTGCCGAGTACCCCACGGCCCAGGGGGCGCGTCAAATTTGGCGTCACTAACAGGATGCGTGACCAGCCCGTACCGGCGGGTGAAGTGTGCCTAGAGAATTGTATGATATTACTGAATGTGGCGCCCGCCCCCGAAGAACGGTCGCCATTATGTGCGTGATCAAAGACAACAGTATGGAACCTCCCATCGTGGGCCGGGTCCCAGAATGGCACCAAAAGCATACCCTGCCCGTTGCAACAGTGACTGTCCGCATAGATGAGTCCGTCAAGGCAAGGAGGCCGTCACAGGGAGTGACCGACAGTAGATGGCCATGGGACCGCCCCCAAAAGAAGAAAGGAGGCGGAGAAAAGGAATGGAGACAGGATGTGGTCTCGACCGTCTAGCCAGACCGCACCTGGCAGCCAGAATGGAAGGAAGCAAGAGTCCAGCCTCCGCCTCTGGCCTGCCGCAGCATCAAGTCACCCCCCTCACTATAGAGGGAGAAGTGGAAAAATTGTCCCTGGAGGACGTGGAGTTCCTCCAGAGCGAGGTCCTCGAGCTGGGCCAACAGGTGGTGCAACCCAGCAGGCAGCGGTCGCAAGGTGGAGAAGCGAGCTGCTGGAAAAGTTGGTGGCACGGTGGAAGGTGACACCGCATGCCAGCAGCCGCATCCCAGCCCCGGCGGAGCCCTCGGAGGATCAGGAGGCCGTATGGAGTACAGGAGCAGGTAGGAGAGAATCCCCAGTCCCGGGCGCTGCCAGCGCCGACCTGCTCCTGGGCCTCTTCCCCCAGCCCTTGTCGTATCCTGCCGTACCCTGGCTGGAGCAGCTGTGCAGCCCGGAACCTCCAACCCGGGCGCCAAACCAGAGGATCCCCCACATAGTTCCCTCCCGGAACCTCTAATCCCGGGCGCTGAAGCTGCGGGCCTACTGCTGGAAGCCCTCCCGCCACCTCCACCTCCGGCACCCGAGTGGGTGTGCGGCGCGCCGGCCTTCGACTGGTCCGCCCGGATGGAGGACCAGCAGCCGTACCTGCTACTCCCGACACCAGGGCCCCCGGTCGCCTATACCAGCGGAGTGGAGTTTTGCTGGGACAACCGTGGGGGGGACCTGATGGGGTTCCCGCGGGAGACCGAGGCCGAAGCATTACAAAGGCAGGAGTTCTGCAAGCGGGAGCTCCGGCAACTTGAGAAGGAGCGACGCGCGTGGGTGGCGCGCAGTGAGCGCCTAGAGGCCCGAGATAAGACCGCCAAGGCGCAGGTCCTCCAGGCGGGGTCAGCCCACCCCAGCCCCCGTGAGGAAGGCCTCATAGTGAAGTTCAATCTGAAGGCTGGGTGGGGCTTTATCCGCAGGTGTGGTGTCTCCCTTCTCTCAGGTAAGGCGGGAGTGCTGCACGGAACCCCAAAACACCTGCATACAACACTACACTGCTCCAGGCCGGCTGGAGGGGCAACATGCAGAGCGCAGCTGCTGAGCCCTGACCCTGGCTGGAGTGGGGGGAACCCAAAGGTAGGGGGAACCAGTTGTGGGTGTGGGTGGAGGAAGTAGTTAGAGGGAGCACTTTAGTAGGAGTATAAATAGGGAAGCCATCTTAGTGTGGCAGATCAGAGTTAGGGAGCAGTTCAAAAGAACAGCTCGGGACAGTTCAGAAGTCAAGCAAGTCTGTGTAACTCCGACGGACAGGAGGGACTTCAGAGTACCTGAACAGGACTGAGAGTGGGCAGCGCAGAGCAGGAGGGAGAAGGACCAGTGTGAAGTCGGTCAAAATAGGAACACGAGGAAGTGGGGTTCTGCCAGGTATTCCCAAGCAGCCTGAGGAAGGATTGAACCCCTGCCGGGAGAACACAGCGCGACGTGGGAGGCCTTTACCTGTACAGTGCACCTGTGAAGTGTCTTAAGAACTGTGAGTAAAGTCTTGGATGACTGCACTGCACTGCCTCCGTCCATTCTTTCAGTGGCAGCATTGTTCCCCCTGCACTACAACGCCCAGCGCAACCACCACTCCATCTTACACTGCCCTGAGGCCTGCTCCACCTGTGGGGAGCCGTCCCATCACTAGCTGCCCTAACATCTGCCTCAGGTGGCGTCACAAACTTTCTAAAAATAGCCCCTTTTTGCACTGACCGCCCTGGGTCACGGACGGGCCAGCCACCGTGATATCCCCTGGCAACCAGAGGCCCGGCTGCCGAGTACCCCACGGCCCAGGGGGCGCGTCACTTATATACTAATATACACTACTAATATACACCCTGTCCTAGGAGCTTACAATCTAATATAATATACAGGCTGCCCCTGAGGATTTATAGACTAATCTACATCCAGTCCTAGGAGCTTACAATCTAATATACTCTATACAGGCTGCTCGTGAGAGTTTATAGACTAATATACACCATGTCCTAGGAGCTTATGATATAATATTCAACATACAGGCTGCCCCTGAGAGTTTATAGACTAATATACACCCTGTCCTAGGAGCTTACAATCTAATATATACTTTACAGGCTGCTCCTGAGGGCTTAAAGACTAATCTACACCCTGTCCTAGGAGCTTACGATATAATATACACTATACACCCTGCTCCTGAGAGCTTAAAGACTAATATACACCCTGTCCTAGGAGTTTACAATCTAATATACACTATACACCCTGCTCCTGAGAGCTTAAAGACTAATATACACCCTGTCCTAGGAGCTACAATCTAATACACACTATACACCCTGCTCCTGAGAGCTTAAAGACTAATATACACCCTGTCCTAGGAGCTTACAATCTAATATACACTATACAGGCTGCCCCTGAGGGCTTATAGACTAATCTACACCCTGTCCTAGGAGTTTACAATCTAATATAACATACAGGCTGCCCCTGAGGGCTTATAGACTAATATATACCCTGTCCTAGGAGCTTACAATCTAATATAAACTATACAGGCTGCCCCTGAGAGCTTATAGACTAATATACACCCTGTCCTAGGAGCTTAGAATCTAATTCCATGAGTACTATGCTGATCTAATAAGCAATAGATGACCTGGCCTCCACAGTCACCAGACCTGAACCCAATTGAGATGGTTTGGGGTGAGCTGGACCGCAGAGTGAAGGCAAAAGGGCCAACAAGTGCTAAGCATCTCTGGGAACTCCTTCAAGATTGTTGGAAGACCATTTCCGGTGACTACCTCTTGAAGCTCATCAAGAGAATGCCAAGAGTGTGCAAAGCAGTCATCAAAGCAAAAGGTGGCTACTTTGAAGAACCTAGAATATAAGACATATTATCAGTTGTTTCACACTTTTTTGTTAAGTATATAATTCCACATGTGTTAATTCATAGTTTTGATGCCTTCAGTGTGAATGTACAATTTTCATAGTTATGAAAATACAGAAAATTCTTTAAATGAGAAGGTGTGTCCAAACTTTTGGTCTGTACTGTATACACTTTCTATTGAGCCCGTACATAGATTTGAGCCCGCTCAGGTAGTAGCTCTGTGCTTCTCTGTTGAACAGCAAGCTATAGAGCTGTAGAGAGGCTGTTTTCAGTGGATTTCTCAGGACACTATTTTCTCATCTGAATGCTATCCGTGGATATGACGGATTAGTCTGATTTTCATCAGCATGTCGGACCAAAATCGGCAATGCCAATCTATGGGTTCGTGGAAAAATTGGACCGCACTCGGATGACATCCCAGTGCAGTCCGATTTTCACAGACTAACAGAATGGTGAAGGTGGAGAAACTTTGTTTTTTCCCCTCTCCTCGTTGGAGAAAAACTGGTGCCACTCTGATCAAACTCTGATCAGAATCTGTAACTCTATTACGCCAGTTGCCGATGCCTCAATTCTGCTCATGATATCCTGTGGTTTCAGTTCTGGTCCTCCTGCTGCCATCAAGCTACTACGTTCTCCGTTGTTTCTGCTCGGCCATCCTGCTGCTCCGCCGTCATCTGTCCGTGCTTCATTACAGCTGCTCATCTGAACTAGATGAGACATAACACCTATCATTACAGGAAAGAGGATTAAATAATAGGTCCTGTTTAAGAAATTATCCTGATACACAAGAGAGGACTCGTCACTCAGACGTTTGCTGAGATTTTTTAGGGGTAAATGGTGCAGATCTGAACCTCACCGCAAACATCCCACAGCTACACAATGTGTGAATGGGGCCTTAGTGTTAAGTGAAGAGCTACCTACCTGGACTTGTCTTCCTCAAGCTGCTGCCTCTGGGATACAAGATGGTTCAGGATTAGAACTTTACACATTCTGTACCAATTGTGATGTCATGTCATATCTACAGTATGATGTCAGGTGCCCTATGATGTCCCCTGTGATGTCGTAATAACTGCCACTGCTGTGTTATGTATTAAGTTTCCAACATCAAGGAAGAGTTGAATAAAACAAAATCCCAGGCTGCAAATAACCACCAGCCTCCTTTTTAATTGAGTCATGATGCACGTTATAACCGAAACATTTCCACCATTTTATTCTAATCCGTATCACCTACTGTTCTATGAACTAAAGAAAAACACAGGTCACCATACTGCAATTCCTGATCATGATAAACCGTCAGTTCCAGGTCACCTCTGATCCAACAGGACCAAGAGAGCAGACAATGGAGAACTGGAGCAGTCTGCAATTACATTTATGTTCTGAAAATGCTTTGTTTTCACCCCATTAATGGCAAAGCTACCCCAAAAATGGAGCCAAATGGAGTTGTCGCAACTGGCCCACCCCTTTAAATATGCTCTTATTAGAGCACATGGGTGTTATAGAGGGCAAAACCAGCCGATTGCTGAGGGTCTTCAAGACCAGTTACACATGATCAGCTGATTACCAGCAAGTCCTCATTTAGGGAAGGGGTTCTCCAGATTGGTAACCCCTGTTAGGCCGGGCTCACACTGGCTTACTAAAGCACCCAAATGGGCAGATTTTCCTTGAAATCTGGTCAATAACATTTTCTTTAAGGCTGTGTGCCCACGATGCGTTTTTAATGCGTTTCTGCAGCATTTTTGCAGCTGCGGAAACGCATTAAAAACGCATGGTAGAAGGGCAGCAATGTTCCCCAATGATAATCCGCATGTGCTGTGCACATGCTGCGGAAATTTCCGCTGCGGATTATCATTGCGGAAAAAAACGCAGCACTACCAATTATTTTGCGGAAGTGCTGCGTTTTCGCCACCATTGACTTGCATTAGAACGCGCCAATTCCGCAAGAATGCATCTGTACTTGCGTAATTGGCGCGTTCTAATGTGCGGATGGTACCCAGGTCTAGAGGAGAGGAGACTCTCCTCCGGACCCAGGTACCATTAAAAAATCTGTAAAAAAAGAATAAAATAAAAAATCTATCTATATAATTGTCTTATCCCGTCTGTATGTCTGTCTGTCTGTCTTTCTGTCTGTCTGCCTGTCTGTCTGTCCAGGAAATCCCGGGTCGCTGATTGGTCCGGCCACGGCCAATCAGCGACGCGGCATTTCAGAAAAACATGGCGGCCATTAGCGGCTCATGTACGGCACGGAGGTGAGCGGCGATGCAGCCGGGAGATGCAGCCGGCTGCTCGCAGCATAAGTCCCCCGACCACAGGCGCCGCTGACCTACATGCGGCTATCGTCGGAAGATCAGCGGCTACAGCCGCTTATCTCCAGAGGACAAGTGTGACGCCCCTCCCCTCCCCTCCTCTCCTCCTGTCCCTCCCCCCGCTCGATCAGGACCCCGGCACCTGGCATCATACTTACCCCTCCCCGTGCCTGCGCAGCAGCTCCTGTGTCTTCCGCTGATGCTCTGTGACGTCTCAGGTCAGAGGGCGCGGTGACGTCTTTACACCGCGCTCTCTCCTGAGCGGTCACAGCGCTCAGCGGGAAGATGCCGGCTACGCTGGAGTCCAGAGAAGCAGTGAGGTGAGTATTGGATTTATTTTTTTTTGTATGGGACCATAGGGGAGCTGCATGGGGCACTATGGGGGGATGTGACATCCTGCATGGGGTATTAAATAGGGGGGATGTGACATCCTGCATGGGGCACTATGGAGAGATGTGACATCCTGCATGGGGCACTATGGAGCGATGTGACAGCCTGCATGGGGCACTATGGAGCGATGTGACAGCCTGCATGGGGCACTATGGAGAGATGTGACATCCTGCATGGGGTATTATATAGGGGGGATGTGACAGCCTGCATGGGGCACTATGGAGAGATGTGACATCCTGCATGGGGTATTATATAGGGGGGATGTGACTTCCTGCATGGGGCACTATAGGGGGATGTGACATCCTGCATGGGGTATTATATAGGGGGGATGTGACTTCTTGCATGGGGCATTATATAGTGGGGATGTGACATCCTGCATGGGGTATTATATACGGGGGATGTGACATCCTGCATGGGGCATTATATAGGGGGGATGTGACAGCCTGCATGGGGCACTATGGAGAGATGTGACATCCTGCATGGGGTATTATATAGGGGGGATGTGACATCCTGCATGGGGCACTATAGGGGGATGTGACATCCTGCATGGGGTATTATATAGGGGGGATGTGACTTCCTGCATGGGGCATTATATAGGAGGGATGTGACATCCTGCATGGGGTATTATATACAGGGGATGTGACATCCTGCATGGGGTATTATATGCATGGGGTATTATATACGGGGGATGTGACATCCTGCATGGGGTACTATATAGGGGGGATGTGACTTCCTGCATGGGGCATTATAAGGGAGGGGGGGGATGTGACATCCTGCATGGGGCATTATAAAGGAGGGTCGGGAGTAGTGTTGAGCCACCCCCGTAGTGTTCGGGTTCGGTTCGGTTCGTCGAACACCGGGATGTTCGAGGAACTGTTCGTCGAACTGTTCGTCGAACACCTTAGAACACCGTCGAACACCGTTAAAACCAATGGCAGGCAAACAAAAACACATAGAAACACATAGAAAACACCTGCAAAGGTGTCCAAAAGCTGACAAACTGCTCAGAAGACACTCTCTTTAAAAAAGCCGGCCGGCAAATTCAGCAGCGGCATACACATTTAGACAAGAAGGAATAGAGCATCACACATAGATTAGATAGATAGAAACATGTCAGTCACACATATAAGAAGCACAGTGACAGTGTTGGTTACTGCACTTGTCATTTAGTGTAAAGGATTTATTAAAAAAAATATTAGTGTTTTCATGCACCGTCTCTTTAAAAAAGCCGGCCGGCAATTCAGCATCTGTACCCGACAATTTAGAACAGAAAGAATAGAGCTTCACACATAGATTAGATAGATAGAAACATGTCAGTCACATATATAATAAGTACAGTGATAGTGTTGCTTACTGTACTTGTCATTTAGTGTAAAGGATTTATTTAAAAAAATAATAGTGTTTTCATGCACTGTCTCTTTAAAAAAGCTGGCCGGCAATTCAGCAGCGGTACCCGACAATTTAGAACAGAAAGATAGAGCATCACACATAGATTAGATAGATAGAAACATGTCAGTCACATATATATGAAGTACAGTGATAGTGTTGGTTACTGTACTTGTCATTTAGTATTAAAATAAAGGATTTATTATTAAAAAAATTGGCGTGGGGTTCCCCTTAATTTTAGGCTCTAGCGGAGGTTAAGCAGACGGCTGGGGCAGATGTTTGAAGCCTGGGAAGGGGGTAATACCCACGGAGCTTCCCAGACTACTAATATCAGCCCCCAGCTGAATACATAGCCTTTACTAGCTATTAAAATGGGGGACCCCCCAAAAAAAATGACGTGGGGTCCCCCCTAATTTAATAGCTAGCAAAGGCTAGGCAGACAGCTGGGGGCTGATATTAATAGCCCAGGAAGGGAGCCATGAATATTGGCCCCCTCCCAGGCTAGAAACACCAGCCGTCAGCCGCCCCAGAAATGGCGCATTCATAGGATGCGCCAATTCTGGCACTTAGCCTCGCTCTTCCACGCTGCCCTGGTGCGGTGGCAGGGGGTAATAGGGTTGGGGTTGATGTCAGCTTATAATGCCAGCTGACATCAAGCCCAGGTTAGTAATGGAGAGGCGTCTATAAGACACCCCCATTACTAACCCCATAGTCAAAGTTAAAAAAAACACAAACACCCAGAATAAAGTCCTTTAATTGAAATAAAGACACAATCCTTTATTGTTCTAAATTAAACCATACTTACCATCACGCCCATTCCAGCTGAAGCCAACGATCTCCTGCAATAAAAGAAAAATAATAAAGCAACCTCATCCTTACCTTTCCATGGTTCCCACGACAGCTTCAGCTCTGCTACATCGAGATGACAGGCTGGACCGCAGCAGAACGCTGCCATCCAGCCTGTCATCCCGCAGACACTGAGAAGCGCAGTCTTGCTTGCGCTGCTCAGCGTCTCTCTGTGACGACATCCAGATGAGCCGAGTTCATGTCCAATGAACTCGGCTCACCTCATGCACGTCACTGACAGCGTGGGAAAATTCTCACGCTGAAGCGCTGATTGCAGGAGAATTTTCCCACGCTGTCAGTGACGTGCAGGAGGTGAGCTGAGTTCATTGGACATGAGCTCACCTCATGCACATCACTGACAGCGTGGGAGAATTCTCCTGCACTCAGCACTTCAGCGTGAGAATTTTCCCACGCTGTCAGTGACGTGCATGAGGTGAGCCGAGTTCATTGGACATGAACTCGGCTCATCTGGATGCCGTCACAGCGAGACAGTGAGGAGCGCAAGCATGCCTGCGCTTCTCAGTGTCTGCGGGATGACAGACTGGATGGCAGCGTTCTGCTGCGGTCCAGCCAGTCATCTCGATGTAACAGAGCTGAAGCTGTCGTGGGAACCATGGAAAGGTAAGGATGAGGTTGGTTTATTATTTTTCTTTTATTGCAGGAGATCGTTGGCTTCAGCTGGAATGGGTGTGATGGTAAGTATGGTTTAATTTAGAACAATAAAGAATTGTGTCTTTATTTCAATTAAAGGACTTTATTCTGGGTGTTGTGTTTTTTTTAAATACTTTACTAGAAATTCATGGCGGTCATGTCTAATACTGGCGTGACCCCATGAATTTTGGGCTTGGGGCCAGCTGATAATACCAAGCTGGCCCTAACCCCTTTATTACCCAGTGAGCCACCGCACCAGGGCCCTGGATGAGTTGGGTACAGCGCCAGAAGATGGCGCTTCTATGAACGCGCCATTTTCCGGGGTGGCTGCGGACTGCAATTTGTAGCGGGGGGGGCCCAGAAAGCTTGGGCCTTCCTGCGCTGCAGATTCCAGCCCCCAGCTGCCTAGTTGTACCTGGCTGGACACAAAAATAGGGCGAAGCCCCACATACTTTTTTTTTAATTATTTCATGAAATTCATGAAATAATTAAGAAAAAAAGGCCTTCCCTATATTGTTGTGTCCGGCCAGGTACAAATAGGCAGCTGGTGGTTGGGGGCAGCCCGTTCCTGCCTGCTGTACCTGGCTGGACACAAATATAGTGCGAAGCCCCACTTCAATTTTTTTTAATTATTTCATGAAATTCATGAAATAATTAAGAAAAAAAGGGCTTCCCTATATAGTTGTGTCCGGCCAGGTACAAATAGGCAGCTGGTGGATGGGGGCAGCCCGTTCCTGCCTGCTGTACCTGGCTGGACACAAATATAGTGCGAAGCCCCACTTCAATTTTTTTAAATTATTTCAGGAAATTCATGAAATAATTTAAAAAAAATTGACGTGGGGCTTCGCACTATATTTGTGTCCAGCCAGGTACAGCAGGCAGGAACGGGCTGCCCCCAACCACCAGCTGCCTATTTGTACCTGGCCGGACACAACAATATAGGGAAGCCCTTTTTTTCTTAATTATTTCATGAAATAATTTAAAGAAAATTGACGTGGGGCTTCGCCCTGTTTTTGTGTCCAGCCAGGTACAACTAGGCAGCTGGGGGCTGGAATCCGCAGCGCAGGGAGGCCCAAGCTTTCTGGGCCACCCCCGCTGCAAATTGCAGTCCGCAGCCACCCCGGAAAATGGCGCGTTCATAGAAGCGCCATCTTCTGGCGCTGTACCCAACTCATCCAGGGCCCTGATGCGGTGGCTCACTGGGTAATAAAGGGGTTAGGGCCAGCTTGGCATTATCAGCTGGCCCTAAGCCCGAAATTCATGGGGTCACGCCAATATTAGACATGACCACCATGAATTTCTAGTAAAGTATTTAAAAAAAACACAACACCCAGAAAAAAGTCCTTTAATTGAAATAAACAGACAATTCTTTATTGTTCTAAATTAAACCATACTTACCATCACGCCCATTCCAGCTGAAGCCAACGATCTCCTGAAATAAAAGAAAAATAATAAAGCAACATCATCCTTACCTTTCCATGGTTCCCATGACAGCTTCAGCTCTGCTACATCGAGATGACAGGCTGGACCGCAGCAGAACGCTGCCATCCAGCCTGTCATCCCGCAGACACTGAGAAGCGCAGGCTTGCTTGCGCTCCACAGTGTCTCTCTGTGAGGGCATCCAGATGAGCCGAGTTAATGTCCAATGAACTCGGCTCACCTCATGCACGTCACTGACAGCGTGGGAAAATTCTCCTGCACTCAGCGCTTCAGCGTGGGAGAATTCTCACACTGAAGCGCTGAGTGCAGGAGAATTCTCCCACGCTGTCAGTGACGTGCAGGAGGTGAGCTGAGTTCATTGGACATGAGCTCACCTTATGCACGTCACTGACAGCGTGGGAAAATTCTCCTGCACTCAGCGCTTCAGCGGGAGAATTCTCACGCTGAAGCGCTGAGTGCAGGAGAATTCTCCCACGCTGTCAGTGACGTGCAGGAGGTGAGCTGAGTTCATTGGACATGAGCTCACCTTATGCACGTCACTGACAGCGTGGGAGAATTCTCCTGCACTCACCGCTTCAGCTTGAGAATTTTCCCACGCTGTCAGTGACGTGCATGAGGTGAGCCGAGTTCATTGGACATGAACTCGGCTCATCTGGATGTCGTCACAGAGAGACGCTGAGCAGCGCAAGCAAGCCTGCGCTTCTCAGTGTCTGCGGGATGAGAGGCTGGATGGCAGCGTTCTGCTGCGGTCCAGCCTGTCATCTCGATGTAGCAGAGCTGAAGCTGTCGTGGGAACCATGGAAAGGTAAGGATGAGGTTGCTTTATTATTTTTCTTTTATTGCAGGAGATCGTTGGCTTCAGCTGGAATGGGCGTGACGGTAAGTATGGTTTAATTTAGAACAATGAAGGATTGTGTCTTTATTTCAATTAAAGGACTTTATTCTGGGTGTTTGTGTTTTTTTTAACTTTGACTATGGGGTTAGTAATGGGGGTGTCTTATAGACGCCTCTCCATTACTAACCTGGGCTTGATGTCAGCTGGCATTATAAGCTGACATCAACCCCAACCCTATTACCCCCTGCCACCGCACCAGGGCAGCGTGGAAGAGCGAGGCTAAGTGCCAGAATTGGCGCATCCTATGAATGCGCCATTTCTGGGGCGGCTGACGGCTGGTGTTTCTAGCCTGGGAGGGGGCCAATATTCATGGCTCCCTTCCTGGGCTATTAATATCAGCCCCCAGCTGTCTGCCTAGCCTTTGCTAGCTATTAAATTAGGGGGGACCCCACGTCATTTTTTTTGGGGGGTCCCCCATTTTAATAGCTAGTAAAGGCTATGTATTCAGCTGGGGGCTGATATTAGTAGCCTGGGAAGCTCCGTGGGTATTACCCCCTTCCCAGGCTTCAAACATCTGCCCCAGCCGTCTGCTTAACCTCCGCTAGAGCCTAAAATTAAGGGGAACCCCACGCCAATTTTTTTAATAATAAATCCTTTATTTTAATACTAAATGACAAGTACAGTAACCAACACTATCACTGTACTTCATATATATGTGACTGACATGTTTCTATCTATCTAATCTATGTGTGAAGCTCTATTCTGTCTGTTATAAATTGTCGGGTACCGCTGCTGAATTGCCGGCCGGCTTTTTTAAAGAGACGGTGCATGAAAACACTATTATTTTTTTTGATAAATCCTTTACGCTAAATGACAAGTACAGTAAGCAACACTGTCACTGTACTTCGTATATATGTGGCTGACATGTTTCTATCTATCTAATCTATGTATGATGCTCTATTCTGTCTGTTATAAATTGTCGGGTACCGCTGCTGAATTGCCGGCCGGCTTTTTTAAAGAGACAGTGCATGAAAACACTATTATTTGTTTAAATAAATCCTTTACACTAAATGACAAGTACAGTAATCAACACTGTCACTGCACTTCTTATATATGTGACTGACATGTTTCTATCTATCTAATCTATGTGTGATTCTCTATTCCTTCTATTCTAAATTGTCGGGTACCGCTGCTGAATTGCCGGCCGGCTTTTTTAAAGAGACGGTGCATGAAAACACTATTATTTTTTTTGATAAATCCTTTACGCTAAATGACAAGTACAGTAAGCAGCACTTTCACTGTACTTCGTATATATGTGGCTGACATGTTTATATCTATCTAATCTATGTGTGAAGCTCTATTCTTTCGGTTCTAAATTGTCGGGTACAGGTGTATGCCGCTGCTGAATTGCCGGCTTTTCATGTTTCACTGTTGGCACTGTTCCCATCGATTTGGGCAATCACTGTAATGCCACAACCACCATGGCTGTGGCATTACAGTGAGTGGCAGACAATCCCTGCATGATTGGTGCTCTAAATAGCGCCAGACATGCAGGACACGCTTTTGGTGCACGAACGGTTATCGAACATAACCTCGAACAGCCGAATTTTTTGCAAATCGTTCGGGTTCGTCGAACAACTCGAACACCGCCCAAAACAGCTCGAATTTGAGATTGGCGAACAGTTCTAGTCGAACACCGCTCATCTCTAGTCGGGAGACATATGCTAGAATACCCGATGCGTTAGAATCGGGCCACCATCTAGTAAATATATATTTACCTTCCGGCGCCCCGCGCTGCGCTCCTCCTTGCTTCCCGGGACTTCGCAATGGAATAAAGGACCTGCGCTGACGTCAGAGTCATGTGACGGGTCACACGACGCTGACGTCGGCAGGTCTTTCAATCCAACGCTGTCGGCAAGGGAGAACGGAGTGAGCAGGACACCGGGGGCCATAGAAGGGTAAGTATACATTTATATTTTTATTTTTAACCACTCTCTCGGGTCACACTATATAAATCCATGCCGTTTGCATGGATTTATATAGTGTGACCTAGTTGTCACAAGCACTTTCCAAGTGATGCTAATCGCTTGGAAAGCGCTTGTCAACCCGCATGCAGAAATGTCAGTGAATAACGCTTCACTTCCGCATGTCCCTGGCAGGAAAACGCATGTACAATCCCCATGTACAATCCGTGTGCGTTTTTTCTGCCAGGGAGATGCAGAAACGCTCAGGAAAAAATCCTGAGCATTTCTGCATCGTGGGCACATAGCCTCAGACTGAAACTTTACTGTATTTTTTCCTTTTATTATTTTTAAATAATAAATCTCAAATTACCACTATCAAATTGGAATGTCACTTACCTCTATATTGTGTTATTTAATGAATGTTATATTTTATATGATATGGTATTATTGTCATGTGACATTACTAGAAGATGTCTCAGATCTTGTTCATTAAAATGAACTATCACACTATGGAACTAAATATGCAAACTCCTGTTTTTCACAGTAATACTAAACCATTTCCTTGGTATGAGATGAGTAAGATAATCAGTAAATGTGCTACTATAATGACCTGCAATCTATGGATACCTTTATTGCTAAACACTCATGTAAGACTACAACTGTAATGGCTAGCTGGAATGGTAGAAAGGTTCAGGTGGGATAGGGTTTAATTGATTACTTTTCTATTGTTGAAAATCAACAAAAATTGCTTGATTAAAAACATCACATAATTTTTCCATCTAGTGGCAACATTACAAAGTACTTTAAATTACAGCAACCATAATGTATATTTAGCTACAAGCATCCCATGCACTGAAATAAACTAAGGGACCTTTCCTTTATGAATTCCCCTTGTATATTTTTATATCAACTTATAGTCATTATGTACTTGTACACATACATTATATCTTATATTTGGAAAGATTTCTAGCCTCCATTGTTTCTGATGAAGGTCACTGTCCAGCTCTGTTACAATGTTTTCAATATGTGCTTTAATAATGTTATGCCTTCCGGGCTGCTGAAATTTGAGTATGAAAAGAAGCATTGGATATTCTCATGAGTATTAATTAGAGAAAAATACGGTGCAAACATTTTCAGAAAGAAAAAAAATTCTCTCTTCCTACCAAATTAAACATGGAGGGGATTTAGGTAACTTTTCAACACAAGATAATTTTTCATAAGTTTTGATGCCCAACACTTTTGTAGCCATGTATACAATATATTTATCTGCTTAATGAATTCCTGTGTGTATTTCTTTACTTAAAGGGGTATTCCCATCTCCAAGATCCTGTCTCAATATGTAGTAGGTGTAATAATAATAATATTAGCAAATACCTCCAATTAGAAATGCAGTATAGTTTTCCGTTTTTTCATTGTCTCTTTCCTCATGTGCAGGGCATTGCAGGGCCTTAGGTATCCATGGTTATGGCCATCAGCAATGAGCTAACTCACTATATCAATGGTCGTAACCATGGATACCTAAGGTCCTGCAATGCCTGCACATAAGATAAGTGACACAGAAAATCAGAAAAACCATACTATATTTCTAATTGGAGGTATTTACTAATATTATTATCATTACACCTACTACATATTGGGATAGGATCTTAGAGATGGGAATACCCCTTTAACCTTCAATATGAACTCCAGTCTCTTAAGCCTCCATACACATTAGACTAATATTGGACAAACCAGCAGATATTGACTGATTCGGCCAACAGTCTAATGTGTATGGGGTCCCTGAACAGAAGATTGTTGGGATAGTTAAAGATCCTTCATGTCCGAGTTTTGGACTGTCGATCCCTCTGTTCTCCTGAGACATGTCTACCGTAGCAGCGGCAGAGCGCGCTCCTGTGTATGGAAGAGAAAGCTTACACCATTCAGGCTTATAGTCCCTGACTACAAACTTACAGAATCATTTCAAAGAAAAAAAATATCACACATTATGTATACAATGTCTCCTATTTACCATAATTATTACACTGGTGTAGTATGAACATTAAAAATAGCTATTTTATATTTCAAATCCATATTGAAATCAGCATTTGTAGGTATCCTACCTCAGTAGACTAAGGGTCATTAGTCCAGACATACTAAAATACATGGCTTTAGGTTGAGTTTGCTAACACTCTGAGGTTTAATTTTTATTACTGAAGGAAATTAGCCTTTGTATACGCTTTGTTTGTCATGAGAGATCCGAGGTAGAACCAGACACAGACGATTGCACAATATTGTAAATAAGACTACAGGCATATGGCTTAAGATGGAGAAGCTTATTGTAGTACCAAATATATAAGTGGCTATCTGAAACCCATTATGATGTATCCAACCTTTAATTAGTATTCTGATTATATATTCTGTGTTAAGGTATACTGTATCTGTGAATCTATCTCACTGATACATAGCTTCTTAACACAATATACTGTCTGGGAAGAAAACCTTGTTCTGATTTATAACCTGGTGTAGGATTTACTCTTATTATATGTAAACATTATGACAGAAGTAGAATGGTCCGTGAACAGGTCTTGTCCGGTATTGTTTATCTGTGATAGCTGGCCACTGTCACGGGATTAGAATGTTGGACAACAACCTATGTACTTTAATGCTTACGTAATATTAGGTTGAGTAAGCCTTTTTCTAAAATATAAAAGCTGTTGAAGAATTCAGTTATGGCAGAAGCATTGTGGACCTGTGAAGAGGATGCTCTTCACAGTGTAGAACCTAGGACGCATTCTCTGCCATTCGCTGAATGCTTCTCCAGCTGAAGTTTCTGGACGGATGATGTACATTCTACTAGGGAAATCTTTTTTTCTTCTATCTAATAGTAAGTATGTAACCTTTATAAGTATTTAACCTTTGTACTTACAATCTACGAAAGTGTACGCAATATCATAATATCATACTATTCCTTTGATTCTGTATTTTATCTTTCAAATTAACTGTTATAAATAAAATTGCGTTATATTACAAGTGGTCGCCTTCTTTAAAGCCGTATCCGAACCTTATTTCTAAAAACTTGGCAATACAACTGGTCAACACAAAAAAATCATCAGCAAAGGTAATATATCTGTTTTATGGAGTTTGATGTGCTGATTCCAAAAATATGCTTAGTTTTGCTCTATCCAGGGCTGGCTCCAGGTTTTCGTGGGCCCTGGGCAAAAGAGCCTCAGCGAGCCCTTTTAACACGTACCACGATTCATGATGCACAGATACCGCAGAGAAATATATATATATATATAGTACAAGGCCAAAGATTTCACTTCTTACATTACATGAGCAATATCTATTGTAAATTCTACAATAGCTCAGAAATCGGCGAATCGCTCCATACAGAATACTGGCCCCCATAAAATGCTCCATACAGGATACTGGCCCCCATATAACACTCCATACAGAATACTGGCCCCCATATGACGCTCCATACAGGATACTGGCCCCCATATAACGCTCCATACAGGATACTGGCCCCCATATAACGCTCCATACAAGATACTGGCCCCCATATAATGCTGTCACCCCCCTTATAATGCCCCATGCAGGATGTCACCCCCCCTTATAATGCCTCATGCAGGATGTCACCCCCTCTTATAATACCCTATGCAGGATGTCAGGATGTCACCCCCCTTATAATGCCCCATGCAGGATGTCACTCCCCCCCCTTATTATGCTCCATGCAGGATGTCACTCCCCCCCTTGTAATGCCCCATTCAGGATGTCACTTCCCCTCCTTATATTTCCCCATGCAGGATGTCACATCCCCCCCTTATAATGCCCCATGCAGGATGATACCCCCTCTTATAATGCCCTATGCAGGATGTCACCCCCCCTTAAAATGCCCCATGCTGGATGTCACCCCTCCTTATAATTCCCCATGCAGGATGTCACCCCCCTTATAATTCCCCATGCAGGATGTCACTCCCCCCCTTATAATGCCCCATGCAGGATGTTACCCCCCCTTATAATGCCCTATGCAGGATGTCACCCCCTCCTTATAATGCCCCATGAAGGATGTCACCCCCCCTTATAATTCTCCATACAGGATGTCACCCCCCCTTATAATTCCCCATGCAGGATGTCCCTCCCCCCCTTTTAATGCCCTATGCAGGATGTCACCCCCTCCCATATAATGCCCCCCCTTTTAATTCCCCATGCAGGATGTCACTCCCCCACCCCATATAATGCCCCATGCAGGGTGTCACTCCCCCCCCCTTCATATTATGCCCCATGCAGAATATCACCCCCCCCCTTATAATGCCCCTATACATTAAAAGAAAAATCAAATACCTCACTTCTCACCTGCTGCCGCTGCTCTGGGCTCCAGTGTCGCCGGCATCTTCCCGCTCTGCACTGTGACGGCTCAGGAGAGGGCGTAGTGGACAGACGTCACCGTGCCCCCTGACCTGAGATGTCACAGTCAGAGGACGCGGAAGACACTGGAGCTGCTGCGGATGCACGGGGAGAGATAAGTATTGTGCCGGGGCCCTGAGCAAGCGGGGGGAGCGGGCGCTGACACCGCTCTCCTCCGCTCATTGGTCCCATAGTGCGGCGGGGTGCCCGACGGTGAGTGGGCCCCCCCCCCCGCCTGCTAAGGGCCCCGGGACTTACTCGGGTGCTGGCGCCAGGCCTGGGTCTATCAAATAAAGTTTCTGATATAAAAGCATTTTTGTTATTACGTTATTTCTACATTTTCAATGTATGTGGTTTTTCTATGTTATTCCCATTTCTTTGCTTGTCGTACTTAATTGTGAATTTTCTTACAGGGACAACATCATTAAAGTTTTTAGTGAGTTTTATGGGAAGGACTATTGACAGTGCAGTCAGCCAATGACTGCTTCTCGGAAGGTCACATGTTATGGGGAGGAGCTAACTGTTATGAGGTGGTAAGATTTGAGTCAGTCAGAAAAGGATGGTGATGGCAGCAAGGACTGGTATGTGAGACTGTGACAGGAGACAGTCCTCTACAGGCCGCTTACACTGAGGGTTAACTGAGTGAGGGTCTCCACAGAGAGAGAACCTGAAAGCAGCCAATATCACACTGAGAAACTGCCTGTCTGCAAGTGTTCATCTGTAAGGAATAGGCTGACCCGTTTACCTCACACCTGTATATACACTGCTCAAAAAAATAAAGGGAACACTCAAATAACACATCCTAGATCTGAATGAATGAAATATTCTCATTGAATACTTTGTTCTGTACAAAGTTGAATGTGCTGACAACAAAATCACACAAAAATCATCAATGGAAATCAAATTTATTAACCAATGGAGGCCTGGATTTGGAGTCACCCCCAAAATTAAAGTGGAAAAACACACTACAGGCTGATCCAACTCTGATGTAATGTCCTTAAAACAAAGTCAAAATGAGGCTCAGTATTGTGTATGGCCTCCACGTGCCTGTATGACCTCCCTACAACGCCTGGGCATGCTCCTGATGAGGTTGCGGATGGTCTCCTGTGGGATCTCCTCCCAGACCTGGACTAAAGCATCCGCCAACTCATGACAGTCTGTGGTGCAACGTGACGTTGGTGGATGGAGCGAGACATGATGTCCCAGATGTGCTCAATCGGATTCAGGTCTGGGGAACGAGCGGGCCAGTCCATAGCTTCAATGCCTTCATCTTGCAGGAACTGCTGACACACTCCAGCCACATGAGGTCTGGAATTGTCCTGCATTAGGAGGAACCCAGGGCCAACCGCACCAGCATATGGTCTCACAAGGGGTCTGAGGATCTCATCTCGGTACCTAATGGCAGTCAGGCTATCTCTGGTGAGCACACGGAGAGCTGTGCGGCCCTCCAAAGAAATGCCACCCCACACCATTACTGACCCACTGCCAAACCGGTCATGCTGAAGGATGTTGCAGGCAGCAGATCGCTCTCCACGGCATCTCCAGACTCTGTCACGTCTGTCACATGTGCTCAGTGTGAACTTGCTTTCATCTGTGTAGAGCACAGAGCGCCAGTGGCGACTTTGCCAATCCTGGTGTTCTGTGGCAAATGCCAAGCGTCCTGCACCGTGTTGGGCTATGAGCACAACCCCTATCTGTGGATGTCGGGCCCTCATACCACCCTCATGGAGTCGGTTTCTAACCGTTTGTGCAGACACATGCACATTTGTGGCCTGCTGGAGGTCATTTTGCAGGTCTCTGGCAGTGCTCCTCCTGTTCCTCCTTGCACAAAAGAGGAGGTAACGGTCCTGCTGCTGGGTTGTTGCCCTCCTATGGCTCCCTCAATATTTCCTGGTATCTGCACCATGCCCTGGACACTGTGCTGACAGACACAGCTACCCTTCTTGCCACAGCTCACACTGATGTGCCATCCTGGATGAACTGCACTACCTGAGCAACTTCTGTGGGTTGTACTATAAACACCGCCTCATGCTACTGTACCTCTAGGGGTGAGAGCAATGGCAAAATGAAAAAGTGACCAAAACAACAGCCAAAAATGATGAGAACAGATAAATGGTCTGTGGTCACCACCTGCAGAACAGCTCCTTTATAGGGGGTATCATGCTAATTGCCTATCATTTCTACCAGTTGTCTGTTCCATTTGCACAACAGCAGGAGACATTGATTCACAATCAGTGTTGCTTCATAACTGGACAGGTAGATTTCACAGAAGCGTTATTGACTTGGAGTTACATTGTGTTGTTTAAGTGTTCCCTTTATTTTTTTGAGCAGTGTAGTTATCTACCAGATTACCTCCAGTAAAATTAGTTTATAAATACAAGCTGCCTCTTATCTCTGGGAAAATATCTACATACCGGCTCATTGCATTTTTTCTTTGAGTTTGTCACCACCATTGAACTGAACTTATTCTACTGTTTGATCTGATTTAAAGGAGAAAAATGTCCCGACAGTGTGTCAATCATCCGGACAGATTCTGCTATGTGTGTGGTTCTTTTACACCAAAAGGCCAAGTACGTTCAATCATTCATGATATTAAAACGATGTACCAGATGTACTTTAACTGTCCACTTGGTGATCAAGACAAAATCTGGGCCCCTCATGTGATATGCTCAAGTTGTTCAAATGGTCTTCGTGACTGGTTGAATATGAGGAAAGTGGCTATGCTATTTGCTGTTCCCATGATTTGGAGAGAACCCAAAAATCATAGTGATGACTGCCACTTTTGTTTTGTCAAACTGAAAGGCTTTTCTACAAAGAACAAACATAAGATTAATTACCCTGAACTTGAATCTGCAATTAGGCCAGTTCCACATGATGATACCTTGCCAGTTCCTGCACCACCGTTGTCTGGATTGGATGAAATTGAAGTAGAATATGGAGCTGAAGCTACTAGCGAAGGCATGGAGACCTCAAGTCAAGATGAGTATGTACCTGATGGAGCAGCCGAGCAGCCAGTACATGAATTTAATGATCTCAACAGAGACCTGTCATTGTCAAAAGATAAAGCCAAAGTTATTGCATCTAGGTTGAAACAGAAGAATCTTCTTGATGATGATGTCAAAGTGTGTTATTACGGAAACAGAAATAACAGTGTAACACAATTTTTCACAGTTGATGGACCAATGGTGTACTGTAACCATGTGCATGGCCTCTTTGAAGAACTGAATCAAGAGTATTTTGTTGCAGATTGGCGATTGTTTATTGCCTCATCCCAGAGAAGTTTGAAAGCAGTGTTACTTCACAATGGAAATATGAAACCATCACTCCCTATTGCTCACACATGTCATCTAAAGGAAAGTTATGAAAATCTGTCAGTTGTTTTGGATGCTATACAACATAAGCATCATCAATGGAATATCAGTGGAGATTTGAAAGTGATTGGTCTGCTAATGGGAATGCAAGGAGGTTTCACAAAATATTGTTGCTTCTTGTGTTTATGGGACAATAGAAATACAGTAGAGCATTAATATTCCACGTGATTGGGGACAGAGAAACATCTATGCTTCAGGTAGACACAATGTACAGCATAATCCTTTAGTTGCTCCAACAAAAATCTTTCTTCCTCCCCTACATATAAAGTTGGAATTGATTAAAAACTTTGTGAAAGCCATGGCAAAGAAAAATTCACAAGGGTTCCAGTACATTTCACAGAAATTATCCAGCATTTCACCAGCAAAACTAAAGGAAGGTGTGTTTGTTGGTCCTCACATCAGAGAGCTTATGAGAGATGATGTGTTTGAAGGAGCTCTAAATGATAAGTAATTGAGAGCTTGGAAAAGCTTCAAGTGGATCTGTGAAAGCTTCTTAGGAAAAAATAAATCTCCAGAATATGTTGAAGGTGTTGAGGAACTGCTAAATGCATACTAGTGTCTTGGATATCGCATGTCTCTGAAAATGCACTTTTTGCATTCACATTTAGATTTCTTCCCTCCAAATCTTGGGGATGTAAGCAATGAACAAGGCGAGCGGTTTCACCAGGACATTAAAGTAATGGAACACCGCTACCAGGGATTTTGGAATGACTCAATGATGGCAGATTACTGTTTGATGTTATATAGGGTCAACCCTGAAAAATTGTATAACTGACAGTCTAATGTCAAGCACTTTTAATTTTTGCTCATATTTTGGTTTCTATTTTGCATGTGAAATTATTTTGGTTCAATAACAACTGTTTTGTAAGGTCAAGCATTTTTTCTGATATGTAGATTACTGTTTTCTTAATGTCGCCAGTGTATTTCCTATACCTTATAATAATGATGCTGCTCTGTGGAAACTATACCAGCTACAGAAAAACTCTATATATACATTTTTGAAATCTGACAGTAGAAAAGTAGAAGGTCAACTGCGATGATTACAAAAAATATTTTTTTGTAGACCTGTGATATCAGCACATAATAAAAGGAGGAGTGAAGACAGTATCTGACAAAAATAGGGGGATATTAAACTCATGGTTATATCAATAAAGGTCAGCTAAATTTTGCACATTTTGTGTTTTTTCTTGTCTTTCTGTTCTGTCCGCCATCGATCTTAGTATGAAGGAGAAGCTGTTTATCACTACATCCTTTTTTAAAGGAACGCTATTTAATTTCTGGCTTAAAACTTTGAAAAGTCGCTAAACCTTTGGCATTTTTATGCCAGTCTCTCTTAGGGCTCTTTCACACGTCAGTGTTTCCAGCACATGTGGTGACAATTTCCACATGTACTGGAGACACAGACACACATAGACCCATTCAAATGAATGAGTCTGTGCACATCTCAGTGTGTTTCCACGGACCGTGTGTCAATGTGCTCCACACGCTGACATGTCCTTTTTTTTGCGGATGCACGGTCCGCAAAACATCCCACACAGATGACATTCGTGTGTCATCCGTGTGACACATACCGGCGCCTGGGAATCAGCGCCACAGTTAGTGCTGTTCCCAACCGCTGGTGCTGAATGCTGTCCTCATCATGGTTCCCTGCCATTGCTGTGGTCAGCACCAGCAGGGACAATGATGAGGGTAGTAGTGTTTGTTCCCGCAGTGTTTCTGTGTGTGATATGTTATATTTTTATGCAAAATGAATTGCGTGCTGGACTGCAGCACAGTACACTGTTTGTTACTTTTTTGATGAAAGCTCACAGGAACATCAAACTATTTGGAGATGGTCTTATAGTCTTTACATTTAATATGTTTGTCTATAATTTTCTTTCTAATCTCCTAAAACAACTTTATCCTTAGCTTTTTTTTGTCCATGTTCAATGTGGTACACACCATGATACCAAACAGCACAGGGACTACTTTTCACCCCTAAAATAATCAGATTGACTGATTACAAGTTTGTATACACCTGTGATACTAATTAGAGGACAAACCTTAGTTTAGCATGTCTCTATGCTCAAATAATTTTCAAGCTTTTTTAGGGTACCATCATTTTTGTCTAGGTCATTTTTATTAGTTTTCTGCTGAAGCACAATTCAGAATCAATTAATGATTTTCATTAGTTGACATTCAGTAAATACGAAAATATCAAAATTTATTCACAAAGCAGCAAAATAAATTCTAGATAAAAAAACACAAAAATGCACTTATTCTATTTTACACACAGATCCCGATTCCTCATCAAAAACTGTAAAAAAGACCACCCACATAGTATTGGATATATGCCATAAACTACTGGGGTCCAACCCGAAATGTCGCTGCAACAGGTGTGTTTACACACCAATTCCTGCTGCACAATGTCTCCATGAAGTGTTGGTTGTGCATGCAGCTGATGCGTGTCATTTCACGGATTCTGGATTGTTTCACTCTGGATCACGTGGAGGTTTTATCGGTGGAAAAATATACACGTAGCAAGTTGACTTTGCATTGATGAAATATTCCGTGACTCTGCATTGTTACTGTTTGTCATTATCTTTGAACATGCAAGTAAAAGAAAAAATAATAGCAGTTTTTAAAAAAAAAAAGACTTTATGGGTTTGAGTCCCTTTATTATGCAGATTTTTTAATGTATTATATGACAGGTTTGGGACACCAATTAACCCCCATTTTACACTTGGCTGCAAGCGTCACTTATAATTTTTCAAAGTTGTGTGCAATCTTGTGGGCTGCAGTAGTCACTCAGTCTTATTGTAATGTGACTGTATAACTCACACTGGACAGTAGATGTCACTGTTGTATCATACAAATAACCATTGAATCCCACAATAATATCTCATGAAGTTTTAGTTATTGTGATATATTGATATATTTCATCACCAAAAATATTACAGTATTCTAATGTGTCTAGTTAAAAGAAATCAAAAGCATAATTGTCAGCAATGTGACAATTCCCAGGAAGTACATGACAATTCTTAACTGACGCCTCTCACCCAGCCAAATCAGAACTTACACTTTGCACTGATGAGGGGCAGTACCCCGAAACACAGTGTCTGCAAATTTAGTTTCTGGTTCTGGCTTTTATCCTAAGTCATGTGACAAGGCTCATTAAAAGGGTCAATATTGACTTTTAGGATTGCTACTTCCTGTAGGTGGCACTAGAGTTCTAGTTCTCTTCCTCTCTGAAGAGACAATTTACATCTTAATTTAACAATTCATATTCAACCCCATGAACAGGTAGCTGTAGATCACGATCATATGATAATGTCCAGATTGTGCTGCAAGTTTAACCCACGTGTTTTCAGCAGAAGCCAATGTCAGTTTCAGTTGCACAGTAGTGGGGGAAAGCTGGAATTCCTCTATTACTAAAGAACCGTACGTCTATAAATTGGAGGGAAGGGTTAGGCCATTATATACTTATATTAAGGCCTCGTTCAGACATCAGTGTTTTTCGCATATGCAAATGGTACATGTGTTTTCAGTGTTTTGGATCCGTGTGTGGTCAGTGTTTTGGGCATAGGGTGCGGTCACCCCGGATCCCTCACTTTGAGGGGCCCACCCAGAGATGCTACTCATAATTGTATCGGCGTGCGCAGTTAAATTCTGTGTCAGAGCAGGGAGACATGATCTCCCTGCACTGCCGCAGGCCATGCAGCCGCTATGGGGTCCGTGAGCCATGGGCGCTGGCACCGGGACCCTATGCACGTCGTTGCCGCAAGTTCAACTGTATTGGCATCCTGTATGCCGATACAGTTGAAAGCAATAATGAAAGAGGGAGCGTTAGGGTGCATTATACTATAAGAAGGACTATGGGGTGCATTATACTATATGGAGGACTATGGGGAATGTATTATACTATATGGAGGACTATGGGGAGTGCATTATACTATATACTATATTGAGGACTATGGAGTACATTATACTGTATGGAGGCTTATGGGGATTACATTATACTGTATAGAGGACTATGGAGAGTACAGTGTACTGTATAAATTACTACGAGGAGTGCATTATACAGCATGGAGCCCTATGGGGAGTGCAGCATACTTTATGGACAACTATGGGGAGTGCATTATACTTTATGAAGGACTATGGGGAGTGCATTATACTGTATGGATGACTATGGAGAGTGCATTATACTATGTGGAGGACTATGGAGAGTGCATTATACTGTATGGATGACTATGGAGAGTGCATTATACTATATGGAGGACTATGGGATTGCATTATACTTTATGGATGACTATGAGGAGTGCATTACTGTACACTATATTGAGGAGTATGGAGTGCATTACACTGTATAGAGAACTATGAGGACTGCATTATACTTCATGGATGCCTATGGGGAGTACACTATACTGTATAGAGGACTATGGAGAGTGCAGTATACTGTATAAAGGACTATGGGGAGTGCAGTATACTGTATGGACGACTATGGGGAGTGCATTATACTATATGGAGGACTGTGGGGAGTGCATTATACTATATGGAGGACTGTGGGGAGTGAATTATACTACATGGAGGACTATGAGGAGTGCATTATACTGTATGGATGACTATGGGGAATGCATTATACTGTATGGATGATTATGGGGAGTGCATTATACTTTATGGAGGACTATGGGGAGTGCATTATACTGTATGGATGACTATGAGGAGCGCATTATACTATATGGAGGACTATGGGGTGCATTATACTATATGGAGGACTATGGGGAGTGCATTATACTTTATGAAGGACTATAGGGTGCATTATATTATATGGAGGACTATGAGGGGTGCATTATACTACATGGAGGACTATGGGGACTGCATAATACTATATGGAGGACTATGGGGACTGCATTATACTATATGGAGGACTATGGGGAGTGCATTATACTGTATGGATGACTATGAGGAGTGCATTATACTATATTGAGGACTATGGAATGTATTACACTGTATAGAGGACTATGGGGAGAGCATTATACTGCATGGAGGCCAATGGGGATTACATTATACTGTATAGAGGACTATGGAGAGTGCATTATACTATATGGAGGCCTAAGGGGAGTGCATTATACTATATGGAGGACTATGGAGAGTGCATTATACTGTATGGATGACTATGGGGAATGCATTATACTGTATGGATGACTATGGGGAGTGCATTATACTATGTGGAGGACTATGGAGAGTGCATTATACTGTATGGATGACTATGGAGAGTGCATTATACTATATGGAGGACTATGGGATTGCATTATACTTTATGGATGACTATGAGGAGTGCATTACTGTACACTATATTGAGGAGTATGGAGTGCATTACACTGTATAGAGAACTATGAGGACTGCATTATACTTCATGGATGCCTATGGGGAGTACACTATACTGTATAGAGGACTATGGAGAGTGCAGTATACTGTATAAAGGACTATGGGGAGTGCAGTATACTGTATGGACGACTATGGGGAGTGCATTATACTATATGGAGGACTGTGGGGAGTGCATTATACTATATGGAGGACTGTGGGGAGTGAATTATACTACATGGAGGACTATGAGGAGTGCATTATACTGTATGGATGACTATGGGGAATGCATTATACTGTATGGATGATTATGGGGAGTGCATTATACTTTATGGAGGACTATGGGGAGTGCATTATACTGTATGGATGACTATGAGGAGCGCATTATACTATATGGAGGACTATGGGGTGCATTATACTATATGGAGGACTATGGGGAGTGCATTATACTTTATGAAGGACTATAGGGTGCATTATATTATATGGAGGACTATGAGGGGTGCATTATACTACATGGAGGACTATGGGGACTGCATAATACTATATGGAGGACTATGGGGACTGCATTATACTATATGGAGGACTATGGGGAGTGCATTATACTGTATGGATGACTATGAGGAGTGCATTATACTATATTGAGGACTATGGAATGTATTACACTGTATAGAGGACTATGGGGAGAGCATTATACTGCATGGAGGCCAATGGGGATTACATTATACTGTATAGAGGACTATGGAGAGTGCATTATACTATATGGAGGCCTAAGGGGAGTGCATTATACTATATGGAGGACTATGGAGAGTGCATTATACTGTATGGATGACTATGGGGAATGCATTATACTGTATGGATGACTATGGGGAGTGCATTATACTATATGGAGGACTATGGGGAGTGCATTATACTGTATGGATGACTATGAGGAGTGCATTATACTATATGAAGGACTATGGGGTGCATTATACTATATGGAGGACTTTGAGGGGTGCATTATGCTACATGGAGGACTATAGGGAGTGCATTATACTATATGGAGGATTATGGGGAGTATATTATACTATATGGAGGACTATGGGGAGTGCATTATACTGTATGTAAGTCTATGGGGAGTGCATTATACTATATGGAGGACTATGGGGAGTGCATTATACTGTATGGATGACTATGGAGAATGCATTATACTATATAGAGGACTATGGGGAGTGCATTATACTGTATGGATGACTATGAGGAGTGCATTATACTATATGGAGGACTGTCGGGAGTGCATAATACTATATGGAGAACTATGGAGTGCATTACACTGTATAGAGAGCTATGGGGAGTGCATTATACTGCATGGAGGCCTATCGGGAGTACATTATACTGTATAGAGGACTATAGAGAGTGCAGTATACTGTATAAAAGACTATGGGGAGGGCAGTATACTGTATGGACGACTATGGGGAGTGCATTATACTGTATGGAGGACTGTGGGGAGTGCATTATACTAAATAGAGGACTGTCGGGAGTGCATTATACTATATGGAGGACTATGGGGAGTGCATTATACTATATGGATGACTATAAGGAGTGCATTATACTATATGGAGGACTATGGGGAGTGCATTATACTATGTGGATGACTATGGGGAGTGCATTATACTATATGGAGGACTATGGGGAGTGCATTATACTATATGGATGACTATAAGGAGTGCATTATACTACATGGAGGATTATGGGGAGTGCATTATACTATGTGGATGACTATGGGGAGTGCATTATACTATGTGGATGACTATGGGGAGTGCATTATACTATATGGAGGACTATGGGGAGTGCCTTATACTGTAAGGATGACTATGAGGAGTGAATTATACTATATTGAGGACTATGGAGTGTATTACCCTGTATAGAGGACTAAGGGGAGTGCATTATACTGCATGGAGGCCTATGCGGATTACATTATACTGTATAGAGTACTATGGAGAGTGCAGTATACTGTATTGACGACTATGGGGAGTGCATTATACTATATGGAGGGTTATGGAGATTGCATTATATTGTATGGAGGACTGTGGGGAGTGCATTATACTGTATGGACAACTATGGAGAGTGCATTATACTATACGGAGGACTATGGTGAGTGCATTATACTGTATGAAGACCATGGGGAGTGCATTATATTATATGGAGGACTATGAGGAGTGCATTATGCTGTATGGATGACTATGAGGAGTGCATTATGCTTTATGGAGGACTGTCGGGAGTGTATTATACTATATTGAGGACTATAGAGTGCATTATAATGTATGAAGGCCTATGGGGAGTACATTATACTGTATAGAGGACCATGAAGAGTGCATTATACTGTATGGAGGACTATGGGGAGTGCATTATACTATATGGAGGACTATGGAGTGCATTTTAGTGTATGGAAGCCTATGTGGAATGCATTATACTGTCAGGAGAACTATGGAGAGTGCACTATACTATATGGAGGACTATAGGGAATGCATTATACTATATGGAGGATTATGGGGAGTGCATTATACTGTATGGAGGACTATGGGGAGTGCATTATACTGTATGGAGGACTATGGGGTGCTTTAGACTATATGGAGGATTATGGGGAGCGTATTATATTATATGGAGGACTATGGTGTGTATTATCTTATATGGCGGACTATGGAGAGTGCATTATACTACATGGAGGACTATGGGGAGTGCAGTACTATATAGAGGACTATGGGGAGAACATTATATTATATGAAGGACTATGGGGTGTATTATACTATATGGAAGGATATGTAGGGGCTACGAAAATATTTGGAGGACTATATGGGAACCTTTATACTGTATGCAAGCAATTATAGTGTGATGGTTTTGTGTGGGGTTCATCATGCTGTGAGGAGGCCATTATATTGTATGTAGGCCCATTATACTCCATGGAGGGCTGTGTGCGGGTCATAGTTGGGGGGATCAGACTGTGTTGGGGTCAACATACTTTTATGTGAGATTTCAAGGGTGGGGTGCAGTAGGGTCATCATACTGTGCGTGTGGAGGGTACTGTGGAGGAATTCACTGTGTGGGTATCTTATGGTGTTTGTGGGGCACTTTTGTTGACATCATACTTTATGAATGTACTGAAAAGGGAATCTAGGGCACCAGTAGGAGAAAAAGTAGAGGGCATATAGTACCACACAGTAGGTGCAATAATAGGGACACATACGGCAGCAGCGGCTCAGCATTGGGGTCTAAGGAATTTGTGCAGGTTGGGAATAGATGGGGACGGTGCCTGAAATGTGAGAAGTCAGATGTGTCTTTGTTGTAATCTCTGCAGCCAAGTCCTGGCTGGAAGAAATTGTCATGTCTGTCTGGGCCAGATGGAAAAGAGGGTAAAAGTGAATGACTCCATCAGAAAGAAAGTCAAATGTAAGTCACCATCTATAACTGTACTGTAATTTCTTATATGTTCACATGACTTATATGGTCACCATATGGCGATAATATTGGTGTTGGTCTTTGTATAAAGATTTTTTTTAGTAACAGCGCGGTCATCTGTAGGTTCTCCTACATCCACTATTAGGGTGCGCCACCATAGCTACAATCAGGGTTACCTGGTTAGAGGCCCGCTCATAAGTTTCGCCCCCTCCTGAACCAAACCCATAGCTACGCCTCTGGAGTGTTGTCAGTGTTTTGGATCAGTGTGTGGTCAGTGTTTTGAATCAGTGTGTGGTAGGTGTTTTGGATCAGTGTGTGGTCAGTGTTTTGGATCAGTGTGTGGTCAGTGTTTTGAATCAGTGTGTGGTAGGTGTTTTGGATCAGTGTGTGGTCAGTGTTTTGGATCAGTGTGTGGTAAGTGTTTTGGATCAGTGTGTGGTCAGTGTTTTGGATCAGTATGTGGTGGGTGTTTTGGATCAGTGTGTGGTCAGTGTTTTGGATCAGTGTGTGGTCAGTGTTTTGGATCAGTGTGTGGTAAGTGTTTTGGATCAGTGTGTGGTCAGTGTTTTGGATCAGTATGTGGTAGGTGTTTTGGATCAGTGTGTGGTCAGTGTTTTGGATCAGTGTGTGGTAAGTGCTTTGGATCAGTGTGTGGTCAGTGTTTTGGATCAGTATGTGGTAGGTGTTTTGGATCAGTGTGTGGTCAGTGTTTTGGATCAGTGTGTGGTCAGTGTTTTGGATCAGTGTGTGGTCAGTGTTTTGGATCAGTGTGTGGTAAGTGTTTTGGATCAGTGTGTGGTAAGTGTTTTGGATCAGTGTGTGGTCAGTGTTTTGGATCAGTGCGTGGTCAGTGTTTTGGATCAGTGTGTGGTCAGTGTTTTGGATCAGTGTGCGGTCAGTGTTTTGGATCAGTGTGTGGTCAGTGTTTTGGATCAGTGTGTGGTCAGTGTTTTGGATCAGTGTGTGGTAAGTGTTTTGGATCAGTGTGTGGTCAGTGTTTTGAATCAGTGTGGTCAGTGTTTTGGATCAGTGTGTGGTAGGTGTTTTGGATCAGTGTGTGGTCAGTGTTTTGGATCAGTGTGTGGTAAGTGTTTTGGATCAGTGTGTGGTCAGTGTTTTGGATCAGTATGTGGTGGGTGTTTTGGATCAGTGTGTGGTCAGTGTTTTGGATCAGTGTGTGGTCAGTGTTTTGGATCAGTGTGTGGTAAGTGTTTTGGATCAGTGTGTGGTCAGTGTTTTGGATCAGTATGTGGTAGGTGTTTTGGATCAGTGTGTGGTCAGTGTTTTGGATCAGTGTGTGGTAGGTGTTTTGGATCAGTGTGTGGTCAGTGTTTTGGATCAGTGTGTGGTAAGTGTTTTGGATCAGTGTGTGGTCAGTGTTTTGGATCAGTATGTGGTAGGTGTTTTGGATCAGTGTGTGGTCAGTGTTTTGGATCAGTGTGTGGTCAGTGTTTTGGATCAGTGTGTGGTAAGTGTTTTAGATCAGTGTGTGGTCAGTGTTTTGGATCAGTGTGTGGTAGGTGTTTTGGATCAGTGTGTGGTCAGTGTTTTGGATCAGTGTGTGGTCAGTGTTTTGGATCAGTGTGTGGTAAGTGTTTTGGATCAGTGTGTGGTAAGTGTTTTGGATCAGTGTGTGGTCAGTGTTTTGGATCAGTGCGTGGTCAGTGTTTTGGATCAGTGTGTGGTCAGTGTTTTGGATCAGTGTGCGGTCAGTGTTTTGGATCAGTGTGTGGTCAGTGTTTTGGATCAGTGTGTGGTCAGTGTTTTGGATCAGTATGTGGTAGGTGTTTTGGATCAGTGTGTGGTAAGTGTTTTGGATCAGTGTGTGGTCAGTGTTTTGGATCAGTGTGTGGTCAGTGTTTTGGATCAGTGTGTGGTAAGTGTTTTGGATCAGTGTGTGGTCAGTGTTTTGGATCAGTATGTGGTAGGTGTTTTGGATCAGTGTGTGGTCAGTGTTTTGGATCAGTGTGTGGTCAGTGTTTTGGATCAGTGTGTGGTAAGTGTTTTGGATCAGTGTGTGGTCAGTGTTTTGGATCAGTGTGTGGTCAGTGTTTTGGATCAGTGTGTGGTAGGTGTTTTGGATCAGTGTGTGGTCAGTGTTTTGGATCAGTGTGTGGTCAGTGTTTTGGATCAGTGTGTGGTAAGTGTTTTGGATCAGTGTGTGGTCAGTGTTTTGGATCAGTATGTGGTAGGTGTTTTGGATCAGTGTGTGGTAAGTGTTTTGGATCAGTGTGTGGTCAGTGTTTTGGATCAGTGTGTGGTAAGTGTTTTGGATCAGTGTGTGGTAAGTGTTTTGGATCAGTGTGTGGTAAGTGTTTTGGATCAGTGTGTGGTCAGTGTTTTGGATCAGTATGTGGTAGGTGTTTTGGATCAGTGTGTGGTAAGTGTTTTGGATCAGTGTGTGGTCAGTGTTTTGGATCAGTGTGTGGTCAGTGTTTTGTATCAGTGTGTGGTAAGTGTTTTGGATCAGTGTGTGATAAGTGTTTTGGATCAGTGTGTGGTAAGTGTTTTGGATCAGTGTGTGGTCAGTGTTTTGTATCAGTGTGTGGTAAGTGTTTTGGATCAGTGTGTGGTCAGTGTTTTGGATCAGTGTGTGGTCAGTGTTTTGGATCAGTGTGTGGTAAGTGTTTTGGATCAGTGTGTGGTCAGTGTTTTGGATCAGTGTGCAGTCAGTGTTTTGGATCAGTGTGTGGTAGGTGTTTTGGATCAGTGTGTGGTCAGTGTTTTGGATCAGTGTGTGGTCAGTGTTTTGGATCAGTGTGTGGTAAGTGTTTTGGATCAGTGTGTGGTAAGTGTTTTGGATCAGTGTGTGGTAAGTGTTTTGGATCAGTGTGTGGTCAGTGTTTTGGATCAGTGTGTGGTCAGTGTTTTGGATCAGTGTGTGGTCAGTGTTTTGGATCAGTGTGGTCAGTGTTATGGATCGGTGTGCAGTCAGTGTTTTGGATCAGTGTGGTCTGTGTTTTGGATCAGTGTGTGGTCAGTGTTTTGGATCAGTGTGGTCAGTGTTTTGGATCAGTGTGCAGTCAGTGTTTTGGATCGGTGTGCAGTCAGTGTTTTGGATCAGTGTGCAGTCAGTGTTTTGGATCAGTGTGGTCAGTGTTTTGGATCAGTGTGTGGTCAGTGTTTTGGATCAGTCTGCAGTCAGTGTTTTGGATCAGTGTGCAGTCAGTGTTTTGGATCAGTATGTGGTAGGTGTTTTGGATCAGTGTGTGGTAAGTGTTTTGGATCAGTGTGTGGTCTGTGTTTTGGATCAGTGTGTGGTAAGTGTTTTGGATCAGTATGTGGTAGGTGTTTTGGATCAGTGTGCAGTCAGTGTTTTGGATCAGTGTGGTCAGTGTTTTGGATCAGTGTGTGGTAGGTGTTTTGGATCAGTGTGTGGTCAGTGTTTTGGATCAGTGTGTGGTCAGTGTTTTGGATCAGTGTGTGGTAAGTGTTTTGGATCAGTATGTGGTAGGTGTTTTGGATCAGTGTGTGGTAAGTGTTTTGGATCAGTATGTGGTAGGTGTTTTGGATCAGTGTGTGGTAAGTGTTTTGGATCAGTGTGTGGTAAGTGTTTTGGATCAGTGTGTGGTAAGTGTTTTGGATCAGTGTGTGGTCAGTGTTTTGGATCAGTGTGGTCAGTGTTTTGGATCAGTGTGGTCAGTGTTTTGGATCAGTGTGCAGTCAGTGTTTTGGATCGGTGTGCAGTCAGTGTTTTGGATCAGTGTGCAGTCAGTGTTTTGGATCAGTGTGTGGTAAGTGTTTTGGATCAGTGTGTGGTAAGTGTTTTGGATCAGTGTGTGGTAAGTGTTTGGATCAGTGTGTGGTAAGTGTTTTGGATCAGTGTGTGGTAAGTGTTTTGGATCAGTGTGCGGTAAGTGTTTTGGATCAGTGTGCGGTAAGTGTTTTGGATCAGTGTGCGGTCAGTGTTTTGTATCAGTGTGTGGTAAGTGTTTTGGATCAGTGTGCGGTCAGTGTTTTGGATCAGTGTGTGGTCAGTGTTTTGGATCAGTGTCTGGTAAGTGTTTTGGATCAGTGTGTGGTCAGTGTTTTGAATCAGTGTGGTCAGTGTCTTGGATCAGTGTGTGGTAGGTGTTTTGGATCAGTGTGTGGTCAGTGTTTTGGATCAGTGTGTGGTAAGTGTTTTGGATGAGTGTGTGGTAAGTGTTTTGGATGAGTGTGTGGTAAGTGTTTTGGATCAGTGTGTGGTCAGTGTTTTGGATCAGTGTGTGGTCAGTGTTTTGGATCAGTGTGCGGTCAGTGTTTTGGATCGGTGTGCAGTCAGTGTTTTCGATCAGTGTGTTCAGTGTTTTGGATCAATGTGTGGTCAGTGTTTTTGGATCAGTGTGGTCTGTGTTTTGTATCAGTGTGTGGTCAGTGTTTTGGATCAGTGTGGTCAGTGTTTTGGATCAGTGTGTTCAGTGTTTTGGATCAGTGTGTGGTCAGTGTTTTGGATCAGTGTATGGTCAGTGTTTTGGATCAGTGTGGTCTGTGTTTTGGATCAGTGTGTGGACAGTGTTTTGGATCAGTGTGGTCAGTGTTTTGGATCAGTGTGCAGTCAGTGTTTTGGATCGGTGTGCAGTCAGTGTTTTGGATCAGTGTGCAGTCAGTGTTTTGGATCAGTGTGGTCAGTGTTTTGGATCAGTGTGTGGTCAGTGTTTTGGATCAGTGTGCGGTCAGTGTTTTGGATCGGTGTGCAGTCAGTGTTTTCGATCAGTGTGTTCAGTGTTTTGGATCAATGTGTGGTCAGTGTTTTTGGATCAGTGTGGTCTGTGTTTTGTATCAGTGTGTGGTCAGTGTTTTGGATCAGTGTGGTCAGTGTTTTGGATCAGTGTGTTCAGTGTTTTGGATCAGTGTGTGGTCAGTGTTTTGGATCAGTGTATGGTCAGTGTTTTGGATCAGTGTGGTCTGTGTTTTGGATCAGTGTGTGGACAGTGTTTTGGATCAGTGTGGTCAGTGTTTTGGATCAGTGTGCAGTCAGTGTTTTGGATCGGTGTGCAGTCAGTGTTTTGGATCAGTGTGCAGTCAGTGTTTTGGATCAGTGTGGTCAGTGTTTTGGATCAGTGTGTGGTCAGTGTTTTGGATCAGTGTGTGGTCAGTGTTTTGGATCAGTGTGTGGTCAGTGTTTTGGATCAGTGTGTGGTCAGTGTTTTGGATCAGTGTGTGGTCAGTGTTTTGGATCAGTGTGTGGTAAGTGTTTTGGATCAGTGTGTGGTCAGTGTTTTGAATCAGTGTGGTCAGTGTTTTGGATCAGTGTGTGGTAGGTGTTTTGGATCAGTGTTTTGGATCAGTGTGTGGTAAGTGTTTTGGATCAGTGTGTGGTAAGTGTTTTGGATGAGTGTGTGGTAAGTGTTTTGGATCAGTGTGTTGTCAGTGTTTTGGATCAGTGTGTGGTCAGTGTTTTGGATCAGTGTGCGGTCAGTGTTTTGGATCGGTGTGCAGTCAGTGTTTTCGATCAGTGTGTTCAGTGTTTTGGATCAATGTGTGGTCAGTGTTTTTGGATCAGTGTGGTCTGTGTTTTGTATCAGTGTGCAGTCAGTGTTTTGGATCAGTGTGTTCAGTGTTTTGGATCAGTGTGTGGTCAGTGTTTTGGATCAGTGTGTGGTCAGTGTTTTGGATCAGTGTGATCTGTGTTTTGGATCAGTGTGTGGACAGTGTTTTGGATCAGTGTGGTCAGTGTTTTGGATCAGTGTGCAGTCAGTGTTTTGGATCGGTGTGCAGTCAGTGTTTTGGATCAGTGTGCAGTCAGTGTTTTGGATCAGTGTGGTCAGTGTTTTGGATCAGTGTGTGGTCAGTGTTTTGGATCAGTGTGCGGTCAGTGTTTTGGATCGGTGGGCAGTCAGTGTTTTGGATCAGTGTGTGGTCAGTGTTTTGGATCAGTGTGTGGTCAGTGTTTTGGATCAGTGTGTGGTCAGTGTTTTGGATCAGTGTGTGGTCAGTGTTTTGGATCAGTGTGTGGTCAGTGTTTTGGATCAGTGTGTGGTAAGTGTTTTGGATCAGTGTGTGGTCAGTGTTTTGAATCAGTGTGGTCAGTGTTTTGGATCAGTGTGTGGTAGGTGTTTTGGATCAGTGTGTGGTCAGTGTTTTGGATCAGTGTGTGGTAAGTGTTTTGGATCAGTGTGTGGTAAGTGTTTTGGATGAGTGTGTGGTAAGTGTTTTGGATCAGTGTGTGGTCAGTGTTTTGGATCAGTGTGTGGTCAGTGTTTTGGATCAGTGTGCGGTCAGTGTTTTGGATCGGTGTGCAGTCAGTGTTTTCGATCAGTGTGTTCAGTGTTTTGGATCAATGTGTGGTCAGTGTTTTTGGATCAGTGTGGTCTGTGTTTTGTATCAGTGTGTGGTCAGTGTTTTGGATCAGTGTGGTCAGTGTTTTGGATCAGTGTGCAGTCAGTGTTTTGGATCAGTGTGCAGTCAGTGTTTTGGATCAGTGTGCAGTCAGTGTTTTGGATCAGTGTGTTCAGTGTTTTGGATCAGTGTGTGGTCAGTGTTTTGGATCAGTGTGATCTGTGTTTTGGATCAGTGTGTGGACAGTGTTTTGGATCAGTGTGGTCAGTGTTTTGGATCAGTGTGCAGTCAGTGTTTTGGATCGGTGTGCAGTCAGTGTTTTGGATCAGTGTGCAGTCAGTGTTTTGGATCAGTGTGGTCAGTGTTTTGGATCAGTGTGTGGTCAGTGTTTTGGATCAGTGTGTGGTAGGTGTTTTGGATCAGTGTGTGGTCAGTGTTTTGGATCAGTGTGTGGTCAGTGTTTTGGATCAGTGTGTAGTCAGTGTTTTGGATCAGTGTGGTCAGTGTTTTGGATCAGTGTGTGGTCAGTGTTTTGGATCAGTGTGTGGTCAGTGTTTTGGATCAGTGTGTGGTCAGTGTTTTGGATCAGTGTGTGGTCAGTGTTTTGGATCAGTGTGTGGTCAGTGTTTTGGATCAGTGTGTAGTCAGTGTTTTGGATCAGTGTGTGGTCAGTGTTTTGGATCAGTGTGGTCAGTGTTTTGGATCAGTGTGCAGTCAGTGTTTTGGATCGGTGTGCAGTCAGTGTTTTGGATCAGTGTGCAGTCAGTGTTTTGGATCAGTGTGGTCAGTGTTTTGGATCAGTGTGTGGTCAGTGTTTTGGATCAGTGTGTGGTAGGTGTTTTGGATCAGTGTGTGGTCAGTGTTTTGGATCAGTGTGTGGTCAGTGTTTTGGATCAGTGTGTGGTCAGTGTTTTGGATCAGTGTGTGGTCAGTGTTTTGGATCAGTGTGTGGTCAGTGTTTTGGATCAGTGTGTAGTCAGTGTTTTGGATCAGTGTGTGGTCAGTGTTTTGGATCAGTGTGGTCAGTGTTTTGGATCAGTGTGCAGTCAGTGTTTTGGATCGGTGTGCAGTCAGTGTTTTGGATCAGTGTGCAGTCAGTGTTTTGGATCAGTGTGGTCAGTGTTTTGGATCAGTGTGTGGTCAGTGTTTTGGATCAGTGTGTGGTAGGTGTTTTGGATCAGTGTGTGGTCAGTGTTTTGGATCAGTGTGTGGTCAGTGTTTTGGATCAGTGTGTGGTCAGTGTTTTGGATCAGTGTGTGGTCAGTGTTTTGGATCAGTGTGTGGTCAGTGTTTTGGATCAGTGTGTGGTAGGTGTTTTGGATCAGTGTGTGGTCAGTGTTTTGGATCAGTGTGTGGTCAGTGTTTTGGATCAGTGTGTGGTCAGTGTTTTGGATCAGTGTGTGGTCAGTGTTTTGGATCAGTGTGTAGTCAGTGTTTTGGATCAGTGTGTGGTCAGTGTTTTGGATCAGTGTGTGGTCAGTGTTTTGGATCAGTGTGCAGTCAGTGTTTTGGATCAGTGTGGTCAGTGTTTTGGATCAGTGTGTGGTCAGTGTTTTAGATCAGTGTGTAGTCAGTGTTTTGGATCAGTGTGTGGTAGGTGTTTTGGATCAGTGTGTGGTCAGTGTTTTGGATCAGTGTGTGGTCAGTGTTTTGGATCAGTGTGTGGTCAGTGTTTTGGATCAGTGTGTGGTCAGTGTTTTGGATCAGTGTGTGGTCAGTGTTTTGGATCAGTGTGTAGTCAGTGTTTTGGATCAGTGTGTGGTCAGTGTTTTGGATCAGTGTGTGGTCAGTGTTTTGGATCAGTGTGCAGTCAGTGTTTTGGATCAGTGTGGTCAGTGTTTTGGATCAGTGTGTGGTCAGTGTTTTAGATCAGTGTGTAGTCAGTGTTTTGGATCAGTGTGGTCAGTGTTTTGGATCAGTGTGTAGTCAGTGTTTTGGATCAGTGTGGTCAGTGTTTTGGATCAGTGTGTGGTCAGTGTTTTGGATCAGTGTGCGGTCAGTGTTTTGGATCGGTGGGCAGTCAGTGTTTTGGATCGGTGAGTGGTCAGTGTTTTGGCCAGAGGGTGCGGTCAGCCTAGGCCCCGCAGTGTTTGGTTAGTGATTTTCATGTATGGATAAATAAATTACAAAGCTTCTCCTATCCTTTACAATGTTAATAACGGACAGCTCACATACTGTACACTGATGCCATCCCTGTGCTGTCCGTGATTTTACAGACCCATAGATTTGTATTGACACTTGTCATCTGTGCTGCCAGAAAAAAATAGACATGTCTCCCTGAGTTTTCCATGGACACACAGTCCATGAAAAACACAGGCATGTGAAAAGCCCCATAGACTATAATGGGTACGTGTTGTTTCCGTGATAGAACACAGTATATGTAACAGAGACATATGAATGAGGCCTAATTCTGTGTTTACACGTTCCTGCTGCATTGCGTTTGTTTTACTCAATAGTGTCAAAAATGCTTAATTTTGTCACAATTTTAAAAAGTTGCAGCAAAAACTTAGGACTTCTCCCATGATCTCAGCAAATAAACTCAATTTCAGTCACAATGTGTGAATGCAGCCTAACACAAAGTAATCGGATTACAGAGAATCAGCTCATGAACTCCATTCTGTACAAAAAAGGTATTTACCATTAATGTGGGCTCATTTTTGACCAATATGGGATATTATAAAAGTAAATTATCACAGTAATTTATGAAGAATTGGCATTTCCATGGTATGTTAGGACAACAGCTGCAGCTTTAAGGGGAAAAGTCCAACCTGGCTGCGCACAACATTACCTGGGCTACATTTTTACTTTACAACTTGAGTTGAGGTCAAAGTCTATTTTTTTGCTACTGATTAACAATAAACTTGGTGTGTATTAATCTACAGGTGATAGAGGAGTCTCAGAAGTAGAACTTTAATGTATCAACTATGCAAAATAGCTCTCCTCCAGGAGGAAGAACGAAAACTATTTCTATAGCCACGAATAGGCAGCTTTGTGTAGCATCGGCGTCTCTGCCCTCTCACAGGCTGAGACGCCGTCCCCCTTACAGCCGTGCTCCTGGCCCGGAGTCTTCCGGGCTCTCCTGCTGCTGCTGCTGCCGGCAAACGCAGCTTCCCGGGCACTGTGCTTAGGGCGCGCGCTCCCTCCCTCTTAAAGGGGCCGCGCGCCGTCCTAAGGAGTCCGCGGCCAATGGTCGGAGGACTTCCCATATAAAAGGCACCTCCTCCAAAATGGAGGTGCCCGTGCAAGGTTGTAGCTCTGTTTACTAACTTTGCTTCAGCCCTCAGGTCCCGCTGCTAGCCTGACTACCAGTCCAGTCCGCCAGCCTGACTACCAGTCCAGTCCGCCAGCCTAACTACCAGTCCAGTCCGCCAGCCTGACTCCCAGTCCAGTCCGCCAGTCTGACTACCAGTCCAGTCCACCAGCCTGACTACCAGTCCGCCAGCCTGACTACCAGTCCAGTCCGCCAGCCTGACTACCAGTCCAGTCCGCCAGCCTGACTACCAGTCCAGTCCACCAGCCTGACTACCAGTCCGCCAGCCTGACTACCAGTCCAGTCCGCTAGCCTGACTACCAGTCCAGTCCGCCAGCCTGACTACCAGTCCAGCCTGACAGTCTGCTTACGGTCCAAACCCGCCAGTCTGTCTATGGGCCAGGCTTGCCTGCCTACCCGGAGAACGTACCAGTTACCTGCTGTGCCTACCAGCCAGCCTACCTAGAGGCTCCTGCCAGTTACCTGTGGTGTCTGCCAGTCCCTCTACCCGGATCACCCGTCAGCCTGCCTGCCGTGCTCATCTGCTGTACCGGTCAGTCCCTGCCTTCTGACCCGTGGGAGTCACCTGCTCTCATACAAGGACTGATCCAGAGTAGCACCTGGTCCCTCTGCTCGGTCCTTCCCTGGTTCGCGGAGTCGATTGAGCCCCCAGGCTCCTTCGCTTGCTGACCTGTACCAGGAGGTTTCTCGTCAGAGATCCCAACAGGAAACCATCCTGAACTACCTGCGGTCTGTCAACTCTCACCTGGACACGCTGTCCGTCCTACCTGTGTCCGCCTCGAGCCGAGCGGCACCCGCTCCGGCGGCGCCTCTGCCTACCAGTGCCATGGCATCCAGCTCCGGACCCCAGCTCTCTGCGCCTCCTCGTTTTGGGGGTGACCCCGTCTTATGTCGGGGTTTTCTGAACCAGTGCACGCTACACTTTGAACTACTGGCACATCAGTTTCCCTCCGACCGGGCCAAGGTGGCGTTCATCATGTCTCACCTCACCGGGGAAGCATTGGCATGGCTAAACCCTCTATGGGAGAGAGGGGATCCCCTGGTGTCCGATCTTCCGGCTTTCCTCACTGCCTTCCGGAAGGTCTTCGATGAGCCCGGACGAAGGACTTCTACTGCCTCCTCATTGCTCCGTCTCCGCCAAGGGAATCTCACCGTGGGCCAGTATGCCATACAGTGCCGTACCCTCGCATCTGAGCTTGCCTGGAACAACGAGGCCCTAGTGTCCACCTTCTGGGAGGGTCTTTCCGGACGGATCAAGGACGAGCTAGCCGGCCGGGACATTCCAACCCCCCTGGATGACCTGGTGTCACTAGCTACCCGGATTGACATCCGTTTCCTGGAATGAGCTAAGGAGACTACCTGGGAGAGAAAATTTCCTCGTCTTGCTCCTGTTTTCCAGAAACCTGCCTCCCAAACAGCAACTCCCCGGGCACGCTCGCCCGAACCCATGCAGATCGACCAGACCAAGATGGTTAAGTCTCGCCAAGAAACACGCCAAGCCGAGGGGAGCTGTTTCTACTGTGGTAGTAAGGAGCATCTGATCCATTCCTGTCTGGTGAAGCCGGGAAACTCCAGTGTCTAGGACCGCTCGGAGAGGTCATTCTAGGCAAGAGTAAATCCTCTCCGTCCTTGACTCTATCCGTTTCTATTTCCTGTGGAGAGACCCGCTTCTTTGAAACCGCCCACCTGGATTCCGGAGCCGCTGGGAATCTCATTTCTCAGTCCCTTGTAGAGAAGTATCAGATTCCCACCAAACCTCTGGCTGAACCATTGGCAGTCACTTCCGTGGATGGAAGACTTCTTCCAGTAACCATCTTGCTCATCACAGAGCCTGTAACCCTTCAGGTGGAAATGCTGCACTCGGAGAGGATCTCCTTCCATGTGCTATCCGGACTCTCTCACTCCCTTTTGCTAGGTCTACACTGGCTACAGAGACATGAACCCGTTCTGAATTGGCAATCCGGTGAGGTGCTCCATTGGGGTCAGGATTGCCTGGTTCCGGTTCGCCCGGCTCGACCTCCGTCTACTCCGGCTAATTTACCTGGTCTACCGGCACCTTACTGGTCCTATGCAGATGTCTTCGACAAGAAGGAAGCAGAGACACTGCCACCTCATAGGCCATATGATTGCCCTATCGACCTGGTACCCGGTGCCTCTCTACCCCATGGGCGTATCTACCCCTTGTCGCTGGCCGAAACCCGGGGCATGTCTGAGTATATCGAAAAAAATCTGGCTAGGGGATTCATCCAGAAATCTACCTCCCTGGCTGGAGCAGGATTCTTCTTCGTAAAAAAGAAAGACGGTTCACTACGCCTCTTTATCGATTATAGGGGACTCAACCAGATTACAATCAAAAACAAATACCCCTGCCGCTCATCTCAGAGCTGTTTGACCGCCTTATAGGTGCGAAGACCTTCACCAAGCTCGATCTTCGTGGGGCGTATAACTTGGTCCGGATCCGCCAAGGAGACGAGTGGAAGACGGCAGTCAATACCCGGGACGGTCACTATGAATACCATGTGATGCCCTTCGGTCTCTGTAATGCTCCAGCCGTCTTCCAAGAACTAGTTAACGACATCTTCCGTGACCTCTTATATTCATGCGTGGTGGTGTACCTGGACGACATCTTGGTCTTCTCTCCAGATCTACCCACACACCGGAGGAATGTTCATCAGGTCCTGCTTAGGCTCAGTCAGAATCGCCTATACGCAAAATTTGAGAAATGCCTCTTCGAGCAGACCTCTCTTCTGTTCCTGGGCTATATTTTCTCTAAGACTGGTCTACAGTACGGATGGACCCTGAGAAGGTCTCTGCCGTCTTAAAGTGGCCCCGACCGGAGGGGTTGAAGGCGATTCAGCGATTCCTGGGCTTCGCTAACTATTACTGCCTCTTCATCCCACATTTCTCTTCCTGGACTGCACCCATCTCTGCGCTCACCCATAAGGGAGCAAATCCTAAGGAATGGACATCCGAAGCGGAGGAGGCCTTCCTCTCCTTAAAACAAGCCTTCTCTTCTGCCTTGGTGCTGCACCGTCCGGATTGAAACAAACAGTTCTTTCTGGAGGTTGATGCTTCCTCTTCCGGAGCGATGCTCACCTAGAAATCTCCATCCGGGAGAATGGTAACCTGCAGCTTCTTCCCCAAGCTCTTCTCCTCATCCGAGCGCAACTACTCCATAGGAGACCGAGAACTGCTAGCCATCAAATTGGCGCTGGAGGAGTGGCGTTACCTGCTAGAGGGGGCTCTGCACTGACCACAAAAACCTGGCATATCTACAAAATGCCGAAAGACTTAATCCACGTCAGGCCCGGTGGTCTTTGTTCTTCACCTGTTTCAACTTTACTCTACATTACCGCCCTGCAGACAAGAACGTTAAAGCCGGCGCTTTGCCCCGATCCTTCCTGTCTTCCGATCAAGAGGAGGAGCCTATGCATATGATCGATCCCCCCAAAGTGATGAATTTGGCTCCCTTGGACCTGTCTCGTCTCCCACCCGGTAAGACATTTGTAGCAGTTCCGGATCGTAAGAAGGTTCTTCACTGGGGTCATTCATCTAAATTAGCCGGCCATGCTGGCCAGAGGAAGACCTACCTGCTCATTACCCGGCATTACTGGTGGCCTTCCCTGCGCAAGGATGTTGTAGACTTCGTCACAGCCTGTTCATCCTGTGCCCGCAACAAGGTTCCCAGACATCTTCCAGCCGGCCGTCTCCTGCCTCTTCCCATACCTGCTGCCCCGTGGCAACACATTGCTATGGACTTTATTACTGATCTCCCTGTTTCTGCCGGTTGTACTGTCATTTGGGTGGTCGCTGACCGCTTTTCTAAAATGGCCCACTTTATCCCTCTGCCTGGTCTCCCGTCTGCATCTGTGCTGGCTAAGGACTTCATCCATAACATCTTTCGTCTCCACGGCCTACCCCTCCACATTGTGTCTGATCGAGGGGTCCAGTTCACTTCGCGCTTCTGGAGAGCTATGTGTAAGCTGCTGGATGTCTCCCTGGATTTCTTAGCTGCTTATCATCCTCAGTCCAATGGCCAAGTGGAACGTATCAACCAGATTCTTACCAGCTTCCTCCGGCACTTCGTCAATGCTCACCATACCGATTGGGTAGAGCTCCTACCATGGGCCGAGTTCTCCTATAACAACCATGAGAGCAAATCTTCTTCCAAGTCCCCGTTCTTTGTGGTCTACGGTCAACACCCCCGGATTCCGTTTCCCGTCTCCGCTTCAGTGGACAATCCTGCCGCGGAGTCTCTGGTCAGCGAATTTTCCACCATTTGGGAGGACACTAGATCCGCACTTCTTCAATCCACCGAGCGGATGAAGAGACATGCCGACAAGAGACGTCTGGACCCACCTCAATTCCGTCCGGGAGACAAGGTTTGGCTCTCCTCCAAACATGTTCGTCTCAAAATACCCTCCTATAAGTTGGGTCCACGGTTCATCGGTCCATTTGAAGTCCTCAAGCAAATCAATCCAGTGGCCTACAAGTTAAAACTCCCGGCCACCTTACGGATTCCCAACTCCTTCCACGTATCTCTCCTCAAACCGGTTGTTCTTAATTCTTTTTCCGACGAGCCAGGTACCTTCCCAGCTCCGGTCACCGCTGAGGACGTCTATGAGGTAGAGAACATTCTGGCCACCAAGAGGGTAAAAGGAAAAAACTTTTTTCAGGTGGATTGGAAGGTGTTTGGCCCAGAGGAGAGAACTTGGGAACCCAGGGAGAACATCCACGCCCCGTTTCTTCTTAAAAAAAAGATTTCAGGCCTAAAAAAGAGGGGGTGTAAAGGGGGAGGGGGTACTGTAGCATCGGCATCTCTGCCCTCTGACAGGCAGAGACGCTGTTCCCCTTACCGCTGCGCTCCTGGCCCGGCGTCTTCCGGCTCTCCTGCTGCTGCCGGCGCGCGCAGCTTCACGGGCACCGTGCTTAGGGCGCGCGCGCGTTCCCTCCCTCTTAAAAGGGCCACGTGCGCCGTCCTAAGGAGTCCCTGGCCAATGATCGTAGGACTTTCCGTATAAAAGGCACCTCCTCCAAAATGGAGGTGCCCGTGCAAGGTTGTAGCTCTGTGCACTAACTCTGCTTCAGCCCTCAGGTCCCGTTGCTAGCCTGACTACCAGTCCAGTCCGCCAGCCTGACTACCAGTCCAGCCCGACAGTCTGCTTACGGTCCAAACCCGCCAGTCTGTCTATGGGCCAGGCTTGCCTGCCTACCCGGAGAACGTACCAGTTACCTGCCGTGCCTACCAGCCAGCCTACCTGGAGGCTCCTGCCAGTTACCCATGGTGTCTGCCAGTCCGTCTACCCGGATCACCTGTCAGCCTGCCTGCCATGCTCATCGGCTGTACCGGTCAGTCCCTGCCTTCTGACCCGTGGGAGTCACCTGTTCTCATACAAGGACTGATCCAGAGTAGCACCTGGTCCCTCTGCTCGGTACTTCCCTGGTTCATGGAGTCGATTGAGCCGCTGTGCGACCTTGGTCAGTCCGAGTTGATACCTAGTTACGCCCCTCTGGTCCCTCCTTGCACCGCAGCACAGAGGTTCCACCACCCGGATCCGTAACACTTTGGTGTAAGGGAAGGTTTACCATTGCCGATTAGACATGTTTGCTGTTCGGCAATCATTTAATAGCTTGTTTAGACAGGCTAGTCGCACTTTCCATGTACACAGAACGATTACTGATACACTAGTCAATGTGCATAGCCTGCCATTGTTCTTGGCAGAGCATGAGCTTTTTACACAGAATGATATGCTGCCGAGAATGATGATTTGAAGGCAATCTTAAGGGAGATAATGATCCTGCATATCCAAATTAGGACTGCCAATCCTTTTGTTCTCAGCTAGATAAGCCAGAGGAGCATGATATCACTGCCATGTGCCGTGCCGTCCCGCCCCCCTGTGCTCACTATGAAGGAGACAACATTATTTAAAAAAGGGGCCAGATGGTGGACATTATTAAACAAAGATACAAAGCGGAGAGACATTACTAAATAAAGTGGCCAGGATGTACAGTGGCATGTAAAAGTTTGGGCACCCCTGGTCATTTTTTACATTTTAAAAATGACAAAAAGGAAAATGGGTCAATGCCAAAGTTTGGGTATCCTGCATGGTTAGTTCCTTGTAACACTCCCTATCCTGCAAGTATCACAGCTCGTAAATGCTTTTTGTAGCCAGCCGAGAGTCTTTCAATTCTTGTTTGAGGGATTTTCATTCATTCTTCCTTGGAAAATTATTCCAGTTCTGTGAGATTCCTGGGTCGTCTTGCATGCACGGCTATTTTGAGGTCTAGGCACAGATTTTCAATTATGTTTAGATCAGGGGTCTGTGAGGGCCATTGTAAAACCTTCAGCTTGCGCCTTTTGAGGTCTATTTTAGATCTGGATGTGTGTTTAGGATCATTATCCATTTGTAGAAGCCATCCTTTTTTCAACTTCAGCTTTTTTACACATGGTGTTATGTTTGCATCAAGAATTTGTTGAAATTTCATTGATTCCATTCTCCCCTCTAACCGTGAAATGTTACCCGTGCCATTGGCTGCAACACAACCCCAAAGCATGATTGATCCACCCCCATGCTTAGTCCGTACTTGTGCAGGTGTCTCTGAACTGTAGAATAATGTACCACAACTCCAGAGTCTGCTAAATCTTTCTAAAGGTCTTTTGCAGTCAAGCGGGGGTTCTGATTTCTCTCTCTAAGAATCCTAGCAGCAGCTCTCACTGCTTATCAGACCTTATCTTGGCCTCCACTGTTCCTGGTAACTGACATTTCTTAATTACATTTCGAACTGAGGAAAGAGCAATTGAAAACACTTTGCTATCTTCTTCCTATATTCCTCTCCTGCTCTGTGGGCCTCCACCATTTTCATTTTCAGTGCTAAGCAGTTGCTTAGAAGAACCCATGGCTGCTGTTTTTTGGCACAAGGTTAGAGGAGGTTGGGTTTTTATAAGTTGGGAAATTTGCATCACCTGGCCTTTCCTAACGGTGATAGTGAACAAGCCAGTTTGCATGGATCCATGCCGTTTGCATGGATTTATATAGTATGACCGAGTTGTCAAGCACTTTCCAAGTGATGCTAAAATCGCTTGGAAAGCGCTTGACACCCGCATGCGGAAATGCAAGTGAAGAACGCTTCACATCCGCATGTCCCTGGCAGGAAAAACGCATGTACAATCCGCATGTACAATCCGCATGCGTTTTTTTTCTGCCAGGGAGATGCAGAAACGCTCAGGAAAAATCCGGAGCATTTCAGCATCGTTGGCACATAGCCTAAGGGTGAAAGTCAAAAAAATTTTGTTTACATTTTCTGTTCTTACCCCTGGGAATAATTCCTTTTGGTGTGTTTGGTACATACACAAAGTTTCGTAACATTGCAACATTGTTTACTGGTGGCTCAATCATCACAAAACTAACAATTATGTGTAATAAATGTCTTGCAGCAAAGTAAATGTACAATTTTACAGTAGTTTCACGCTTTCACTTTCTTATAACGAAGCATGCTTTATTTAGTTTAGGATAGTGATGGCGATTCTTCCCCACACACTGGAGAATAAACTGTTTCTTGTCTTCTTGTTTTTAGCACAAAGCAGCATCAGTGGCTTAGTGGTTAGCACTGCAACCTTGCAGCCCCCTGCAAACATGGAGAGAACATACAAGCTCCTTGAAGCGCTGGGTTCAAATCCCACCAAGTACAACATCTGCAAGGAGTTTGTATGTTCTCCCCATGTTTGCATGGGTTTCCTCTGGGTTCTCCATTTTCCTCCCACACTCCAAAGACATGCTGATAGGGAATACAGATTGTGAGCCCCAATGGGGACAGTGACTATTAATGTCTGTAAATTGTCTGAATTGTAAAGCGCTGCGGAATATGTTGGCGCTATATAAATAAAAAGATTATTATTATTATTCTTGAGTGCTCAGTGATGAATTGAATGTACTCATGAGTGCAATGGAGCATTCGGCAGCATTATTCACGATTTTCAATCCAGCGACTTTTGAGGATGTATCGATATAACTTGCATTAGTGTGCCACAGACAAGGATCTTGATGAAGAAAATCTTGGCTTATTTCCAGTGCAATAAACAGTTTTTTCTGTCAAATCATAAAAGAAAAAAATGTATAACGAACAATATATGAAAATAGAATAAATTTTATTGATGTAAATCATTAAAAACATTCAAAATTCCTATGGCAACAAATACATTAGTGGTGGGCCAAGTAAAGAACCACAGATAGGCATCCACATGAGGAGGGAGCATACAAATAAAGGTACAGACAATCAAGAGGGGTATAACAAAGTATCCACTCATAGATTATTATATACTTCCTATGTCTGGACTATAAGTAGGTGCTAAAGTGCACAGAGCATTGTACAATTTCATAAAAGAAACATCCCACACCTAAATACATATGCAAATATGCTACAACTACTCACATGTGTAGGTCAGTCTATGGTGCCACCGCCCGTACGCGCGTTTCGGCCCTGTGCCTTCTTCCGGGGGTGAAAAACAGTTTTTTTGTGTTGGACGACATTAAGTGATGAAGCTTCTTGTGTGACACAGGGTCTTCTGCAATCTGCACACGAGTTGAGTAGACATTGTTGCCTTCCTTCTGCAGAGCCAGCACCATCTCTACCTTTCTGCGGTTGAAACCTCCCTGTCAAAAAAAGCCAAACCCACCATAATCTCACTGAGGTACCATAGGTGATTCCATTGATTCATTTTGCAGCGATGTGGCTGGGATCTGATGGAGGTACCAAGCCTTCAAGTATAAGCGGACAGTAAAAGTTGAAAATTGACAGAGATTTTTTTTAACTCTGTCAAAGTTAAACGAAATTGGTGACGAAACATGAAGATCTTCAGAGTGTACAGTTGTGCTCAAAAGTTTACATACCCCGTAAGAATTTTTGCTTTCTTGGCCTTGTTTCAGAGAATATGAATGATAGCAAAAAAAACTTTTTCTCCACTCATGTTTATTGGTTGTGTGAAGTCATTTATTGCCAAACTATTGTGGTTTCTCTTTTTAAATCTTAATGACAACCAAAAACATCCAAATGACCCTGATCAAAAGTTCACATACCCTGGTGATTTTGGCCTGATAACATGCACTGAATTTGACACAAATGGGTTTGAATGGCTACTTAAGGTAACACCCTCACCTGTGACCTGTTTGTTTGTAATCAGTGTGCGTGCATAAAAGCTAAGAGAGGTTCTGAGATCCAGACAGACTCTTGCATCTTTCATCCCGCCACTGACATTTCTGGATTTTAAGTCATGGGGAAAGCAAAAGAATTGTCAACGGATCTACGTTGAACTGTAGAACACAGGAAAGGGATACAAAAAAATATCCAAGGAATTGATAATGCCAGTCAGCAGCGCTCAAACTGTGATTAACAAATGGAAAATCAGGGGCTCTGTAAAAACCAAACCACGGTCAGGTAGACCAACAAAAATTTTGGCCACAACTGCCAGGAAAATTGTTCAGGATGCAAAGAACAACTGACAAATAACATCAGCTGAAATTCAGGACTCTCTGAAAACTAGCGTTGTGGCTGTTTCAAGATGTACAAAAAGGAGGCACTTGAAGAAAAATGGGCTGCATGCTTGAGTTGCCAGAAGAAAGCCATTACTGAGCAAATGCCACAAAGTATCTCGCCTACAATACGCCAAACAGCACAGAGGCAAGCCTGAAAACTTCTGGAACAAGTTAATTTGGAGTGATGAGACCAAAATTGAACTTTTTGGTCACAACCATAAATGTTACATTTGGAGAGAGGTCAACAAGGCCTATGATGAAAGGAACACCATTCCTACTGTAAAGCACGGAGGTGGATTGCTGATGTTTTGGGGATGTGTGAGCTACAAAGGCATAGGAAACTTGGTAAAAGTTGAAGGAAAGATGAATGCAGTACGTTATCAGCAAATACTGGAGGCAAATTTGCACTCATCAGCCCGGAAGCTGCGCATGGGACGTACTTGGACGTTCCAACATGACAACGATCCAAAACACAAGGCCAAGTCAATCTGTCATTGGCTACAGCAGAACAAAGTGAAGATTCTGGAGTGGCCATCTCAGTCTCCTGACACCAATCCAGACCTCAATCTCAGCCACTCTAAGGAGATCTCAAGCACGCAGTTCATGCTAGGCAGCCCAGGAATTTACAGGAACCTTTTTGCCAAGAATAATGGACAGCTTTACCATCTGAGAAAATAAAGAGCCTCATCCACAACTACCACAAAAGACTGCAAGCTGTAATTGATGTTAGAGGGGGCAATACACGGTATTAAGAACTGGGGTATGTGAACTTTTGATCAGGGTCATTTGGATGTTTTTGGTTGTCATTAAGATTTAAAAAGAGAAAACACAGTAGTTTGACAATAAATGGCTTCACCCAACCAATAACCATGAGTGGAGAAAATGTTTTTTGTTATCATTCATATTCTCTGAAACAAGGCCAAGAAAGGAAAAATTCTGCTGGGGTATGTAAACTTTTGAACACAACTGTATATCACTTTGGCCATCCATTGGGCTAGATGGTAGTGTCACACACAGTCTGGGAAAGACTAAGTGCAACACGAAGGCATGAAGGGAAGGAAACCCAGACACTAGGGAAAGGGGGAGTGGAGACCCCTAGGCAGATCTAATGACACCCTTCCTACACTACCATCCATATATTGGGTCCACACCAATCACTGAGCAGGAAACCTAAGCCCTGTATATCCCTAGAATGAGGCCCTAGATAGGGAGGTGAGCACTGGTCAGTCCCCACTATAAACTAAAGACAACCAGGGAGGCAAACAAAGGGGGAAAACTTAATTTGAGCAGACACCAGAGAGATAACACCAAATGTCCTCCAAGGGCACCAGAGAGGAAGCTAACCGACTGCTGTAGCTCCAAGCCTTCACAAGGGAAAATGTGAAAATCACCAACAACTCCCTGCAGCAGACAGAGTTTGTCAATCAGACCAGGTAAGTCAATCAGAGCAGGAGGGAGGTTGCCGCTGGGTCCAAAAGCGAGAAGGATTTAGGAAGACGTCTAAAATGCCAAACAAAGTGACCTTCTGCAGCCAGATGCAGATCGACTGTCTGTCACATCTGACACACTCGTGACAGGTAGGAGCCTGGAGTGTTGATGTGTATGTCTGGGTTTGCCGGCGAACCAAGGAACAGGAGTGCCAGTGTTAGCAATTCCTTGTAGTCATCTCTTGAATGGCATTGTGCAAGTTGGTTGGTGCAAAATTCAACTAGACACTCCTTAAGTGGACCTAGCTCAGTTGAAACTATGTCATCTTCCATTTCAGGCAAAAACTTAGTTTTATCCAGTTGATTCCAGGCAGCTGAAAATCTCTTGAACAACTTTATATTTGGACCTGTTGATGCTGGCCACAATTTATCAAACACGCTTGTGATAAATAGCTGGTGAATGTGGTGCCTGCACAGCAAACTCCGTAGTTCTTTCTGCAGTTTCTGTTGCAGGAGGACGCAGGCACCGGCCTTTGTACCAGTGTTACTACTGGTCGTGTCGAATGACATAAACTTCACTTTCCCCTAATTGCTGCAAGTCACCCTAATATCGCTTATCAACACTTTCAAATTCCTTTTATAAATTAAAGTAAGTGAATTTCAGGCAAAAATTTAATTAGACATTAAAAGACATGAGGGAGTGGTGTAGGCTGCTGCGTAAATATTTAGAGATTAGATTTACCTAAAACAGTGAATAATACTGAATGTTGTCTGTAATCTGGAAAGTTTACTTTGAAACAGGAAATATAAACTAATATTAGTAATATTAAATATTCTTTACAAATTACAAATAAGCTAATTGGTTGGAGTTTCAAAGAGCAGTGGGGCCCTTATTGCTGCTCTATATTAAAACTACCTAAATCCTATTTTAACAGCTATTAAGTGTTCTAGGGCTGACATTGAGAACATTGAGCTACCTTTTAAACACAACCAAAATAAACAATTTTTTAAAGGATATTACAGATCATTATGTGTAATAATTATAGAGGGGGAGACTTTGAATAAAACTAATTCTTATTTTTTCTATAGAACACATTGTCACTGTAGAAGGGCTAACACGTATGTCTTTATAGGATCTAGGATCCAGTTGGATGAACACGCAAGTGGGCTGCGCTGCTGGAGTAATTGAATTCTTCAGAGATGATGATGATGATGATGATGATGATGATGAAAAGGATCTTTATTCACAACGCGTTTCAATGCCGTACCGGCGTCTTTTTCAAGTGAAAAAAACAAATGTGCCAAACATGACAACGGATGGGTTTTTAAAGGCCCAAAATGGATGCCAATTACATAGGAAACACTCACAGGAACACTTAAACCATTGGGGAAATTAGGAAGGAGAGGGATGTTCAGCCGGCAATTTCAAATTGATTAAGTAAACAAAAAAAAAAAAAAAAGGACCATATTTATTACTGATAAAATGTAAACAGATGACCGATTGCAATGTAGGAGAAGTGGGATAAGAACCCAGGATGGGGAAGTGAACAGAAGCCGGAGGGTGAATTTTTAACAGGGGAGCCACCCAGGCAAATGTGGGAAAGGAAACAAAGAAAAGAAGGGAATTGTACATATAAATGATACAACATAAATAAAAGATAAATTGTTGGGGAGAAGTGATTGGAGTGTAGGAGAAATGGGATTAGAATCTGGGATGGGGCAGTGTATGGACATCAGAAGGGCAACATTTAACAGAGGAGCCATCTAGGTGGATGACGGAAAGGTGATACAGGAAAGGGAAATAAGCATTATAGCTGACAAAATATCATATATATGTATACACACACAAATACATGCAATTAGATGAAGGGCAAAGTATTGCAAAGAAAGTAGTAAAAAGAGAAATGGGATTAGATCCCAGGATGAGATCGTGAATAAGAACCAGAGGGAGGACATTAAACAGAGTAAGCAGGTAGGTAGATGAGGGAAAGGTGACACACAAAAGGGAACTATACATATAAACGAATAAAAAGAACAAAAAGTGTTGTAAAGAACAGAGTGAAATGATTGGAGTTTGGAGTGCAGGAGAAACAGGATTTGAACTCAAGATGAGCCATTGAATAGGAGCCAGAGATTGCTGTGGTGGGCATAGTGAGATTATAGGGTGGAAAATAGCAACAAAAAAAACAAAAGAAAGAGTTAAAAAGGGGGATTAAAAATGGGGACAATGATTTTCATAAATACAAAATCATGAACAAGAATAATAAAACAACAAACAGTGAATAGTTTAAAATCAAGAAAATTAAAAAGGAACTTTCAAGAATAGATAAATTGGATCCAAGATCATGTGCAATTAATTATTTAGGATAAGACATATTGTAATATATAGAATTAAAAATGGAGATATTAAATGAATGAATAATAGAAATTAATATTAAACTAACAATCAGATTGGTATTAAAATACATAAGAAAAAAGGATCCGAGACCCTATGCAGCGATCCTATACCTATAGGATCTAGAACGCTACAAGGGCCCATACATCTGACCAACATGCAGCGGGAGGGCCCAGGTTAAAATTTTGCACCGGGGCCCATCAGACTCTAGTTACGCCACTGGGTGCTTTCATGGTGAAGAGATAATTACACGTTGGTAATTTAGTTTGCTCAAAATATGACAACACTGATATATCCCACTTTTCTTTCCCTTTTCATATTACAAGGTGATATAGGATAATTTTTAGTGATGAGTGAGTACTAAAATGCTCAGGTGCTCGACCAGAGTAACGAGGCCAATGTAAGCCAATGGGAAACTCGAGTATTTTTCTGGCGGCACCCTCCACCCCCAGAGGTTTGGAGGGGGCCTAAAAATTGGTCAAATCGATTTAAACAGTGCTCAAATTACATGGGAATAGCATGGGGAAGACCCCTGGAAGCATCTCTGACTCCCAGGTCACTGCTGTGAACAATGTTGTCAGAGTATTACGCCACTTTTATTGATGGACAATAAAACATACAAAAACGAAGCCAAAATGGATTTTCCTGGAAAAAATGCTAAGAAACATTCTTTCCAGGGTAATGACATATATAAGGCAAAATAAATAACCAAAAACAAAAATGCTTGGGCTATGTTCACACATAGTGTTTTTGATGTGTTTTTGCACTTTTGGATTTCTTTCAACGGTAAAAAATACATTCACCAGTAAATGTAATTGTAACATTTTACTACTTTATCTGGCTATGTGGTGTGTGAGACATGATCAGACACATCCAGAATGAACACTCATTTCCAGCTGATAATACCATCTAGCACCTGTCCCTATTTTAAAAGCAGCCATCAGCGTTATCAATAGGAAATAGAATGCTAAATGTCATCCGTACAATAATGTCAGATAAGAGAGGTAATATTATACAATAAAAAATAGATTTTTAAACGGCCCCAAAAAGTTTTTTTTGGACGTGGCAGCAACAAACTGTGAAGGGATGCAAGCAACCCTGCCTGCTTTCATGAATTCGTGAGTAAAGATCACTGTTAAAAAATATGAAATCGGTCAGCGAGTGCATGGAAAATATCAATCAAGAAATGCACTGTGGAAGAGATGTATTCGATGACAATGAACAACACTTATTTCTAGCCAGGGGTGGGCTGAGTTGGGAGGCAAAGGGGCAAGTGCCCCCTGGGCCGGTCTCCCCAGCAGCAGTTGCGGGCCGCCCGACTCTGCTGCCTAGAAGACAGCTGCTGGCACTGTACATTACTTGTACAAGTGCCAGCTACATCCCTGTGTTATAAACACGTGCACACTGTGTGGGCGTGTCTGCTGATCTCTCCTCACCAGTGCGCCGGCCAGAACGCTTCTTCATGGAAGACTGGAGAGGAGCATGAGAAGAGGTCAGCAGGGGGCCGGGGCAGGAGGCCAGGGACAGGGCCGGATCCTGCGACTTGTGTCAGTGCAGGCTCTGAGGCTGGTGTGAGGATTTATTGCAGTAATTTGAACTTTCATGCAGTTCAGGTCAGTGGGAGTTATCGGTTCCAATGTTACCTGATGTGCAGGAAACTTCAGGCTGCAGCAATAACTCAGTGAGGGTCAGACAGGTGTATTAGCAAAAAGTAAATCCAGCTTCCACGGTATAAAATCTTCTTTCTTTATTTAATCCATTAAAAAGTATAAGCAAGGGTACAACCACTAGGGGAAGTGTGAGGGAAAAAAAGTAAACGCAACACCGTTGGTTGTACCCTTGCTTCTACTTTTTAATGGATTAAACAAAGAAAGAAGATTTTATTTCGTGGAAGCTGGATTTACTTTTTTCTAGTGCATGCTGTGTCTGGCAGAGACATTCATACCACGAACCCAGCACTTCAATTAAAGAAGTTGTCCACTACTTGGCATCAATGTATGATCGGCCGGGGTCCCGCACGCGGCACCCCCACTGATCAGCTGTTATCGGTGCTGGCGGCGATGGCCGCCGGCCAGAAGTACTTACCTACGGAGCTTGGCCGTCCATCTGTAGTGGCCGCCGCGGGGTACTGCACATCCGCCTTCCATTCAATTGAATAGGAGGCGGAAGTGCAGTTAAAAGCGCCGGCCACTACAACTTGACGGTCAAGCACCGCAAGTAAGTACTTACGGCCGGCGCCGCCAGCACTGATAACAGTTGATCGGCGGGGGTGCCGCTTCGGGACCCCGGCCGATCATACAATGATGCCCTATCCTGGGCATTAATGTGAAAGTAGTGGACACCTCCTTTAAGGCTAAGCTGATTACACCTGTCTGGCATATAGACCAAGGAATATACTGAGTCATCCTTCACGGACTGCTCCTGAACCTGGCTCCAGGACATTATAGATCATATATACTGCCATACATTATAATATGTGAGGTCCTGCAGCCAGGTTCAGGTGTGATCAGTCCAGAGCAGATAACACTGTAGGAATGTGCACACTGTATAGTACTCAGTACACAGATTAATATATGACTGGTATGTAATATATTGCGTTACAGACATCAGACATCATCTCATGTTTGTAGTCACAGTATATCATACACCAGACTTGGGCAAAGTGCAGCCGAAGGGCTGAAAACAGTGGCCCACGGGCTGCACCGTGCACTCCCAGGCCTGCATCCCACGTCCCTCATCCAGATACCACTGCTATCTGCACCCTCAGGATGCAGACAGTGAAGAATACATTGGTGGAGGACTAAGCCGCCGGCACCTTCTTCCACCAGTGTGTGCGACTGACCCAGCAGACGTGATGACGTCACTTCATTGTGACTGCTGTGCAGATACTCAGTGCACCAGAGACTAGAGTAGAGTACTGGGGGATCGGGAGCGAGATGAGTGTGTTTTATTTTTTTAGATATATGTATAGGATATGTGCCTATATACAGGGGCCTATGTGAGGGTTCATACCGAATATAGGGGGACATGTAGGAGCTCACACTGTATATAAGAGGCTATGTGATGGCTCGTACTTTACATAGGTTATATGGAGGTTAATACTGTGTCTAGGGGGCTATGTGGGGGCTTATACTGTATATAGGGGCAATGTGAGGGCTCATACTGTATATAGAGTGGCTATGTGAGGGCTCATACTGAATATAGGGGAACATGTGGTGGCTCACACTAAATATAAAGGGCTATGTGGTGGCTCATACTGTACATAGAGAGGTTATGTGGAGGCTCATACTGCATATTGGGGGCTGTGTGTGGACCTCATACTGTATATAGGGTAGATTATAGCATACTTAAATGGAACCTGTCACCAGCTTTTTCCCATATAACCTACAACCACCATCTTTCAGCCCCATGTGACAGCATTCTGGAATGCTGTATATATGACGCCCTGTAAGGCAAAAAAAAATGTTTTATTATACTCACCTACGGCGCAGTCCGGTCCAATAGGCATCGCTGGTCTTAATCCAGCTCCTCCTCTCTTCTTGCGATGCTGTCCTCCTTCTCTGCTTCGTGTGGATGAAGTGTCCTACGTCATCCACAAAGTGTTACCTGTTGCGCTCCTGCATAGTTGCACTTCTCTCTGCCCTGTTGAGGGCAGAGCAAAGTAGTGTAATGTGCATGCGTCGGCACTCTTTGGCCTTTCCCCGCACATGTGCAGAACAGTGCTTTGCTCTGCCCTCAACAAGGCAGAGAGAAGTGCAACTACGCTGGAGCATGACGGGGAACACTTTGTGGATGACGTAGGACATGTGATCAACACGAAGCAGAGCCCCTCACCTGCCCTTTAATATTATATGATATAATTATTATTTAATTTTAATATGAATTGTAATTAATGTGTTAATAATCATATTGAGCAGACAGCCTTTTGGTTTGGCCTCCACAACAGTCATGGTCTGTTATGTGGCCCCTCTGAAAAAATATTCGTCCATACTGCATATACAGACATCAGATGATGTATACAGGGTAATATGTGAATGGTGTAATATCTGATGCCTGTACTCCTAGTATAGTGTACAACAGTCTTATATTATCCAGTACATACCATCTGATGTCTGTAATCACAGTATATCATATACCAGTCACATATTCTCCTGTATACTTTATTTAATATACATATTGCCCTGTACAGTATACTTTATGTAATATACAGTGTGCACAGACATCTGATGTTATATACAGGATAATATATGCTGTCTCTGTTCATAGTACAATATAACCGTCACATATTATCCAGTACATACCATCTGATGTCTGTAGTCACAGTATATCATATACCAGTCACATTTTCTCCTGTATACTGGATGTAATATACTGTCTGCACAGATATATGATATAATATATAGATGATATGTCACTGATGTATCCTATACACCCACATATTATCCTCTATCCATATCTACTACACATAGAGTAGATACATAGGTACATATAACTGTATGTCAATTATATTCTGCTTTAAAGAATCCTCCCATTAACTTGTTTTCCCATAATTCTGTCTAGATGTTAGAGCAGTGTCAGTATGTTAATATACTCACCTCGCGCCGTCTTCTCCGGTATCCAGCACCGCTCTGCTCCTCTTCTGAGTGATGTCATCACTCTTCAGACCCTCCCGGTCACTGTATGCTCTGTGACCTGGAAGTCTCTTTACAATGTAAGTCTATGGATCCTCATATTGAGCCTCGTTCTCACGCTCCATAAACTTATATTGTAAAAAACTTTTATAGGTCACATAGAGCCATAGGCGGATTATAATGAGGACGATCTGGGCTACCGCCTGGGGCCCCGAACCTCCAGGGGGCCCGGGGCTCCAGGGTGTCTATGGCCAGATTGTCCTCATTATATGTGTGGCGCCGCGGCACATACCGGCAGACAGTGGCGGGGGGGGGGCCCTGGACCGCTCCCCCAGCAGCGGCGCACGGCCGCTGCTTCTTCTTCGGCCGCGCCAGCACTGCAGCAGTTAACTTCCCTGTGCTGGCCCGGCTGCATCACTGCTAGGAGACACGGCCCTGTGCGCGGCCGTGTCTCCTAGCTGTGACGTCACGCAGTGCGCACCCGGCCTGCAGTGCTGCACCGGAGAGGACGGAGCCGAGCCGGGGGATGGTGAGTGTGTGTGTGTCTGTGTGTGTGTATATGTGTGTGTGTGTGTGTGTGTGCGTGCAGGCAGATATCATTGTGTGATGTCTGTTTATATGTATTTTTGTGTTTCAAATGTGTTTATGCGTGTATGTATATGTCTGTATATGTTTGTGTGCGTGCGTGACTGGGTGTGGCCTCCTGCTAAGTATAGATGGCGCCGTGCGGCCTCCTGCTGTCTCGGGGGGGGCACCGTGCGGCCTCCCGCTGTGTATAGATGGCGCCGTGCGGCCTCCCGCTGTGTATAGATGGCGCCGTGCGGCCTCCTGCTGTCTCTGGGGGGGCGTTGTGTGGCCTCCCGCTGTGTATAGATGGTGCTGTGCGGCCTCCTGCTGTCTCTGGGGGGGGCGCCGTGCGGCCTCCCGCTGTGTATAGGTGGCGCCGTGTGGCCTCCCGCTGTGCATAGGTGGCGCCGTGCGGCCTCCCGCTGTGTATAGATGGCGCCATGCGGCCTCCCGCTGTGTATAGATGGCGCCGTACGGCCTCCCGCTGTGTATAGATGGCGCCGTGCGGCCTCCTGCTGTGCATAGATGGCGCCGTGCGGCCTCCTGCTGTCTCTGGGGGGGCGGCGTGTAGCCTCCCGCTGTGTATAGGTGGCGCCGTGCGGCCTCCCGCTGTGTATAGGTGGCGCCGTGCGGCCTCCCGCTGTGTATAGGTGGCGCCGTGCGGCCTCCCGCTGTGTATAGGTGGCGCCGCGCGGCCTCCCGCTGTGTATAGATGGCGCCGTGTGGCCTCCCGCTGTGTATAGATGGCGCCGTGCGGCCACCCGCTGTGTATAGATGGCTACGTGCGGCCTCCCGCTGTGTATAGATGGCTATGTGCGGCCTCCCGCTGCGTATAGATGGCTACGTGCGGCCTCCTGCTGTGTATAGATGGCTATGTGTGCTCAATATTGAGTCATACAATTAATGTAAGGCTATGTGCCCACGATGCAGAAATGCTCCGGATTTTTTTTGAGCGTTTCTGCATCTCCCTGGCAGAAAAACGCATGCGGATTGTACATGCAGATTGTACATGCGTTTTTCCTGCCAGGGACTTGCTGATATGAAGCGTTCTTCACATTCATTTCCGCATGCGGGTTGACAAGCGCTTTCCAAGCGATTTTAGCATCACTTGGAAAGTGCTTGACAACTTGGTCACACTATATAAATCCATGCAACCGGCATGGATTTATAAAGTGTGACCGTAAAAGAATGGTAAAAAATAAATATATAATTACCTTCTGATGGCCTGCCGATGTCAGCGGTCGCGTGACCCGTCACATGACTAAATGACGTCACGGCAGGTCCTTTTCAGACCATCGCGAGCTGCCGGCAAGCCAGGGCGCATTGGATAAAGACAACGGGGGCCATCAGAAGATAAGTATAATATTTATTTTTTATTTTATTCTTTTTTACAGGTTCTATTGTAACCGGGTCCGGAGGAGAGTCTCCTCTTCTCCAAACCCAGGTACTATCCGCACATTGAAACGCATGGATTCTGCATGTACAGATGCAGTGATGCGGATTCCATGCGTTCCAATGCAAGTCAATGGCGGTGAAAGCGCCGCACTTCCGCAAAATAATTGGTAGTGCTGCAGATTTTTCCGCAATGATAATCCGCAGCGGAAATTTCCGCAGCATGTGCACAGCACATGCAGATTATCAATGGGGAACATGGCAGGCCTTCTACCAAGTGTTTTTAAGCGTTTCTGCAGCGGAATTGCCGCTGCGGAAACGCTTAAAAAACGCATAGTGGGCACACAGCCTAAAAAAAATGATTATAATTAATATTGTGCCAAATTAATTTCACGTGAACTATCACAGGGGATCATGTGACATGTCACGTGATACATCAGGTGTGTGTGTGTGTGGGGGGGGGCCCGCGCCTTCTAAACTGCCCGGGGCCCTTGCTACTCTTAATCCACCCCTGCATAGAACCCAGCATGACCCAGAGAGTCTGAATAGCCGTCAGGTGAGCCAGAAGAGGAGCGAAGCCGCGCTTGATAGTGGAGAAGATGGCGATCTGTAAGTATATTAACACACTGACACTACACTAGCATTTATACATGCTTAAAGAAAAAAAAAGTTAATGGCGGCTTCTTTAGGTGGACTGTTTTTTTCTGCAGTCACTCTGTGTAATGGAACGTTACTGAATCGTGATAGAGCGCAGTGCACACACTGTCATGATTCCTCTGTATTCCCAGCATAGTGATCGCAAGTATGAGTTTGCATAGTTATGGTCACATGCCGACTACAGTGTCAGACACCTCTCTCAGTAGTACACTGATTCAAATGGATGAGAATCTAGTCGGCATTTGACCACAACTATCCCATCATTACTCCAGCTTTATCTTTTTAAAGTCTTGTAACATCTGCTCCCTTTATGAATCAGCCAGATGTAAACACAATAAGGATGGACCGCTGCTAATTGGCCACTGCTGTGTGCTTGACCCCCAGACCAAAATTTGCCAGCCAGCCCCTGTCTCCAGCTGATGATAGCAAAATTTACAATAGGGACAGGTGCAAGGTAACAGCCGTATTAATAGGGAATAGAATAGATTTTTAATTTTTTTTGCAGCAGCAGTACGCATTATAAGGCAATAATACCTGGCTGGATTGGTGTAATACGCTATCCATACTCACTCGTAATCGAATTTCAGATAAGAGAGGTAATATTGTAGAATATAGAATCAAATTGAATTGGCCTTCCCAGTATTAAGGAGTGGGTCTCCTATACTGTTATTGCGTATATGTTACATTATCCCCGGTGGCACTAAAAACCATCTCTGACAAACCGCTAGCGGCCAGGACCTCCAAGGCATAGAGAGACAGTTCATGCCACATGTCCAGCTTGGATACCCAATAGTTGTAAGGCACAGAGGAATCACGGAGGATGCGGGTATGGTTGCAAAGGTAGTCCTTCAGCATCTCCCAACACTTTTCTCTCCTTGTCAGAGAAACCCGCGCATCAGGCCTGGGTGCTGGGAGTGTCTGAGAAAACTTTCCCAGACCTTTTGACAGCGTTCCCTTGTATCTGGTTTGTTTCTCCCTCGCCTGTACTCCTTGGTTGTCCAAGAAACTGTGACCTCTGCCTCCAGCGTTGTCAGATGGGATTTTTTTTAATAGTTCTTCAACAAGGGCCATCTGGTACTGCAACATACAACATAGGAGTGGGTCTCCTATACTGTTATTGCATATACAGCAAGTTCAAGGGTTGCCAAAAATTAGGGCGCACACCAATACCAATTTGAATAGACGTAGTGAAGGGCCTCAGTACTTTTTTTTCCCCTTATTAAGGAGTGGGTCTCCTATATTGTTATTGCATATGCAGCAAGTTCAAGGGCTGCCAAAAATTAGGACGCACTCCAATACCCCTTTGAAGAGACATAGAGGAGAGCCTCATTAAAAAAAATGTGCAATGAAGCATGGTGGGGGAAACATCATACTTTGAGGGTGCTGTTGTGCAAGGATGGATGGGGTCAAGTATTGCTAGATTTTGGCCAACAACCTCCTTCACTTAATAAAAGCATTGAAGATGGGTCGTGGCTGGGTCTTCCAGCATGACAATGACCCGAAACACAGAGCCAGGGCAACTAAGGAGTGGCTCCGTGAGAAGCATTTCAAGGTCCTGGAGTGGCCTAGCCAGTCTCCAGACCTTAACTCAATAGAAAATCTTTGGAGGGAGCTAAAATGCAATGTTGCCCAGCGACAGCCCCGAAATCTGAAAGATCTGGAAAAGATCTGTATGGAGGAGTGGGCCAAAATCCCCGCTGCAGTGTGTGCAAACTTGGTCAACAACTACAGGAAACATCTGACCTCTGTAATTGCAAAGAAAGGTTTTTGTACCAAATATTAAGTTCTATTTTTCTATTGTATCAAATACTTATTGTATGCAATAAAGTGCAAATTAATTATGTAAAAATCATACAATGTGATTTTCTTTTTTTTTTTTTTAGATTCTGTCTCTCACAGTTGAAGTCTACCTACCATAACAATTACAGACCTCTCCATTCTTTGTAGGTGGGAAAACTTGCAAAATCGGCAGTGTATCAAATACTTATTTTTCCAACTTATTTAGATGTAGAACTGAAGCTTTTCATCAACCCATTCCATTCTGAAAACGTAGTTATAAGGGTTGCCGAGGTGTTGCTGTGACCCTGGACACCAGTTGCATGGGTTCCTTTGGGTGTGTACATTACATTTTTGCTCTGGTATCCCTCACTCAGGTTACATACTGTATGGCGGTATAGGAACCTCCGGCTTATGCAGTACACAAGAAAAATCTCGGTCTACTTTGTTAAAATAGAACATTCTTTTCTTTTGAAACTGGTATAAGATATATACAGTAGGTAGAAGGTACAAAGCTTGTTTTTAACATTATTTTCTGTTTTGTACGCACGGACATATCAGTTGTAAGTGGCGGCATAGAGCTTTCTTAGTACTTTTCCATTACACAGCACAAATTACTTGAAGTCGCCATCTCCATGTTATCTTCTTTCTGTCTATAGCCCACTTCTGCACTAATACCCCTGCCCTGACCTGGTCAGCCTAGTGTTGTTCCTATACTTGCCTTCTCTCAGAATTACTCACAAACTGACTCTAGAGGACATGACCCCCTTATACTTCCTAAAACCTCCTCCCATGTACAGGGTTGGCAATTAATGGGACTGTCCACTACTCGGACAAACCCATCTTAACCTTAGTGCATTACAATCATCATCATCAGATCATCAGGGACTGTTTCCTCTTCTGCCACATTTTTACACAATCACAGTCTCTCAATGTCATGTTTTCATATGTCTTCTATGTCATACACTGATGAGTAAAAGGGTAACAATGTTTTGAACTTTTGATTTTCAAGCTCCAAATCTCATCATCCACTACTACTTCAAATGTAAGACTACCATCATTTTATAGACAATCATCTTGGCTATCTCCTACATAAATTTGACTTGCAACTACTTAGCATATGATTAGTTATGCAGATTCTTGTCATGTCACTGCACTGTTACTGTTTTGCTTCTGATGGTGGAAAAATCTTTTTCTTAGTGTATACTACAAAATACAATCTGTTCTCACATTCTCTAATAGCTCAGTGTGTTATTACGTTGATTGCCAAGCGCAAGGTCACTGGCTCTAATCAAGGAGCAGCCATAAAGACTTCCCAAGAAAAGAGAAACAGCATCATCCAGCTCATCGATAGAGGTCTCTTGGCCAAGAAAATTGCCAAACTGCATCATGTGACAGCCACGACAGTTGGAAGAATATGAAATTAAGTCCGTTCATCCATTCAAAAAGCGGACATCGAGGCAAAATATCAGAGTCAACAAGTTGGTTCATCACAAGGTTATCAGTTCTGGCGCGACAAACACAGCAGTGGAGGTGGCTAGTGCGCTTCACAATAGTGAGATCACAGACGCCCATTTAAGCAGCGTGTGGGTACAGTACACAAGATTGGAATGGTGGCTCAAAAAACATGAATTTATAGAGGGAAGAACGGCACTCCTTTAAAGTATGGTGCACGGATAGGATCCCACTCCATTCAGTATAGAAATTCAATAGAATCCGGCACTCATTTGCTGAATTTTATTAGTAATTACAGTATTGTGTATATACAATTCATCGACGTTTCGGTCTCTACGACCTTCTTCAGTTTATACACTAAAGATCATTTCAAGTATGCATAAATGAGAATATGTATATATAAAGATAGATTCCGGCTCAACAGGACTCAAGCGACAGAGCCTATATGATCAGGGATTCCAAAAGTATCAAACGTAAGGTGCATTGGCATGTGATCCCGATATACGCATATATATATTACCCCATGAGGACGCCAGGGAACACACGGCTCCACATGCGATAGAGGTATCCTCTCCTGACTCTTCGAACCCTGATCAATATCCATGGGGGGACCTTAGACTGGTCTTCGCTCGATTCGCTACAAGTGCCGCCAATGAACCTTGCGTTTGATACTTTTGGAATCCCTGATCATATAGGGGCTGTTGTTTAGTCCTGTTGAGCCGGAATCTATCTTTATATATACATATTCTCATTTATGCATACTTGAAATGATCTTTAGGGTACAAACTGAAGAAGGTCGTAGAGACCGAAACGTCGATGAATTGTATATACACAATACTGTAATTACTAATAAAATTCAGCAAATGAGTGCCGGATTCTATTGAATTTCTATAAAAAAAAGTGAAGACGCCTTGACTTCAATATCGTCATAAGAAACATCGGCTCGAGTTTGCAGAAAAGTACAAAAAGTGGACAGTAGAAGATTGGAAACAGGCGATTTGGAGTGGTGAGACGAAAGTCAAGAGACTAGGCTCTGATGGGTGCAAATGGATCTGGAAGAAACAAGGGAAAAAGTAGCTAATGAATAGAGAAATTGAAGGAACTGTCAAGTCCGATGGAGGAAGTCTGATGACACGGGGTTGTTTCACAGCCAAAGAAGTTGGATGCTTGACCAGGATCGATGGTGGTCTCAATGCTAAGCTATATGCGAGTATCCTACAAGATGAGTTACTTCATACACTCTAGTAACTATGGGTATGAAAAAGATAACAGTGCTCCTGCAGGACAATAAACTGAGGCATACGTCGAGATTGGCGAAAAAACTTTATACATACCCAAGTGAAACGACCAGTATGCATCAACTTTTAGAACGTGTAGAAGAGACCTGGGATCAGATTTCGGTCAAGTCATGTTTGAATCTGATGAAAGCATGCCCAGAATGATTCAGGCAGTGTTGAAAGCCAAAAGGTGGATTTACCAAAAACTAACAAAATAATAAAAATTAAAATGTAGATTTTTGAAGCAAAACAGTAACAATGCAGTGACATGACAAGAATCTGCATAACTAATCATATGCAAAATAGTTGCAAGTCAAGTTTATGTATGAGATAGCCAAGATGATTGTCTATAAAATGATGATAGTCTCACGTTCGAAGCAGTAGTGGATGACGAGATATAGAGCCTGAAAGTCAAAAGTTCAAAACATTGTTACCCTTTTGCTCATCAGTGTATTAGAACATATTTCAGACTCAATTCCTCATTTAAAATATTCTGGTTTTGACTCCTAAAGGAAACAAAGCTACTGTTCAATAATTTTGAGATGTGTTTTTGGACTTGTATAGGTTAGCTTCTTTCACATGTAAAAGTTATGCAACCAAAAAACACCAAAGTCACATCAACAGTAGTAAACTGTGCACAAGCTGGCCAAGTGGCACAGTGCCAGTGTCCTTAGACTCAAGATCTCAAAGATAGTATACAGATAACATACATACCTTGACTCAATATAAAGTGTTTGTATTATTTTAACCCCTTAACGACCATCGATACACATTAAAACGGCATCCGTTAAGGAGCCTTATTCCCTCATTGCTGTTTTAAAACTGCAATCGGGAAAAAGGTTGTAGCGCCCCCCAGAGTTGGAAATTCTTCAGGGTCTCCGCTACCAGGGGTAGCGGAGACCCTGGAGAACATGATTTGGGCTGTTTTTTTCCGGTCCCTGATCACGTGATCGGCGTTATTCAGTGAATAACGGTGATCACGAAAAAAGTGTGCCTGTGGTTACAATGATTTTTCTCCTCTGACATGATATACATGTCAGAGGAGAGAAAAAAAAGATGCCCCATGAGCCCACCTAGTACCTCCACTGTCCCCCAGATCTCTTGATTCGTCCTCCGGTCCTCGGTCATCTGGCCCGCCGGGATCTGCTGACCTGTACTCGGTGTGGGGTTTCTACTCACTTGCGGGAGGCAAACAGGAGGCATGTTTCTTTAAATATCGATGTTGGTTTATTGCTTCATAAAACCGGCAAAAAGCCAAAAGGAAAACAAACAGCCTTTTGTGCAGTCTCTAGGTAGCCCGTCCTGGGGCACCCAGGCTGGAGAGCATCCAGTCCACTGGCTCAGTCTGGATACAACCACACACAGGAGGCCTTCTCTCTCCAAAAACAAACCATGTGCCAAACAAACGTCCTCCATTTTATAGGCCGTTAACCACACCCAGAGGTGAGGTATGTGGGTAGCTGGACCCACCCAACTCTCCAAACTACCCGTAACCTAGTCCTAGGTGCACCAATCAGTCCTCTTAGTGCTTACGTGCACTAGAGCAACACTCCGGGTTACATCACAGAGGACAGCCATCTCTGTGATACATACAGGTGCATCTCACTAAATTAGAATATCATCAAAAAGTTTATTTCAGTTCTTCAATACAAAAAGTGAAACTCATATTTCACTGCTCAAAAAAATAAAGGGAACACTCAAATAACACACCCTAGATCTGAATGAATGAAATATTCTCATTGAATACTTTGTTCTGTACAAAGTTGAATGTGCTGACAACAAAATCACACAAAAGTCATCAATGGAAATCAAATTTATTAACCAATGGAGGCCTGGATTTGGAGTCACCCCCAAAATTAAAGTGGAACACTACAGGCTGAGCCAACTTTGATGTAATGTCCCTAAAACAAGTCAAAATGAGGCTCAGTATTGTGTGTGGCCTCCACGTGCCTGTATGACCTCCCTACAACGCCTGGGCATGCTCCTGATGAGGTTGCAGATGGTCTCCTGTGGGATCTCCTCCCAGACCTGGACTAAAGCATCTGCCAACTCCTGGACAGTCTGTGGTGCAACGTGACGTTGGTGGATGAAGCAAGACATGATGTACCAGATGTGCTCAATCGGATTCAGGTCTGGGAAACGGGCGGGCCAGTCCATAGCTTCAATGCCTTCATCTTGCAGGATCTGCTGACACTCCAGCCACATGAGGTCTGGCATTGTCCTGCATTAGGAGGAACCCAGGGCCAACCGCACCAGCATATGGTCTCACAAGGGGTCTGAGGATCTCATCTCGGTACCTAATGGCAGACAGGCTACCTCTGGTGAGCACACGGAGAGCTGTGCGGCCCTCCAAAGAAATGCCACCCCACACCATTATTGACCCACTGCCAAACCGGTCATGCTGAAGGATGTTGCAGGCAGCAGATCGCTCTCCACGGCATCTCCAGACTCTGTCACGTCTGTCACATGTGCTCAGTGTGAACTTGCTTTCATCTGTGAAGAGCACAGGGCGCCAGTGGCGACTTTGCCAATCCTGGTGTTCTGTGGCAAATGCCAAGCGTCCTGCACGGTGTTGGGCTGTGAGCACAACCCCCATCTGTGGACGTCAGACCCTCATACCACCCTCATGGAGTCGGTTTCTAACCGTTTGTACAAACACATGCACATTTGTGGCCTGCTGGAGGTCATTTTGCAGGGCTCTGGCAGTGCTCCTCCTGTTCCTCCTTGCACAAAGGCTTAGGTAGCGGTCCTGCTGCTGGGTTGTTGCCCTCCTACGGCCCCCTCCACGTCTCCTGGTGTATTGGCCTGTCTCCTGGTAGCACCTCCAGCCTCTGGACACTACGCTGACAGATACAGCAAACCTTCTTGCCACAGCTCGCATTGATGTGCCATCCTGGATGAGCTGCACTACCTGAGTAACTTCTGTGGGTTGTAGAGTCCATCTCATGCTACCACGAGTGTAAAAGCACAACTAAAATTCAAAAGTGACCAAAACATCAGACAGAAAGCATTGGTACTGAGATGTGGTCTGTGGTCCCCACCTGCAGAAACACTCCTTTATTGAGTGTATTTTGATAATTGCCAATAATTTCCATCTATTGTCTATTCCATTTGCACAACAGCATGTGAAATTGATTGTCAATCAGTGTTGCGTCCTAAGTGGACAGTTTGATTTCACAGAAGTTTGATTTACTTGGAGTTATATTCTGTTGTTTAAATGTTCCCTTTATTTTTTTTGAGCAGTGTATATAGAGTCATTACAAACAGAGTGATCTATTTCAAGTGTTTATTTCTGTTCATGTTGATGATTATGGCTTACAGCCAATGAAAACACAAGTCATTATCTCAGTAAATTAGAATACTTTATAACAGCTTGAAAAAAAACAAGCTGGGATTGCCTTCCATACACGGGCAATTCCCACATGTTTTTTTTGGGGGGGGTGTCTAACAGCCGCAAAACATGCGGGGCGGGGACTCGAGCATGTCACTCGAGCACCCGCAATACTCGGTGCATACCCGAGCACCCGAAGCAAACTCAAGTAGCCAGCACTTGCGCTCAAGACTAATGTCAATATATTCAATATGATGATCTAATGTTATCAAATTCTGTGTTGTACCTCTGGGTTAAAAATGCTCACTATTGATAAAATCCCTGAGGGGTGTAGTTTCCAAAATAGGGTCACATGGGGGAAAGTTTCCACTGTTTAGGCGCATCAGGGGCTCTCCAAACGCGACATGGCGTCCACTCTCAATTCCAGCCAATTTTGCTTTCAAAAAGTCACACAGTGCTCCGTGTTCCTTCCGAGCCCTGACGTGTACCAAAACTGTGTTTTTTCCCCACATATGGAGTATCAGCTTACTCAGGAGAAATTGCACAACACGTTGTGTGGTCCATTTTCTCTTGTTAACCTTATGAAAATAAAAAAATTGGGGTCTGAATTAAAATTTTGTGAAAAATGTTAAATGTTCATTTTTCCTTCCACGTTGCTTCAGTTCCTGTGAAGCACATGAAGGGTTAATAAACTTCTTGAATGTGGTTTTGAGCACCTTGAGAGGGGGGAGTTTTTAGAATGGTGTCACTTTTGCATATTTTCTATTATATGTGCTCCTCAAAGTCACTTCAAATGTGATGTGCGCCCTAAAAAAAAAAAATAGTTTTGGAATTTTTTTTGGAAAAATGAGAAATCACAAGTTAACTTTTAACCCTTATAACTTCCTAACAAAAAAAAAATGTTCTAGCAAAAATTGTGCTGATGTAAAGTAAAGTAGACATGTGGGAAATGTTATTTATGAACTATTTTGTGTGATAAAACGCTATGATTTAAGGGCATAAGAATTCAAAGTTTGAAAATTGCACAATTTTCTACATTTTTGCAGAATTTCCATTTTTTTCACAAATAAACACAAGTCATATCGAAGAAATTTTACCACTATCATAAAGTACAATATGTCACAAAAAAACATGCTCAGAATCAGTGTGATCCATTGAAGACTTATTACCACAAAGTGACAGTGGTCAGAAATGTAAAATTTGGCTCGGTCATTAAGGACATAATTGGCTCCGTCACTAAGGGGTTAATAAAACAATCCCACTACTTCTCCTCATGCCTTGTATAATAAATAATATTCTTCACTATATCATTTTGAAAGAAAAAAACTTTTATGGTTTAATTGATTTATGCAGGTCAGATAAGATCTACGTTAAACCCATCCTGTACAAATATGGTTCTGTTTTTATGCAACGTGGATTGCACAATTTACATTGTTTGAACTCTTAAGTTGTAGTGTTAAGTGTAATTACACTCTCAGAGGAATGCAGGAGTGGGGAATTTCCCAAGTTTGGTTTTAATGTTCTGAGCAGGTTAAGGGCTCAAGTTACTCACTAGACTGCTTCTGTATCTGTTTGGGACAACAAATGTTCATTTTTGGTCATATGCTGAAAAAAAGGAAAGATGCCCCGAGAAATGTAAAAAGAGTATTCCCATCTGAGATATTTATGACACATCCACAGAATATGCCATAAATGGCTGATAAATGCATTGTTATTTGCATTAATTTTTATGGGAGTTCCAAAAATAGCAGCTCTCAGTGGGAAAAAAACAAGATAATCTGGTAGTTATATCTTTTATTGGCTAACAAAAATAAAAAAAATGATGTTACAAGGCAAACTTTCGAGATAACTTAGGTCCCTTCCACAGGTATGGTCCAGAACACAAATCCAACAATATAATAATAATTTTTATTTCTATAGCGCCAACATATTCCGCAGCACTTTACATTTTAGAGGGGACTTGTACAGACAATAAAAGACATTACAGAATAACAATAATCACATAAATCAACAGATACCAGGAGGAGAGAGGACCCTGATCACAAGTTTACAATCTATGAGGAAATAGGGGAGACACGAAAGGTGGATGGTAACAATTGCTTGTATTGTACGGTCAACCATCAATGTAATAAATAGGGTAATCACCTAATGCTCAATGAACTAGTCACCAACCAGTATATGAACAAGTATAGACACATAAGTCTATTAAGTACATGGGGGTGTGTGAACAGATGATATGAGGGATCTGATTTGGAAGGAAATTTTGTATGGGGGAGGGGATAGTTAGATAAGGGAGGGGGGGCAGTTGGCCAGTCTGAAGAAATGCGTTTTTATATGAAATCCGCAAAAACATCAAAGGGTTTGGGAACACAAACTGATTAGGGTCTTTGGTACGTACCCTCCACACAGGAATAAATATGTCAGGAGGATTTATGTCTCACTACAAAATCTGAGGAATCTGCTCCAGAGACAGTGAGGGCACCAGGCCTCTGATCTTACATGAATATTGGGACCATAAAACTTTCACACCACTAATCTAATCCAATTAAAGACTCACTCTCGAAGCTGTTTGTTTATTTAAATGTAAATTTATTATACCATGCATCTGCTTTTCTTTTCCTTTTTTTTTTTTTTTTTATTTGTGTGCATATCTTTGTTTCTTCATATATCTTGTTATACCATGCCTGAGGAAGGGACCTAAGTTGTCTTGAAAGCTTGCCTTGTAACATCATTTATTTTATTTTTGTTAGCCATGAAAATGTCTCATAACGACAAGATTATCTTACTTTTCCCACTGGTAGCAATCTTTTTTCAACTGGCTAACATGGTACCAAACCCCTTTTTTTCTTTTAAAAATAGCGGAGCATGCTCGTATCTGTTTTCAGAACTTACAGCAGAGGTGAATGGAGAAAGACACATTTGCACTGCCATCTCTTCTACATGTCTATCATTATGTTGTATCTATAAATCAATAATCTATAACTAGTGGCAAGTGTCTACTAAATCAACTCTAAGTGGGGTTGTCTTCTGTTGGACCATTGTAATCCTCTGGTATTAGTCTGATGGCGTCAGCCTGACTGTGAAAATGAGGCCAGTTACCTAACTTTTCAATGTCTGAGTCAGACTTGTCATTGGATAGGTTACTCTTCAATTACCCAGTTTGTTGGTACAATTATTAACTGGCAACTGTACATGTGGAGGAAGGTCTGTACATGGAGACTGTCTTACATGTCCTGTACCACACTGATTATGTGCATTAACCACTTTCTGGCATGCCCAACAGCCTAGCAGGAAAATTGTAATGGTTTGTTGGAAAAGGGCAATGGGTTGAACAGCCACCATGAAACAAAATTTGACACAAATTTCTGGTACAAAGTAAGCCAACCAATTGTTAATAGGTGATATAAACTTAAAATGGACATTTTAAAAATGCATCAAATTTATCAAACAGCATAATCCACTTTGATAAGATTGTTGCATTTTAAGATAGTCTAGTTTACATTTACACTGTCTAAAACGTAGAAAGTTTTCTTTAAATATTCCCCAGTTAGACTGCACCTGTTCAATTTAATATTTATCCAATGTTGAATTGGGTGAGACCAGAGATGGACTTCCCATCTGGCAATACTTGGACCAGTGCCAGCTGTGGATCACTCAGGAAGTCACCGAGCTCCACAGTCTTCTCTCATCTTCCTCTAGAGCAGGCTTCTATGGCTTCTCCTCTTCCTCTCTGACCTCTCTCTGCATGCAGCAGCATTAGTGCACAGCAGCCTATGAGCACACATTAGTGTTTGAATAATTAGGTTCTTCTCCACTGCATATTTATTACTAGGTAATACTGGGACTTGTAATGTCTCTGTACTCCACTGTCCATTTATGCTTCAGTACTCCACTGTATATGTATTAATTATATGGCTATATCATGACTTACAGCGAGGGTTGGGATCTGGATGGTTCTCCTTTTCTCAGCCCCGCACCACTTATAGGCCATGTCATGGTGACACCCTAGCTCTGCCCCTGAATATCTATTACGATGCTGTCAAAACTCCCAAAAACTGCTTTCCTACTGTTTTTAGTCAATTTATCTAAAAAAAAAAAAAGTCAACAAAGTACCCTATGGTTTTTACATGTTTACCATTGACTTACTTTAGGGTTTCTATACATTGTTTGCCGTCTCCTGCATACCTGGATGTCTCCCCTCTTTCCAGGAGACTTCTTGGACGTTCCTGGGGAGTTGTCAAGTATGGCCAGAACCTACAAATGCACAAACACATTTTACATTCACCACACTCAATTCGCCTGTGTGCTTTCAAATGTCAGGCCTGAATTTTAGTCCCAGTCCAGTCCTGGATTTGATGAAGGGGTGTGCTACTCAGAAATGCATCATCCTTGGCAATTTTTCCTTTACTTTGTATGATAATTTCAGATAATCAAAGAGTAGGAACAGTTAGGGTAGCAATATAATAAATCTAAAAAAAAAAAAAACCCCGAAAGATTCAAGACTTCAACAAATAGAACTGCAATCAATATTTATTTCTCAATCCACAGGATAATTTGCATTCTACATATTAAATCAATATTTCAGTTTCATGTTAAAAAATTAGATAATGTGCCTGGAAATTGCTATTTAGCTAGCAAACAAAAAACTGAAATCAAAAAATAAATCTGTTGTATAAAAAGTAAAAAAAAAAAACACAATTATATTTAGTTTAGATTTAAAATTAAATATTCCCTGTATAAAACAATAAAAAAAGACTTTGGGAAATATTAGTTATATTTTTCTAATTTGCATAATATTAATATTATGGAGAGGATATAAGAACTGTGAAGAAACTTAAATTCCTATTGTACCTCAGGTATGAGCAAATTTATAAAATAAGCTATATTTTTAATAATTATTTTATCATAAAAACTGTAATCTTCATTTACAGTACATAAACCATTCACTGTTGTAGAAGGCGATCATCTTTGCTTTGTGAATGATTATCGAATCTTACGTATGAAATCCAATGCATACAAAAAAATGGAGGTATTACCCATAGCAACCAATAAGGTAACTTGTGTAGTTTTCATTTCTTATGACTACTAGAATTTGATTGATTGCTATAGCAAATACTTTCACATTTTGATTGCACTCGTCTTCTTACACAAGGATAAAGGGGTTCTCCACTACTCAAAAAACTCCTTCTCCATTACTATATTCCACCATATAAAATAAAAACAGTCTGTACTCACCTTCAGTGCCGCCACTGCTCCAGTGTTGTCAGTGTTGGGCCTCCCAGGGCTCACAAGACCTTCCTATGTCACGTAAGCCCTGCAGCCAACAAGCCGACAAGCCAATGCACTACTTCACCCTTACATTCTTTGGACAAAACGGACTTTTGAAGCAGCAGTAATTCTCCCTCTCTCCGGATTTCAATTTCGTCCGAAGGAGGGGAAAGTGATCGGGCCCATTAGATGACGTTGATTGTTATGTCATGTGAGCCCTGCAGCCAATATCACACAGCCATGGGAGGCGATTGCAGGTTATTTTTATTTTACATGGGGAAATACAGTCATTGAGAAGGGGATGTCAGAGTAGTGAACAACCCCTTTAACGATAGGCTCTGGCCTAACTAGAACTTACAGCAGTGCTATTGACAGCTATGTTTCCTGTGTAAGTGCTCGTTTTTTTAAGGTGCACAAGCAAAATGCCAATGTGCTAAAACTGCGGCAAATAATATACATATTTACAATCTAGATTTGTATTTCCTTAAGAAAATGTGTATATTCTATCCATATTACATTTCCCCAGTCCAATCTAAGGCCATTTTTATGTTGACTGGCAGTCTTGGTCCTGTTTTCGGTTTATCTTTTAGACCTTTTTAGCAAGGCCTTACTCCTGAGAAAACCTTAGGTGTCCACATTCACTGTCCTCGCTCACTGATGGTCTTTTAAAAGCACCCAAAGGTAGATAACTGTGAATTAAATACTATAACACAACATGTTGTTTCTCTCTCAGACAAAGACAAAAATAAAAAACTATTCACAATACAAGTCCTTGTTAGAATGTCTTGAGTCTTGGCTGAGTAACATCTGATGTCTTCTTAATGACGGTAGCTCTGGTTTCATGGTCTTTTCGAGTGGTGGTTATTGTCGAGATGCTGGCTGTCTGCGTGCAGGGGTTGCCTTCTGGGAAAATTGGCCATGATGCATTATAGGGCATGGGATATTTCTCCTCTTTTATAGTGACCTGGAGGTCTGGTTTATTGGACGTTACAAATGTTGCCATGCCAGGGAGATTACAGAAACCTCTTGGGCTTGTTGTCCGTACACATTCTTTATTTTCCACAGTCTTATGACTCTGCAATCGACTCTTTAAAAAAAAAAAAAATTATGCTGTGTTAGTATAGATACCCAAAGGGAAATAATAAAGCCCTGCCCCGTAGTAAAAATCCAGTAGTTTTTTCCCTCAACACTAAATTACATAATATTAATAATACAACAGTAATGCCTTCAGTGATGAAAGGGTAGTTATCTAGCAACTCGTGAAATTGACTTAAAAAATAGCCTTTATTTTGAAAAAAAATAATTAAAAACATGAGACCATAGTGCAAATAAAAGCGTACAGAGGCTTACGCGTTTCGGCTACGTAGATCCTTATTCATAGCATGGAAGAGAAAACTGGAAAGTTCTAGTGGCGCAGATCCAAAACCCATTAGTGACAAAGAGGTCTACGCAACATTACATGTAAGGGTAGTAGTACTGGAGTCTTCATGTACCTGATCTGTGGACGTCTTTGCATCTGCTGCGGTTTTCGAGAAGTGCTACAAGAAATTGCAATTTTCCTCTGCACTGAATTCTTACCAGGCACTACGGGAGGGTTACTGATGCGGCCGACACGGTCGGTGGAACAACTTTGAGACTAAGGCCCAAAACAAGGTTCGTAGAGATGCATTATGTTAAAACTTGGCAAAGGAATTTTCTTTTATAATGGGAGGTTAACTATCTAACGTTTACGGCCAGCATCAGTTATCAGCAGAAGTCATCAAAAACGCATACCGCACTGTATGCTTTTTAATGGCAGATGTTAGATTGACCGCCAAAATCCTCAGACTTAGCTGCCTTTAATGCTGAAAGTTTCAGTCTACCTTTTGGGTGCCCATGATCATTCGTTTTTTGGTAGACATCATTGTGAGTTCTTGCCTTCATCCTTTACATTCTCATCAAGCACTGGGTAAGCAATGAATGATTTTTCACAGTTACCCCCATGACAGTAAAATTGCATTTTACTTGCAAGAAATTGACTACTCTTAATATGTTTACGAGATGTTTTATTTCTACCTGCAGCATCTTAAATAATTATTCTGACCTCCCAGGAAGCATGACTATCCTTTGAAACCCTATGAATGCGTGTGTTAATTGTACAAGGTTAGGCAGTACAAACTGTAACCAAGTCACCTGCATTTCATTTCTGTCTTGCTTTCCTTCATGAAAGGGCTCCTCCCAAAGCAAACAGTCCTGCCAGGAAACACTGAGCTGGGACATTAACCCCTCCAGCGTCTCAAGCGTGCTATAAACCTGACGCGGATCCATTTATTTATTGCAGACTTCATTATACTAGAACTTCCATAATTAAAATTAGGTTTTATAAAGTTTTCCAATGCAATGCAAAAATATTTTTGGGAGGGAAGGAATATGTGTGATCTTAAAGCCTTAAACACTTGGATGTGCTGTAGAGATCTGTAACACAGCATATATACACTCCTATGTATGCAATATTATAACATTATTTATACAAAATTAAGAAAAAATTTGGCACATTCCACTCCATGCTGCATTATGGAGGTATGGCTTCTAGAAGACAATATGGTATGGAGGCACCACTGGTGGCATAGTGTCCACCTAATATTGGAGCACAAGGACTGCATGTTTCCATCAAACAGGCTTCATGCACAGGACTTTACTGTGAGGCCTAAATTAAAGGGAATCTGTAAGGTTAATCAGCAGGTTAATCTAGTGTTATGAAGGTGCCGTCCTCTAAAATAAAAGTGCGGCACCGGAAGAAAATTAACTTTATTCCTCCAGGGAGCTGCTGGTTTTCAGTCGTGCATGTGTGTTGGCGAGGTTTCAGTCATCCCTCACTATACTGTGAGCTGCGTCCCTGGGACTTTGCCAGACAGCCGATTCTGCACTGATGAGCAACCTATTCAGTCAAAGTGTTGTAGGCAGTGACTGTAGCTGTGCCGCTATGCCTGTATGACTGAAAGCCGGCGGCTCCCGGGAGGAGGAATAAAGTTCATTTTCTCCCGTGTGCAGACTTTCAGTACAACGGGCGGTCACATTCATAACACTTTTAACCTGCAGATATAGGGTTAATCCTATAGCATTATCCTACCTGATCGGTTCCTTTTAAGTGCATAAAATGAAAAGTCGTAAGAAAGATAATGTGCCATAACAGTGCTAGCCTAGAGGGTGCAATATCGCCCTCTAAAATACCACCACCACGGTATAAATCAAGAAACTATAAAATAAAAACTATGTGAAAGAAATAATCACTGGCCAAAAACGAGCAAATAACTTGGGGCTTTTGGGAGACAGATCATCTGTATTAGTTTCAGTATCCTTGGCCTCCATTAACCAAACACATCACATATAACTATGATCATATGAAGCAGACTCACCGAACCCTCTTCATCACTGGGCACACTGTCCGTTTCACTTTCTGCCAAATGAAAAGAGAAAATGAAATGAAAACAAGGCATGGCATTACTATGTACAAGGGACTGCACTTTATTACACATATGTCAGGTTGAGTGCAAAAAACAAATATTGTTGTGGCAAATGCACATATTCATCTACAGACTCTGCGCCCCTTGTCTCCCCTTTTATCCCTCTTTTTTACTACCGTGACATATGTCAGGTTATTCACAATGCTAAAATACAGACATAACCAAGGATTACCAGATGTGGCAGAGCTGCCCATACACATAGCATTCAGCTCTGCTACATCTGTATAATCTTGCTCCATTATGCTTCCATTATTGTTCTGCTTTGGGTTAATGGTTCAGTCACATATCTATTACTTGTCAATGACATTCTGCTGGAAAGTGCCATTTTTGGGATTTTTTTTACTCTGATCTTTCAGTAAAACAAGGCTACTAACACAGAAGTGAGCATAATGATGAGCTGAACATCACCTAGATAAATCAATTTGTGGACTCGGAGGCCTGAAGTAAAGTGACAGATGCTTGGATGGTTACTATGGGAGAAGAGGAGAAATCCTTGTTAAACAAGGACATAAATCTCAGAAGGGCAGAGAAAACCGTCCTAGCAGAGACAGGCTGAATGCATTACACCCCCGCCACCCAGCGATGTATCATTTATACCATGTGTGACAGGGGATTTTTTATCCAGTGACGACATATCTATTTATTCGATATACACAGTAGGATAGTTGTTCAACAGTGCATGTTGGCACTCGGGTCCTGGTCACCAAGACTGGCGTTTTTGTACACAAGTCTTAATAAAAATGCACTGGAGTAAGATGCACCAACTCGCGACAACCCCTTCTGAATCTCTATATTTTCCCAAAATAAAATAACACTTATACTCACCTCCGATGCCAGAGCCGTTCTAGGTGTATCAGCACTGGTTCTCCCAGGAATTGCATGACATGGTTATTTAACGCGATTTTTCCAGTCAATCAGCGCTGGCTTCACGCTCCTCCTCTCCTTCAGACAAATCAGACATCCGAAAGAACCATAGTTCTCACCTCCTTCAGATGTCAATTACGTCCATAGGAGAGGAGAGTGAGGCCAGCTCTGAACGCCTGCAGAGATCGCATGATATAACAATGTCATGCAATCCCCGACAGAGCCGGAGGGGAGTATTAGGGTCATTATTTTACTGGGGGGAAATATTCAGAAGGGGTTGCCCGAGTACTACCATCTTAATGATTTTGGCACATACAGTTGACACAAACTAGAAGTTCACATACACTATAGAAAAAAAAATGCCTTAAAACATGCTCTCGCTCTCATTATTCTGGTATTTGACAAATATTAAAAATTATGGTAATCCTAATTGACCTAAAACAAAAAGGTTTATTCTGATTTCATGTCAGATATTGAGAAAAAACATTCATATGTGTCTTTTTATATAGTGTATGTAAACTTCTGGTTTCAACTGTATATACCACAGCAAGAAATGTATTCCAGTGATAAGTTAGAGTACAATTCTGTCATAATTTGTTGACCGCTCAAGGCCAGGCAACCTCTCAGATAGCTCAAGGCCACTTTTCAAAAAGTCAGTGGAGCTGTCCAAGACTGGCGGAAGAATTCAAAAAGTTGCATTAAATTTTTCCACAAAAATTTTACATTTCAAACAGAATGCTGATGAAAACTAATGAATCGGGGCCTATAAAGAACTGTTAAAGCATCCACATCTATATAACCAAGCATAACAATACATATACAGTGGTGTGAAAAAGTATTTGCCCCCTTCCCGATTTCTTCTTTCTTTTGCATGTTTGTCAAACTTAAAACATAAAGTAACTGTGGTTTATCACATCTTTGGGAAGTGGAGTTCAATTTCCCTAGCCACACACAGGCCTGATTACTGCCATGCCTGTTCTCAATCAAGAAATCACTTAAATAGGACCTGCCTGACAAAGTGAAGTAGAGCAAAAGATCCTCAAAAGCTAGACATCATGCCACGATCCAAAGAAATTCAGGAACAAATGAGAAACAAAGTAATTGAGATCTATCTGTCTGGAAAATGTTATAAAGCCGTTTCTAAAGCTTTGTGACTCCAGTGAACCACAGTGAGCGTCATTATCCACAAATGGTGAAAACATGGAACAGTGGTGAACCTTCCCAGGAGTGGCCGGCTGAGAAAAATTACCCCAAGAGCACAGAGACAACTCATCCAAGAGGTCACAAAAGACCCCACAACATCATCCAAAGAACTGCAGGCCTCAGTTCCCTCAGTTAAGGTCAGTGTTCATGACTCCACCATAAGAAAGAGACTGGGCAAAAATGGCATGCATGGCAGAGTTCCAAGATGAAAACCACTGCTGAGCAAAAAGAACATAAAGGCTCGTCTCAGTTTTGCCAGAAAACATCTTGATGATCGCCAAGACTTTGGGAGAATACTCTTAACTGACGAGACAAAAGTTGAACCTTTTGGAAGGTGTATGTCCCATTACATCTGGCGTAGAAGTAACACAGCATTTAAGAAAAGACTTGCTGTGGTAAATGAAACCATGAATTCTGCTGTCTATCAAAAAATCTCAAGCTGGAGGGCACTTGGGTTATGCAGCAAGACAATTATCCAAAACACACCATTGGATTTCTTTTTCCCTTAATAATAATGACCTTCATTTAAAAACTGCATTTTGTGCTTACTTGTGTTCTATTTGTCTAATATTTAAATTTGTTTTGTGATATGAAACATTTAAGTGCGACAAACATGCAAAAGAATAAGAAATCAGGAGGGGGGAAACACTTTCACACCACTGTACACACACTCACACACAAATAATTTATTGGCCCTTATATGGATGTTACCATATTGTTATTGTGCTATGTATGATTGAAAAATTGAAGCAGTTACTTGATTATTATATACATTTTTAATTACATAGTTGTTGTTTTTTTAAACTCAGCTCAGACTACAGATTTTGCAATTTTCAATCCAAAACAGGAACATGCAATGTTGGATACAATCCTTAAACAGAGTTAAGCACTCATTCACACATCAGTGTTTTTCATGTACGCAAAAAAATGGTACTGGTGTCATCAGTTTTTTGGATATGTGCGTCATCAGTGTTTAATCAGAGTTTTTCATGTATAGATAAAGAAAATAGATTACAAAGCTTCTCCTATACTATGCAATGTTAAATATGGGCATCACACGGGTTACAAACTGTTGCTATCCGTATACTGTTCGTGTTTTTCACTGACCTATAGACTTGTATTGGCATGTTTAATTTGTGCTGCTGGAAAGAAACAGACCTGTCCATGTGATTTTTGCACGGACATACAGTAAATGAAAAAAAGCAGACGTGTGAATAGCAGCATAGCCTATAAGGGGTATGTGTTGTATCTGTGAAAAATACAGATAGAACACCTACGTGAAATACAGGTGTCTGAATGAGGTCTTAAATACAGTTCAGCTGTTTTTTTTCTCCCTATTCTCAGAGCAGCACCACTGCATCAAAACACTACAACCGAACATAATACATATTTAATTTGTGCTTATCCCACTATATATATAATTTACATAGTGAAACACTAAATGCCCCCATACACATTGTTCCGCCGACAGCTATCTTCCCCATCTTGCCCATGCACAGGAACGCTCAGCTCAGCCAAGTGCTCCTATGCTCGCAATGGCAGATCCACTGTCAGACTCCCCAAGCGGACCAGGACCAGAACAAAAGGCCATTGCAAAGTTAATATGCCAGTTTATTCTCTCCCTCGACATCATCTCTTGGGGAATAGTTGGGAGATGCCCATATACATCAACATTAAATTGTCAGCTAACTTTAGTCTAATGTGTATGTGGACCTGTTCACACTTACGATTTGCTGCGTTTTTTTTTGTTTTTTTTCCTTCAGATAAAATAACATATACAGCTATGGAAACCAGACAGGCTCTATTTTAGTCAATGGTTCTAGTGCAGTTTGCATCCATTATGTAACAGATGTCATCTCCATTAATTACATTGCTCTGATCCTAGAGAACATAGAAATGGGATTACACAACGCAGGTGTGAACAGAGGCTAACAGTGCAGCAGTAGATTTATGAATGCTGCTACAGTACAGACCAAAAGTTTGGACACACCTTCTCATTTAAAGATTTTTCTGTATTTTCATGACTATGAAAATTGTACATTCACACTGAAGGCATCAAAACTATGAGTTAACACATGTGGAATTATATACTTAACAAAAAAGTGTGAAACAACTGAAAATATGTCTTATATTCTAGGTTCTTCAAAGTAGCCACCTTTTGCTTTGATGACTGCTTTGCGCACTCTTGGCATTCTCTTGATGAGCTTCAAGAGGTAGTCACCGGAAATGGTCTTCCAACAATCTTGAAGAAGTTCCCAGAGATGCTTAGCACTTGTTGGCCCTTTTGCCTTCACTCTGCGGTCCAGCTCACCCCAAACCATCTCGATTGGGATCAGGTCTGGTGACTGTGGAGGCCAGGTCATCTGGCGTAGCACCCCATCACTCTCCCTCTTGGTCAAATAGCCCTTACACAGCCTGGAGGTGTGTTTGGGGTCATTGTCCTGTTGAAAAATAAATGATGGTCCAACTAAACGCAAACCGGATGGATTAGCATGCCGCTGCAAGATGCTGTGGTAACCATGCTGGTTCAGTATGCCTTCAATTTTGAATAAATCCCCAACAGTGACACCAGCAAAGCACCCCCACACCATCACTCCTCCTCCTCCATGCTTCACAGTGGGAACCAGGCATGTAGAGTCCATCCGTTCACCTTTTCTGCGTTGCACAAAGACACGGTGGTTGGAACCAAAGATCTCAAATTTGGACTCATCAGACCAAAGCACAGATTTCCACTGGTCTAATGTCCATTCCTTGTGTTCTTTAGCCCAAACTTGTCTCTACTGCTTGTTGCCTGTCCTTAGCAGTGGTTTCCTAGCAGCTATTTTACCATGAAGGCCTGCTGCACAAAGTCTCCTCTTAACAGTTGTTGTAGAGATGTGTCTGCTGCTAGAACTCTGTGTGGCATTGACCTGGTCTCTAATCTGAGCTGCTGTTAACCTGCGATTTCTGAGGCTGGTGACTGGGATAAACTTATCCTCAGAAGCAGAGGTGACTCTTGGTCTTCCTTTCCTGGGGTGCTCCTCATGTGAGACAGTTTCTTTGTAGCGCTTGATGGTTTTTGTAACTGCACTTGGGGACACATTCAAAGTTTGCCCAATTTTTCGGACTGACTGACCTTCATTTCTTAAAGTAATGATGGCCACTCGTTTTTCTTTACTTAGCTGCTTTTTTCTTGCCATAATACAAATTCTAACAGTCTATTCAGTAGGACTATCAGCTGTGTATGCACCTGACTTCTGCACAACACAACTGATGGTCCCAACCCCATTTATAAGGCAAGAAATCCCACTTATTAAACCTGACAGGGCACACCTGTGAAGTGCAAACCATTTCCGGTGACTACCTCTTGAAGCTCATCAAGAGAATGCCAAGAGTGTGCAAAGCAGTCATCAAAGCAAAAGGTGGCTACTTTGAAGAACCTAGAATATAAGACATATTTTCAGTTGTTTCACACTTTTTTGTTAAGTATATAATTCCACATGTGTTAATTCATAGTTTTGATGCCTTCAGTGTGAATGTACAATTTTCATAGTCATGAAAATACAGAAAAATCTTTAAATGAGAAGGTGTGTCTAAACTTTTGGTCTGTACTGTATATAGCATATCGATCGTCCAGTGTTTCTCTTTAGTGAATTACTTTGTACAGAAATAAATCCCACCTGCACATGAAGAAACTGGCGATATCTGTAGAGGGTAATGCTGTGCCCGGAGAGTCGGCTGCTCGTCACTTTCTGTCATCACTTCAACAACCTGGCAAACATCGGGGGGATTGGTGACAATCAAATCTTCCACCATATTAGTGTTGTAAGTGTTGTACATCGGTCCGTCAACAACTATAAAAAAAAGATACATTTTGATCACAGATATATAAATGCTTTGCCATTTTTGCAATAGTTACTAAGCTTAATATCAGACTCATACCCCCACAAATATTTAATATAAAAAAAGGATTTAAATAATTTGTTATTTTCTGATGACAACTTCCCTTAACTCATCGTATAAAATATATGATGCTTAAAATCTTATCTCACCTCAACTGTAAGCAGCTTTTTAAAGGCATCATATTTATGATGGTACAAACAAACTGTACAGAATTCATTTTATTTACAGGATTTTTCATACACTGAGTACATTGCAGAGAAGGTGCAGGTCAGAGGTTTAATCTGTGGGGGGTGGGTGCAGAAACATTATTGGTAGCAAGGGGTCAAAATGTGTGTGGACACAGTATGGGAAGCGAGGGTGATGGGATGTGTGCGGACACTGTATACGGACTTGGGGGGGGGATGTGTGATGAGGAAATATGAGGAGGTAGGGGAAACGTGTAAGGAGACTATTGAGGAAAATAGTGTGATGAGACAGTATGGGGGAAGAAAAGTGTGAGTGGGCACAGAATTGAGACTGAGTAGTGGGTGGGGGATAGCATGGATGGATAGTGTAAGGTCACAGCCAGGAGGGGACAGTATGCTAAGGAGGGGGGAGCGTGATGAGGGGGCACAGTACAGAGACTGGGTCCTATAGGGGGGGACACAGTGTAAGGACAGTGTGAAGAGGGGTCCTAGTATGGAAAGGAGAGGGCAGTGTGGAGAGCATGTACCATAAGAGGGACAGTGTGGGTATCATATTTTGTGCAGGGAATATAGTGAGGGGCAATTATTTATTCAGGGGATCAGCGTAGGGCAGATATTTTTATTCAGGAGAATTATAATGACACTCCTATCTTTAGGGGCATCATGTGTGGATGTGCTGCAGAAGACCGGAGAAGATGGAAGTCTGCAGAGACGAGCTGTGCATGGGAAAAGTCATCATGTGTCTGGACAAGAGGAAGAAAAGAAAGAACGACTCCAGAAACAGTGTCACCTATAAGGTACCAGGATGTAAATGTTTTTTTATGATGCTGACATTTTTATATTTTTATTTATGTTTGGAGCATTAAAAATGTTTTTCACGTTTTGTGATGAGTCTGCAGTCATTCTATGTGACTGCAGACTTCTGAATTCTCACAGTGCACACTGCACACTGTCAGGATTCTCTCGTGCCGGTGATTTGCATACATGCAGTCACGTGCTGACTAGACATGCGTGGCCTCACGCAATGAAAATTAATTGAGCAAGGCAGGACACGTCTAGTCAGAATGTGACCAGAAGTATACAAATCTCAAACTTGTGGTGACATGACCATCCACTTTTGCCATGGAAAGGGAGAATCCTAAATGTGTGCAGTGCATATGCTGTGAGAATTCAGAAGCCTGCAGTCACAGAGTGACTGCAGACTTTCATCTCAAACCTGGAAGATATCTTTAATTATAAAATAAAGCCCTGTAGCCAATCCTAACAGCGTGTAATATCCTCACTGTCAGGATTCAGCTCTGCTTGCAGGTTCCATCAGTCATCACATGGCCACATCACTCATATGCGATTTTCACACTTAGTCACGTGACAACGAGCTTTTCTTTCTGCTTCTCTCAGGGAAAATTAGGAAGAGCAGCTTGTCGGCATGTGGCTAAGGCCATGGCCCCACTATCAGTATCTGATCAATATTCGGTCAGTATTTTTTCTCAGGAGTGGGAGCCAAAACCAGGTGAGGAACAATCAGAGAAAAGGTATAATAGAAACAAGTCACCAATTCTGCAGTTATCACCCACTCCTGGTTTTGGCTCCCACTCCTGAGAAAAAATACTGACCAAATACTGACCAAATACTGATAGTGGGGCCATGGCCTTAGTGTGCAAATCACATGTGCTGGTGAAGGAGCGGGGAAGGGGAGGGCACCAAACTGAATTCTTGCCCCGGCTGGCTAGAAGACCTAGATACACCTCTGCACAGCAGGACATAGAACCCCAATTGCTTTCTTATTTATGTACATTTTACACAGCATCCCAAGATTTTTGGAATTGGGGTTGTATGTGGTATAACAATATAAAATTCAATATTCGTTAATATTTTCTACATTTTGTATCACATAACATTAAAATGACTTTGTTAAACTGTTCCACCTGCTCTAAAATTCCTGCTACATAACTGCTGTTTTTAAGAGCGACAACTTCCCCACTGAGTAATGTGTAGTTGTCAGTTCCCAGGGGAATAGAATTGTCACGTCCTGTTGGAAGCATGGATGAAGTACTGAACCATGAAAAATCACCTCTTGTGCTAATAAATCCAGATTCTTACTTGAAAAGAGAATAGCACAGCAGTCAATATTACATACCAACAATTCCCGATAAAACTTAAAGTGGTTGTTTGAGATAGCTTAAAAAATAAAATAAAAACAACAAAAAATAAAAACTCTTCTAAAATCCCCCTGGTTCCAATCAGAGGTTACGATTGAGATCTGTAACGGGAGGCATTGTTCATAGTCACCTGACAGCTCTAAAAATGGCTACCAGAATCCTGTTCTGAGCTAGCCACACTCCATTTACCAGATTTCAGTGGTTGCCCTGGCCTTCACCCTTTAGCTCCTCTACAGGGATCTGGTCTTACACAGGGACTGTCACGAAGGGTGTGGGAAAAACTTAGTGAAACACAGGGGGAAGAGGGAAAGGGAGCCCAGACACTAGGGAAAGGGGGGAGTGGAGACCTCCCAGTCTGGTCTAGTGTCACCCTGTCTCAACTACCGACCCTATATTGGCTCTTCACCTATCGCTGCACGCGTGCCTCGCCATGACTTTCCCTGATGTATGGCTAAGTTTAGGGAAGGAGATGAGCACTAGTCAATCTCCACTAAACTCTATAGACAACAAGGGTAGACAAGCAGGGGGGGATTTCTTAGCTTTAGATGACTCCAGACAAATGCGCACACGGCCTCAAGCTCCAGAGAGAACGAAGTACTGCTCTTGCTAAAGTCTCATAAGTAGTCATGAATATCGCCGGCACCTCCCTCTCAGACACACCAGGTATTTATACACTCAGGCCAGGGAGCTAATTAGCCAGAGGAAGGTAGCCGCTGGGTCCTAGAGACAGCCAGCCTCTAAGAAGATGTCTGTAATGCCAAACATAGAGATCTCTTGCAACCAACTGCAGGGCGACTGTCTGTCACATCTGACACACCCGTGACAGGGGCCCCTGGGTTGAGGCCAAAGAATCGGTAGCTGTTCAGTGGCGCAGGCTGGCAGGAATGGTCAGGTAGCCTGGTCAGAACCAGGATGGTAGACAAGATACAAATATGTCAGAAGAATGGTCAGTAAACGAGCAGAGGTCAGAAACATGAAAAATCCACCATGAGCAGAATACCAAGGTCTGTGAGCCAGGCAAGAAGAGATATAACTGGCGGCTTGGTTTTGATGTCCAATTGGCCAAGGAAGGGAGATGATTACTACAGCTGACAGCACACACACCCATACTGCCAGACTAGACTGCACTACAGGTTCCAGCCATCTTAGTCCGGTGATGGACAGTGCCTGCATTGCTCGGGGCTTCGGGTCCCGATGTCCCCACCAACATACAGATATGTGGGATACCTACCTACAATATTTATAGTACTATCCACTTCTTCTTTTACAGGTGAAGTCATGAATCTATACGGAGAGGTAAATGTACAGGCCCCATTCATTGGTGGCATTGCTGTCTGGCACAGATCATTCTGTATTGAACACAAAATTAAAAAATGAATTGACGCTACTATAAAACATGATTTACAACATATCAACAAATTTGTGCTGATTTTTCACTAAATAAGAATAATAAAAATATTTAATGTTGAACAGAGACATTCTTCTTGAAGGGAATGTATCATCAAAAAAAAAGAAAATTAACCAAAATTTAAATCAAGTTTTTATTATACATTTTGATAATACAGTATATATGTGGTGGCTTTACATGTAAAAAAATAAATCTTAAAATATTGTAGTTTTCACCCTAGCTACTAGAAAAAAAACCACAATAGACTGATGCTACCTGTTTTCTGTAGATCACTTCTCCGTCCAACAAAGCAGGAAAAAGTTTTGCTCTCCAATACCGATTCTCTTCTACATTCTTAAACAGATTTGTTGAAACTAAATATCAAATATGTGATGCTTTTTCTCTAAAGTATTTTAGACCAGTGAATTTGATAATGATGTACCTAAAGAACAGCAGGGAGGTCTATCGGTGTATTTCATATCCACCAATTAGTCCTATCATAAACTGTGTCTAATTAGACTATGTAGTATACAAACATTTGATATGTATCATTTGGGCAGAATTACTGCTATATAGGATATACTTAAAAAAATTAAAGGTACTTAGCGCACAAATTGACCAATTCATGAGAGCCCACCAGCCAGGATAAGTCAGCCTTTCTCTGACGGGAGCCTAAACGGGAGAGGCATATTTGATAAACATTAGGTTTAGGGTCCCATCCAAGAAAGGTACGCCTTGTTGTGGCTGGTGGGTTCCCTTTAATTGGCCAATTTGTGCACTGAGTAGTTTCATTTTTAAGTATATACTAAATAGCAGTATGATAATACTAGAGACAAAAAAAGAAGAAAACATCATTTTATTGGACCACACCTTATAAATTACTAGATGCTGTATTTGTGGTACATTTTACCAGCAGCCCAGATCTCATATCTATATGACATCTCAGCAACCCTACAAGGCTCAAGAGTCATACACATGTAATCTACAACCTACCATGGAGCCAAATGTTCTGCAAATTTCAATGAGAAGAAAAATGATTGCATATATGCCACATTATATAGTCATCTTCTCTTAGAAGCATTACAGAGGCACCATGGTGTGACAACAGTCTGTGATATGAACACATAGGACTCCATGTGTGGCCACATAGGGACCATAATTTATCATAAACACTTTTTTTGCTGTGATCAGGAGTCCTAAAAGTCAAAATGCAGCTTGAAACTATGGTAATTTTTATGGTGGTCAAACAAGGTCAATATATTTTTTAACTGGTGCCAGACATTTTCAACATTATATGAAAGTATCTTAAATTTCTGACACCTGTTGCAAACTGTCTCATTGCAAAACGTTTTCGCTGATATTGTAGACCTGAAACAAACCGGTCGCTCATTTCTCATTTTCAATTGGGATGTGAAAATAATACTCCTGATACGCACGTCATCTTCATCATGTACAGACAAGTGGTCATGTGGCAGGATTTCTATTCACTTCCATTTTTACAGAAAAGATAAATGTAAAATTCATGGCTGGCAGGACACAAAACGTGCTGCCTGATGGGATGATTTTGGTAAATGCCATAAAAAGCGTATAAATATGTATATTTTTTTAGATAAATGTAACCTATATGGAAAATAATAAAAGCTTCCACACTGAAAAATGGTGAAACTCCTGATCCTAAAATGAGTTTCATATAAGTTGCTTTTCCATTTTATTGTATCCAGGTGTATAACTAGTATTAACACCAAGTTTGATATCCACGTGTCACTATTCTGTGACAGACGATACTTCCTTATGTCGTAAGCTTTCTCCAATTCCCTTCTTACACAACACAGATGATATCTTGTGGACTTCTGTCAATTATCCAAGAATAATATCCAAATTGTAGTGTTCTGCTTTATCCCACACTTCATTCCTTATACTCTGTACAGGTCTTATACTTTTAAACAATATACATATATTTTGCCCTTCCCCCAATAATCTGTTCTTCTTGTGACCATCTACTTCCCTCCGCTGTCATAACTTACTCCAGTCCAATTCAACAGCATTTTTATTTTTTTGCAAGCTGGAAAGGGGACCAATAGTAAAACTCTTGGTGCTAGTTGACACCATTATGCCCTCATTCGCAGCGGGGGAACACGCTGCATGAACCTGTGCTTGGGTTTACCCTGCCTAGTTGCTAAAATTGCAACTTTTCTGGAGGAAGTCAGTTCTTTGCACGAATATCTAATGAATGGAGATAGGAAGATGGGTCCATAAAGTGTCCAAAGACACCACCAGAGGGAATGGTTCAGTGAGTCCATAGTGCAGCCATACCAGTGTCTCCCAAACGTGGATAAGTAGACTGGGTATCCCCATTATTACCCAATTATAACAGGGACATTTAAACTGACTTATAAATTGCCACATGGGCTAAACTATACTCCAAAATCTGCATAAGGATAATAGAAGGCCGGGGTCACACGAGAGTATAACATGGCCGAGTGCTCTGTGATAAAACATTGTATAGCACTCGAACAAGTGTCACACAATGGGGCGGGCTCACATAGGAGAGAGGATCAGAGTACAGAGCACGGACACTCGGGTCAAACTCGCAGCAGAGCTGGAGCCGAGTGTCATTAGCATACCACATTCGATGTTATACGTTCGTCTGATTCCAGCCTAAGGGTAAAAATCATAGAAATGACCAATGATAATTTGTTTCAATTTTATAATGTCCTGAGTGGCCTTTTGTTTTAGGAAGCTCCCATTATTATGGTAGCCTCTATCTATGAAAGCATCCTCTGGTGCTAGTCCAACCCATAGCCAACATATTGCCACTAATCTCATACAGACAGTCACTGCCGTTATGCTACCCATGTCATTAGACATAGCTATTAAAAAGCTTTTAGAAAAGCAAGGAGATACACACCTTCTCTTGTTTTAATTTTTCTTCTTTTTCGGCTTTTGCTCTTTTTCCTAAAACAAAAATGTAAAAGAATATTCAGTATTCACATTTTCAATAGTATCACTATCTATCTATCCATCCACACATTATATAGACAAGCAATGAGACTTATTTTATTGGACTTTGGTGCCACCTGTATTATTATAGGATATGCTCTTGCATATGACTAAGTGCTTCCTAACACAAGTGTAAAGCCCCCGTCTCACATAGCGAGATCGCTAGCGAGATCGCTGCTGAGTCACGGTTTTGGTGACTCACCAGCGACCTCACCAGCGATGTCGCTATGTGTGACACTTTGCAGCGATCAGGCCCCTGCTGTGAGGTCGCTGATCGCTGCAAAGTGTCCTGGACCATTTTTTGGTCGTTGCCCTCCCGCTGGTCAGCACACATCGCTGTGTGTGACCAGCGGGACCAACGATCTGGCTGGTAACCATGGTAAACATCGGGTTACTAGGGGCACGCGCGCACTTAGTAACCCGCTGTTTACCATGGATGCCACTCTGCTACGGTGCGCGGAGGCTACCGTTCACCTTAGCAGAGTCGTATCCATGATAAACATCGGGTTACCCGATGTTTACCATAGTTACCAGCCTGCTCCTGCTTGCAGCAGGCTGGTAACGGGAGCAGGACATCGTGGAACGATTCTTTCCACGATGTCGCTGCTCCCCTGATCGCTGGTGAGCCTGCCTGTTTGACAGCTCACCAGCGATGTATTAGCGATGCAACAACGATCCCTGACAGGTCGTATCGTTGTCGGGATCGCTGCTGCATCGCTTAGTGTGACGGGGCCTTTACTCTACAGTTTTTACAATCAGTTCTTATCGGACAGAAAGGCTTTGTGATTGTTATAACAATGTAGAGGCATTAGTCTGATCTGGAATCAATTCATGTTTTGGATACGGCTTTTAACAATAAAAATATAGCCGAAAAGCATAAAAACAATGTTCGATATAAAAAGTGCAAACATTATATGTTATCTTATATGTCATAAATGCAAACATTGTATACACTTCTATATATTTCTGTACTTTCACGTTTCCTGTATGTGTCAGCATCATGTTTGACACTTTTATTTTTCATTATTTCTTTACTGTTAACTTAAAAAGGAACCCATCATGTTCCAAAATGCTATTAACCAGCAGATATGAGGTTAATTTACAGGTTAATAGCGTTCTATAGCCGCGAGGCTGCTGCACGGACAGTCCAGCTACCGGGAGGAAATAAACTTTATTCCTCCTGACAGCCTCCGGCTTTCAGTCCGAGGTGCAGCCAGAGCAGCTTCAGTCACTGCTTAGTACATAATGAATGGCAGCTGTAACTGCACCACAGGCACTGACAGCCAGCTCAGTAGTGCATCAGTACAGAGCTGCAGTCAGTCAGTGTCTGGGGCGCAGTTACAGCTGCCACTCACTATGCACTGAGCAGTGACTGAAGCTGCACCGGCCGCACCTCTATGACTGAAAGCCAGAGGCTACTGGGAGAAATAAAATTAATTTCCTCCTGGCTGGCATGTTTTCAGTGCAACAGCCGCGTGGCTTCAGAATGCAGATAACCTGCAGATTAACCCCATATCTGCAAGTTATTAGTGTTTTTTGACATGACAGGTTCCTTTTAATCTGTCCAATCAAGAGTATGAGTCCTAAACACTGATTATAATAAATGTGCCACATAAGTACACCTCATATATAACCCTTGCTGTTTGCATGTAATAAGTAGTTGGCACTGTCACCAATTAAGCTATTAGTATTACATGGCTAGATGTTAAGGAAGGAACACTACAGATAAAAGGAAGTGAAAAAAGAGATTATGAAAATGAATTTTTTTACAAATGGTCTTATATAAACCTTAAGGGGAAGTAACAGGAATAAAGCACTATAAGATAAGCAAGGGCCAAGTTATATCAAAGGGGCACTTGTTCAGCTTTCAGTTGGTTATACTTCTATTTGGGGATATTAGCGATGGCAGCAGGCATTCTCTCTATGCTTTACCACTCTATGTCGTAAGGAGGGAGACTGAAGATCATAAGTGAACCCATAATTTTCTATAGGATCGTTGCCAGTGCATCACTTATTATTAAAAGTCTTTGCATGTAACATTTTTTGGTTTGGGCAGAGTCACCAGAACTGTGCACAACTTGTCATCAGCTGCGCATGGTTCAAGCATAAGCACCTGTCAGGGCACAAGTCATAGCCCAGCATATACATTTGAAAGGAATGATACAGAATGACTAAAAATACATTTGTAGTCATTTTCAGTTTTCAAAAAGTTTCACGCCTTAAATAATACATACTGCATAGTATAGGATTGATGAAGTGTATACAACACTATTCCATACAGCAAAAAATACATATATTGATCTAATGGAGGTCCAAAGGACAATGTTTTGACGTCTTTTATGTAAACATAAGGTTAAAAAGTGATGTGAACAGGGTCTAAAACTATAAATTATTAAATCAGTAAATAGTATGCGAAGTTCCTATAATACGATGTTCTCTATTGTACTGTTGTAAAGATACATGTGCCTACATCTACTTACTGTTCATGGCCTGGAGTACTCAGATCTTTATGTCAATTATATCTGTATGTAAACTGCAACACGGCGATCAATGGCAACCAATATACAGTAATACAGGAGTATAATATATGTATAGATATTAATTGTGGCAGTGAAGTGGATACTGTGGAAAGAACAAGTTGTGGATGATAATTCTAGATCAGGGATGTCAAACTCCAATACGCAGAGGGTCAAAATTAAGAACTTGGACAAAGTCGCGGGCCACTGTTGATATTTATAAAAAAAAAAAACACAAAAACTTCATATTCGGTGGGGTCCCAGAAGAGCATATCTCACAACTTTGCAGTCATTACAGAGTAATTTTCATTTGCCCCTATATTGCCCTTTCATTGCCCCCATAAAAGTATGATGCCAGCAAAAGTGCCCCCCAAACACAGTATGATACCCCCACAGTGAATTCCTCCACACGTTTGGTATGATGACCCTACTGTACCCCCCTTCCTCAACTCCTCTGGCAAAGTATGGTGACCTCAACACCGTATGATGCCCCAACTGTGATCCCCATACAGCCCTCCACACAGTATAATGGGCCCCACATATTCCTCCATATGGCATCACGGGCCAAATACACTGCTCAAAAATAATAAAGGGAACACTTAAACAACAGAATATAACTCCAAGTAAATCAAACTTCTGTGAAATCAAACTGTCCACTTGGGAAGCAACACTGATTGACAATCAATTTCACATGCTGTTGTGCAAATGGAATAGACAATAGATGGAAATTATTGGCAATTATCAAGACACCCTCAATAAAGGAGTGGTTCAGCAGGTGGGGACCACAGACCACATCTCAGTACCAATGCTTTCTGGCTGATGTTTTGGTCACTTTTGAATGTTGGTTGTGCTTTCACACTCGTGGTAGCATGAGACGGACTCTACAACCCACAGAAGTTGCTCAGGTAGTGCAGCTCATCCAGGAAGGCACATCAATGCAAGCTGTGGCAAGAAGGTTTGCTGTGTTGTCAGCGTAGTGTCCAGAGGCTGGAGGCGCTACCAGGAGACAGGCCAGTACACCAGGAGACGTGGAGGGGGCCGTAGGAGGGCAACAACCCAGCAGCAGGACCGCTACCTAAGCCTTTGTGCAAGGAGGAACAGGAGGAGCACTGCCAGAGCCCTGCAAAATGACCTCCAGCAGGCCACAAATGTGCATGTGTCTGCACAAACGGTTAGAAACCGACTCTATGAGGGTGGTATGAGGGCCCGACATCCACAGATGGGGGTTGTGCTCACAGCCCAACACCGTGCAGGACGCTTGGCATTTGCCACAGAACACCAGGATTGGCAAAGTCGACACTGGCGCCCTGTGCTCTTCACAGATGAAAGCAGGTTCACACACTGAGCACATGTGACAGATGTGACAGAGTCTGGAGATGCCATGCAGAGCGATCTGCTGCCTGCAACATCCTTCAGCATGACCGGTTTGGCAGTGGGTCAATAATGGTGGAGTGTGTCAGCCCTCCATGTGCTCGCCAGAGGTAGCCTGACTGCCATTAGGTACAGAGATGAGATCCTCAGACCCCTTATGAGACCATATGCTGGTGCAGTTGGCCCTGGGTTCCTCCTAATGCAAGACAATGCCAGACATCATGTGGCTGGAGTGTGTCAGCAGTTCCTGCAAGATGAAGGCATTGAAGCTATGGATTGGCCCGCCCGTTCCCCAGACCTGAATCCAATTGAGCACATCTGGGACATCATGTCTCGCTCCATCCACCAACGTCACGATGCACCACAGACTGTCCAGGAGTTGGCGGATGCTTTATTCCAGGTCTGGGAGGAGATCCCATAGAAGACCATCCGCAACCTCATCAGGAGCATGCCCAGGCGTTGTAGGGAGGTCATACAGGCACGTGGAGGCCACACACAATACTGAGCCTCATTTTGACTTGTTTTAAGGATATTACATCAAAGTTGGATCAGCCTGTAGTGTGTTTTTCCACTTTAATTTTGGGGGTGATTCCAAATCCAGGCTTCCATTGGTTAATAAATTTGATTTCCATTGATGATTTGTGTGTGATTTTGTTGTCAGCACATTCAACTTTGTACAGAACAAAGTATTCAATGAGAATATTTCATTCATTCAGATCTAGGATGTGTTATTTGAGTGTTGCCTTTATTTTTTTGAGCACTGTATAATGATCCTGAGGGCCAGATTCGGCCCACGGGCCAGAGCTTGACATGTACATTCTAGATGGATTGATGAAACTATAGAAACCTTCCATGTATTTCTACAATGATGTTCTTTAACAACTGCCTTCAGGGTAAACAAGAACAAGTCAAGAGTCCTGGAAGTGATGATATGGCCCTCTCAGAGCCCTGATCTCAACATCATCAGGTGTGACTGGCATTACATGAAGAGACAGAAGGATTTGTGTAATCCTACATCCACAGAAGATCTGTGGTTAGTTCTCCAAGATGTTTGGAGCAACCTCCCTGCTGAATTGATGCTTCAATGATGTTTTGAAGGCAAAGGCTGTCCCAACAAATATTGATTTGATTTAGATTTCTCTTTTGTTCATTCACTTTGTATTTTGTTAATTGATACATGAACACTTCTAGTTTTAAAAGCTCTCACTTTGCAGCAATTTTTCCACACATAAAGCCTTTGCACAGTACAGTAATTCATGTGAGAAAACCCACAACTGGTCCATACTCAAGACTACGAAAGACAGATACAGTACAGACCAAAAGTTTGGACACCCCTTCTCATTTAAAGATTTTTCTGTATTTTCATGACTATGAAAATCGTACATTCACACTGAAGGCATCAAAACTATGAATTAACACATGTGGAATTATATACTTAACAAAAAAGTGTGAAACAACTGAAAATATGTCTTATATTCTTGGTTCTTCAAAGTAGCCACCTTTTGCTTTGATGACTGCTTTGCACACTCTTGGCATTCTCTTGATGAGCTTCAAGAGGTAGTCACCGGAAATGGTTTTCACTTCACAGGTGTGCCCTGTCAGGTTTAATAAGTGGGATTTCTTGCCTTATAAATGGGGTTGGGACCATCAGTTGTGTTGTGCAGAAGTCAGGTGGATACACAGCTAATAGTCCTACTGAATAGACTGCTAACTGGTTCACATGAGGACCGCCCCAGGAAAGGAAGACCAAGAGTCACCTCTGCTTCTGAGGATAAGTTTATCCCAGTCACCAGCCTCAGAAATCGCAGGTTAACAGCAGCTCAGATTAGAGACCAGGTCAATGCCACACAGAGTTCTAGCAGCAGACACATCTCTACAACAACTGTTAAGAGGAGACTTTGTGCAGCAGGCCTTCATGGTAAAATAGCTGCTAGGAAACCACTGCTAAGGACAGGCAACAAGCAGAAGAGACTTGTTTGGGCTAAAGAACACAAGGAATGGACATTAGACCAGTGGAAATCTGTGCTTTGGTCTGATGAGCCCAAATTTGAGATCTTTGGTTCCAACCACCGTGTCTTTGTGCGACGCAGAAAAGATGAACGGATGGACTCTACATGCCTGGTTCCCACCGTGAAGCATGGAGGAGGAGGTGTGATGGTGTGGGGGTGCTTTGCTGGTGACACTGTTAGGGATTTATTCAAAATTGAAGGCATACTGAACCAGCATGGCTACCACAGCATCTTGCAGCGGCATGCTATTCCATCCGGTTTGCTTTCAGTTGGACCATCATTTATTTTTCAACAGGACAATGACCCCAAACACACCTCCAGGCTGTGTAAGGGCTATTTGACCAAGAAGGAGAGTGATGGGGTGCTACGCCAGATGACCTGGCCTCCACGGTCACCAGACCTGAACCCATTCGAGATGGTTTGGGGTGAGCTGGACTGCAGAGTGAAGGCAAAAGGGCCAACAAGTGCTAAGCATCTCTGGGAACTCCTTCAAGATTGTTGGAAGACCATTTCCGGTGACTACCTCTTGAAGCGTATCAAGAGAATGCCAAGAGTGTGCAAAGTAGTCATCAAAGCAAAAGGTGGCTACTTTGAAGAACCTAGAATATAAGACATATTTTCAGTTGTTTCACACTTTTTTGTTAAGTATATAATGCCACATGTGTTAATTCATAGTTTTGATGCCTTCAGTGTGAATGTACAATTTTCATAGTCATGAAGATACAGAAAAATCTTTAAATAAGAAGGTGTGTCCAAACTTTTGGTTTGTACTGTATGTGAATCTGGCCCAAGTTGCAAGGTCACGTGTTACTTTTGCCACACAGGGAACAAGTTGTGACCTAGGTAAATGATTACAGATGCCGTTAAAATAAAATCAAACCTCTCTTTGATGGTCTTTCTGCAACTGGTATCATCCTGTACACTCTGAAGGCATTGTTTCCTTTCTTTATACTTTTATCCTTCACTTCTTCTATATCCGGCAAGGAGTTCATCGCACATCTGAAGTTCGCCTTCCATGTCTTTGGATCTGGTTTATCTACTCCAGGTTGATATTTTCCTACAATCGTAACAAGACATTGACATCAGAAAACACACACGTGGTCTACTCATGCTTATAATTTTGCAGTCTACACCACGTTCCAAATTATTATGCAAATTATATTTTTCTCTGATTTTCCTAAATGGTAGATGCAAATGAGTCAGTATAATGTTCAAATCATCAGCCATTAGAGGATAAATCACATTTTATTGGACATACCTCCCAATGATAAGAAAATATTGTTAACTAAAAAAACCTCAAAATACACTGTTCCAAATTATTATGCTCAGAGTTTCCAAACATTTAATAGATTGTAAAGAACTAAAAATGGTCATTTATTGAATTTGCAGCATTAAGAGTTCAGATTTACTGAAATCAAAAGCTTTTTCAATCAAAAACATCTTAACAGGCCAAGTTACATGTTAATGTGGCGCCCCTGCGGGTTCAGTCGCCACAGAGGTACTGCATCTCACCCAGAGGTGTGGTATCACACTCTCAGGTAAGGATAGAGTGCTGCCCAGGACCCTAACACCTGCATCCAACACTACACTACTCCAGACCGGCAGGAGGGGCAAGATGCGTCGCTTCCTGCTGAGCCCTGTCCCTGGCTGGAGTGGGGGGAACCAAAGTAGGGAGAACCATATAGTGGGTGTGGGTGGAGGAAGTAGTTCAGGGGAGCACAAGAGAGGGAGGATATAAAAAGAGAAGCCATCTTGGAAAGACTGATCAGTCAGAGGGGAGAAGCAGAGGGAGCAGGCGCTCAGCACGAGCTCTGCTCAGGGAAACGCGGGCCTGAGTGAGGAGGCCCAGGAGAAGGAGAGGAGGAAGGAATGGGAGCAGAGGGAAGGCTCCATGAGTGAAGAAGGGATCCCAGGGGTACGGGCAGTGCTTGAGGCCACCCGTATGCCCGAATCTACCAGGCGGTGGAGGGATCGAGCCGCAGAGGGGACCGGCCCCTAACTAGTGAGAATTATAAAGTTCAACTAGAAACCGGAGGCTTCTGTTCTTTCAGGGTGCAGTTGCCACATCCGCACTCATTCTCTAAAAAGGTAGCCACATAGGATTCAGGGAACTCCAGGTTGCCCAGAAAGATCAGAGGATACCGGCTTGGGACACTGTTTGCGAGGCGCAGGGCAGGAAGGATGAGAGCCAGCACAGGAAGACGGCTGAGAAGGGCATATAGAACGGGGTCCTGTCAGGCACTCTTGAAATACCTGAGGGATTGCTGAACCTCTGCCCGGTGAACGCAGCACGATGTGGGAAGTTATGATCTGCAGTTGTAACCAGGAGCAAAGTGAGAACTGTGAGTAAACCCAGAAGACTGCACCCCACTGTCTCTGTGAATTATTACTGCTGCGCCATCACCCCCTGCACTACACTGCCCAGCATCATCTACCTCATCATAACATCTCAGCACAGTCCTGGAGCTTAGCTCTACCTGTGGAGAGCTGAACCAACTCTGCTGCATTAACAACAGCTCCAGAGGATCTGCACCGCAACGGCGGCTCCATATAGCCGCATACCACATGTGGCGTCACAAACTTTATATATAAAAACTATAAATCCCCTGTAAATAACCCCTTTTATTGACCGCCCTGGGTCACGGACCGGGTCACCGCCACTGTGACATCTCCCCTAGCAACGACCGGCCCGGCACAGAGTACCCCACGGCCCAGGGGGCGCGTCATTAACATAGGTCCCTTTGATATCACCTTCACAATTCTTGTATTCACTGAACTTGTGAGGTTTTGGATAGTTTCTGCTTGAATTTATTGCTGGATGTCAGGATAGCATCCAGAGCTGCTGTTGTGATGTGATCTGCCTCCATCCTCATAGACCTTTTGCTTGAGGATACTCAGGATTGAGGTCAGGGGACGATGATGGCCACACTATAGGTTTCTCTCCTTTTATGCCCATTGCAGCCAATGACTCAGTATTCTTTGCAGCATGAGATGGTGCATTGTTATGAATGAAGATGATTTTGTTACAGATGGCACGGTTCTTTTTGTACCACGGAAGAAAGTGATCAGTCAAAAACTCTATATTTGCCAAAGTCATTTTCAAGACTTCAGGGACCCTAAGGGGCTTATCAGCTCTCTCCTCATGATTCTGACCCAAAACATGACTTTGCCAACTCCTTGCTTTTGTTGCAGCTTTGTTGAGGCATGGTGGCCACCCACCAACCAACCAATACTCCATCCATCTAAACCATCCAGGGTTGCACGACACTCCTCAGTAAACAAGACTGTTTTAAAATCAGTTTTGATGTATGTCTGGGCCCCTGCAACCATTTCTGCTTGTGAGCACTGTTTAGGGGTGGCCAAATAGAAGGTTTATGCACAACTTCAAGCCTCTGGAGGATCCTACACCTTGGAGGTTCACGGGATCCAGCAGCTTCAAATACCTGTTTGCAGCTATGTAATGGTATTTTAGCAGCTGCTCACTTAATATGATAAATTTATCTGGCAGAAACCTTCAACATTATGCCTTTATCTACACAAACCAGTCTGTGCTCTTTATCAGTCACAAATCTTTTCACAGTACGATGATCAGGATTACGTTTTTGTGACATATCTAATGTTTTCATACCTTGTCCAATGCAATGCACTATTTGATGTTTTTCAGCAGCATATTCCCATATTGCTTGAAACCTGTGGATTGCTTAATAATGTGGAACGTCCTTCTTAAAAGGGGTACTCTGGAGAGAAAAAATGGTTTGTACTGTCCCTGCCCTCCAACTATGAAGATGAGATGCCAATGCACTTTAATTATCTTTAGAAGACTTGTAATTCTGTGTGACAGCAGCTGCTCCTCACTGCTCCCTCCTCCCAATCTGGGACATTACCTCACACACAAATGTGCAGCTTCCCCCTTTGAGTAACAGCCAGCCTGAGAAGAGGGGGCATGGCCTGCTCCCTGCTAGTAGCCCTGCAGTGAAGGAGACATTATCAGGGGGGTGGCTGCTATTAGAAGCCAGGGGGGGGGGGGGCAGGCCACGCCTCCGCGACACCCCCTCACTGCAGGGACTACAGACAGGGAGACTTTATCAGGGGCTGGTGTGACATGAGCTGCTTTTCACTGCACTGCTCACCCCTCATGCTGTTACTATAAGCCAGTCAGCTAATAATACTTAGGTAGATATAGAGGGGGCGCTGTTAGACTTACGACCGAGACCTCCTGCGGATACAGGCAGTAAACCAAAAAGACTGCAAGGGTTTAAATAATAGGTATATGGGATATCTGCGCTCGTCCTGGTACGGTTAGAGGTACTGATAAAGAAGGCTATGAGAGGGTGAGGTTAAAATTAAGATAATTTATTTAGTGGTTCGTCAAGGATTCTGTGAAATCCGAAACGCGTAGGAAAGGTCCTCAGTGCTAGCTGCACCAACCTTAACTCGAGGCATCACGTGACCTGACATCACGCAGGTCCTTGCCCGCACGAAAAGGTACCGCTAATTGCCGGGTGCCCGCCTCCACTGGAGCCTCTGGCCGGGACTCCATGTGCGGCGAGACACCTACACTACAAGAGCATGAGACTTTCCCATTTGCAGGTCAGTAAAGCGACAGGCTCCTGGAACGACTCCGGAATACCGCCGGCTAATACCGCTACAAGAAGGTACGTAACCAGTACCACCAACCTGCCGTCTACCACGCGGCACCACCGACCTCAGCCATACCACGTATCACTGACCACTATCAGGACATTAACGGTGGTTTAAACTACCTCTCAAGCACAGGCGAACCGCCACTGGCTGCCTATCCTTGTCAGCAACCAGCTGACAGACCACCTTGGATTAACAGAACAGAATCACAACCTGATTCGTTCTGCATGCAGCAACCAGCAACCTTCACAGCAATAATCCGCCAATCCAGGACTCTACAGGATCGCGTTCCCCAGGAACTAAACCTCTCCGGTCATTGACCCACGGGTTGGACTGCTGAAGATTGGGGAACCTAGGGTACCCACCAACTTCCACCACAAATAGGTGCACAGTAATACCGACCGGATAACCGGTTACTCTTGAGAAATCACACTTACCAACCCAGGGTAATTCACCTCATTACTGTTTAGCTACTAATCTAAATGTATTATTTCTACTGAGACTTCTAACTCTCTAAACCTTACCCAGATTACAGCGCACAGCCTGTAGTACCTCCAGTGGTTTTGGAATCAACTGCACCTGTGTCATCACTCCCTTTCCAAAAGCCAGGTAAAATCCTGACAGATCGCCATTATCTATCAACCATTAGTGTGCTCCCTTTGATCTCCCCCCCACCTTTTTTCCCTACAGTCAGTCGACACACAGCATCCACACACGGATCTGGACCACCACAAGAGTTGCCATCTCACACCAAGCAGGTAACAATCTGCATCAACAATACAACCTATGTGTAAGTAAAAAAAGGGATTAGGGCATCCTCTAACCACATTTCCCTTCCTTTCAGGTGACCTTCATCCAACATCAAGCTCCATACCCACCATTCCCATCTAGCCTGACCCACTCAGGAATATATCAATTATGTGTTTTTAAATTGAATTTGATCAGTCACTCCCAGCCTGACAAACTCATGACTCTATTATACATGTGTTTTTAGACTAAGTATTATTTGAGCATTTTAACCACTAAATAAATTATCTTCATTTTAACCTCACCCTCTCATAGCCTTCTTTATCAGTACCTCTAACCGGACCAGGACCAGCGCAGATATCCCATATACCTATTAGCTAATAATACTTGTTTCTCTGTAGAAAACAGGGGGTGTGCCCATGCCCCTTTTCTCAGGCTGGCTGTTACTCACAGAGGGCAGCTGCACACTGGTGTGGTGTGTGATGTGATGACCTAGAGGTGGGGGTGAGGGGGAAAGGGAAGCAGTGAGGAGCAGCTGCTGTCACACAGAATTACAAGTGTTCTAAAGATAATAGAGGTGCACTGGGCATCTCATCTTTATAGTGTATGGGGGCTGGGACATTACAATTTATTTTTTTTTCATCTCCCTGGAGTACCCCTTTAAGTAGTTTTCCTTTACTAATACTAAACTAATACTAATTATCACAGGTGTTTACGGTTGATTTCAGTTATCTAAAGAGCCACAAAACACAATACTATCCATGAGTTTATTTGAAAAACAGAAAAAATTACATCTTTATGACACAAATCCAATTTGCATAATAATTTGGAAGCAGTGTACAGCGTGATTGTGTGATTTTCATGCTCAATACCTGTATGAACTGCCCAATTTTTAAATAGCGGAGCATCTTTTTCCACATCCCATCCATGTCGAGCTGCATGCATCCATGGAATTTGAAATATTTTCATCTCCTTAATATGGAAACAATACAAATTTGTTAATGGTCTTGACCTTTGAAACTGTGCTTTATTTTACTCAGCGGCAATAATCTGATAATCTGACTACCTCTCGATACTCCTGTACCCTTTCCTATCAAGCACGGTACATCAAGACAACCAGAAGAATGAATGCACCTGATGTAAGGAACACATTGCCTAGTGAAATCATATAGTAGAGATTCACCATGCATAGAAGTTACTGCAAAAATTGTAATCCAATAAAAACTTGCTGCTTTGCATTAAAATTTTAACATGCATGGCTGCATTGTGAAGGGTCAAAAAGATTGGGAAACCTCCATCAGTTTTTTTTTTTTAATACAAGAAAAAAAGATAACACACTGACAGCAAAAGCGGATACAGATACCAAAAACAGATGAATATTTGATCCAAATATCATGTACAGGAACAAAAATTAAGTGTGAATAAGGCCTTAGGTGGTCATAGATATATGAAAAAAAGCTAACACATTACTCAAATTTCTATTCTTATGAGATGTGACTTGTAATGATGGAGGAGGATGGACAGGGAGCTTTATGTTGTTTCTATTATATTTGAGGTCAAGAATGATATTGTATTATAACAATGATGTTACAGTACTGTAGAAGAGATGTACTTGGTATTAGTTATGGAATTCATTACCCATTAATGTAGAGAAATCTAGAAGATAGGTAATATAGAGAAATATAGTGTGAACAGACTGCCTACATCACAACGCCTAATGTTCAGTTTATTGGATCTTAATAGAATATAAATAAAAGCTATCCCGATGGAATTGATGAATATTTGAACACTTATTTATCAGTTTGAGGCCTAAAGAAATCAATAGGACCAGTCATATATAGTGGATTTTTTTTTTAAAGGGAAGAGGGATGGAAAGAACGGACATAATCTGGAAACATAATTACTGCATACTTGTTACCAGTTATTTGTCTATTTTCCATTTTCCCCCCAAAAGGCTTTGTCTGGTGAAAACAAGTTATCATCTATGAGAAGCTATTGATCGATGTGGGTCTGACTGCTTGGACTTGCACTGATCGACAGAACAAGGCACTTTATCCCTGTTCGAATGGAGCGGCAATGCACATGCTCGACTGCCCCTCCATTAAAGGGGATGTCCAGGTTTATCACAAAAGTCTGCAGACTTGTTAATATCCTCACATTGTGAATACTGCACGCTGTGAGGATTCTGTGGTGCCAGAGGGGAGACCGAGCAGTCATGTAACCGCAGGCATGCAATCTACATATTCCCAGATACATTCTGACTAGATGTGCGCCGCCTTGCTCAGTTCACTGGTACGTGCACGTCTAGTCAGAGTGTGGCCAGAAGTATGCATATTGCATATTTGCAGTCAGATGACCGCTTGGTCTCGCCGCAGGCATCGGAGAATCCTCACAGCATGCGCTGCACAAAATGTGAGGATTTACAAGTCTGCAGTCACATGGAGTGACTGCAGACTTTCCTGAAAAACCTGGACAACCCCTTTAATTCACTATGAGGCAGCTGAGTGCAGCACTCGGCTTTTTCTGGCAGCCCCATAGAGAGTGCATGCAGCAGCAGTCGGGCATCCAATATGCAGATCCATATTTTGACACAGAGCAAAAAAATTCCCCATTTTGATGATCGGTGCTAGTCCTAGCCGCTGGACACTCACTGATCAGCCTGTTTTCAACCCCTGTAAGTTCTCAATATAAGTGAATAGACTTTTTTTTAATTAATTCAGCATGTTATCATTTGCTCCTTACATATTATAAGGAAATTTTTACATATTCTGACTTTTCATGTAACAGTCTTCCACTGAATTAAGAGGCACATATTTGGCACATCTTTGAATATCCATGCCAGCTAGGAGTTGGTACAAATTTACAGTGTAAATTACACCCATTCCTGGCCTAAATTATATTCAGTTGGAGAATGGGAGGTCCTGTGCCCCCCTGCCATCAGGTCTGAAAAGTGTGGAGCAAATGCGAATTCACAAGAATAATCACAACATTTTTTAGAAAATGTGACTTGCGCAAAATTTGTGACTTTTTTTACTCTACAAAATGTGGTGTGATAACTTCTCTCCTGTGTGTTCTGCTGAGCTTTGCTTATCTGGCAATCTGAAAGTAAAACTTCAGATCTGCATACTTTATGCTGAGCCAGCACATCCCGATAACGGCTTGGGAACACTTGGCTGAAACAATAGTGCAGTACAGAGCTGGGTCATACACTGTCATACCCAATTATTATATCTAATTATTTTCTTTAATTCATAGAAAATACTACATTTACTCTGTAAAATACATGGGATTTAAACGAGCCCAAACACATCTTCTCACTATTAGCTTTACATTTTTTCAATGCAATTGTAATGAAGCGCAGTTCATTGCAATTTTTAAAAACACAAAAGTATCCCGACATAGTACATACTGTGTGTATACGGACACACAGCTCTGCTTTGTTACTACAGTCATGTGCTGATCAATTTATTTTTATTCTGAAAATTTAAAAGGGAAATTCTTTCTACAAAAAAATAGCATCTAGCAACCAGATCTACTAGATTCTCCCCTGGCCGCTCCATTGCTTGTCAATGGAAGTGAGGATGATAACCGAATGCAGGGCTCGGCTATCCTAGTCAGTGCCATAGACTTTGGATGGAGCAGCAGTATATATAGGAGACAGGTCACTCCATTCTGCTTCTCCTGAGCCGCCATCAGGGCATTACTGCCATTACTGGTGTATGGGGCAGAAGCAGAAGCAAAGAGGGGGGGCCCCGACTGGGTGAGACACTCTGGCAGAACAGCCGAGCCACGTTGGGTCCCGGGCTAATTACTTTATTAAGCCCCAGGGTCCCAGTCACTCACAGCTGCAGCTACTTACATTGTATGGCCGCAGCAGAGGGGGCTAGCCATGTCTGACATCAGTGACATCAGAAGCTGCCTGCCCACCCCACGACCTTGCGGCATGTTATAAGCAGGAGTTGGCGGAAAGTGATGAGGTGCCCGTGCTTGCCCGTCCGACCACCAATTACCCCATTCAACCTCCCCATTCACCCACCCGCTTCTCTTCTTGGCCTCCAACTTCACATTGCATGAGCAGTGAGGGTGGCACGTCTCTGTCTGCTGCCTGTCTGCAAACTACTAAGTACTACTAAGTTAAACCCTACTGACTGCAGCCTGGAATAAGGTACAGTTGCCTGTCTTAAAGGGGATATTCTAGTAACCAAATACTTATCCCCTATACACAACATATGGGATAATTATTAGGGCCAGTTCACTTTGCGAATCTACAAGCAGAAGTTTGGCCACGCCGACATTCTGCTGAATATCCATGGCGGCCGCCTAATTCATGCCACCTGTTCATCTCTATGGGAGACAGCGATGAGGATTGTGGAACGGCGGGTTTACCTGCAGCTGTGCCGAGAAAAGACCTGTCCGCACCAAAATTCTGCTTGAAAATCTGTAGTGTGAGCTGGCCCTTACAACCGAGCGGCTGAACGCATGCCCAATCAGCAGCTCCACTCGTTTCAGGGGGCGATGAGATTTCCGGGGACCCCGTTCTTGTGATCAATGGGGGGTCCCCGAAGTAGAACTCCCACTGATCCAGAGAACAGGGGCCCCGTAACTCTAACCGCCCCCTAAAATTAACAGCGGTTGGTCAGACATGTGTGCAGCCGCTTGATTCATTTGACTGGGAGCTCTGGAAATGGCTAGAACTCCCATTGAAATGAATGAAGTGGCCACATGCATATCTGACCAACTGCTCCGTTCATCTCAGGGGAAAATGTATGTGACACATTCCCTTAAAGAAAAATAAATAAAAATATACCTAAAAAGAGTTTTGGATATGTAAAGAAATGTTTAATAAGTTAGAGTAGAGTAGGGCCCGGCCAAAAGAGACTCCTTGTCCTGGTGGCAGCTTAAAAAATCTTTTGGCCAAAACAAAAGTTGCTGGCTGGGTGTGTGATAGGAGCTGTTAATGTGTGATTGGTGAGGACGTGGTGCAGAAGTGGAGTTTTTCCATGAGTGGGTGGTGAGACTGTGGAAGGTGGAGCCTGGACGGAGACTTCTAAGGTGGGCAGCAATGAGTCCAGACCTGAATCCCATAGAACACCTGTGGAGAGATCTCAAAATGGCAGTTTGGAGAAATATCAGGGACCTGGAGCAGTTTGCCAAAGAAGAATGGTCTACAATTCCAGCAGAGCATTGTAAGAAACTCATTGATGGTTACCGGAAGCAGTTGTTCGCAATTATTTTGGCTAAAGGTTGTGCAACCAAGTATTAGGCTGAGGGTGCCAATACTTTTGTCCGGCCCATTTTTGGAGTTTTGTGTAAAATGATCAATGATTTGATTTTTGCTTCATTCTCTTTTGTGTTTTTTCCTTGCAAGCAAATTAAATGAAGATAATAATACCAAAGAATTTGTGATTGCAATCATTTTCAGGAAGAAACTGAGTATTATCTGACAAAATTGCAGGGGTGCCAATACTTTTGGCCACCACTGTATTTAGTAGCTCTCGTGAATGTGCCCTAAGTCCGATAGACTCTGACAATTGGTCCTTTATCGATTGCTAAGTAAAAAAAATAAAAACCTCTGCATGAAATAGTAATACATGCGCCCGCTCTTTCACAGGTCAGTGTGTCCAGTATGTGTGGTGACAGTTTTCACATGTACTGGAGACACTTACTCACGTAGACCCATTCAAATGAATGAGTCTGCACCCACGTCAGTGTTTTTCCACAGACTGTGTCCCTGTGCAAAACACGTAGATGTGTCTGTTTCTTTACGCTGCACCGGCCGCAAAACATCTCACACTGATGACACATGGATGACATCCGTGTGTAAGTGTGACATGTACCGGTGCCTGGGAATGAGTGGTACAGTTAGCGCTGTTCCCAAGTGCTGGGTGCTGAAGGAATCTCTCATCATTGTCCCTTGCTTGTGCTGCGATCAGCACCAGTAGGGGACAATGCTGATAGTAGTATTCTGCCCCTGCGGTGTCCAGCAAGTGTAAAAATAAGAATAAAATAAAAAACACTTATACTTACCTGTCCGATATACTGTCCCATGCTGTAATCAAACTGACCGACAATTCAGCATCAGCATCTGTGGTAGAGACTTCACATGCTGAGGAGCAGAGGAAAATGACTCACTGCAGTGAGTGGGCCCCTGAACTGCGCTGAGTTCACTGAGCGGTGTCCTGTCACTCACTGAGCTCAGCACAGGACAGGAGCCCGCTTGCTGCAGTGAGTCATTCTCCTCTGTTCCTCTGCGTGCGCGGTCGATTCAAGCCACCGCAGAGACTGATGTAGAATTGTCGGTCAGATGGATTACAGTGTGGGACAGTATATTGGACAAGTGATTATAAGTGTTTTTCATTTTATTCTTAATTTTTACACTTGCTGGACAGCGGGGGCAGAATGCAACTCTCAGCACTGTCCCTTGCTCACGCTGATTGCAGCACAAGCAGTGGACAATGATGACAGATGCCTTCAGCACCCAGCACTTGGGAACAGCACAACCTGTACCGCCGATTCCCAGGCACTGGTACGGGTGATCCTGATGCAGCACATGGTTGCCACATGTATGCCATACAGGTAGACACGGACATCTCAAATACTGTTGTTTCCAGTACCGGAAATATAAGGATGTGTGAAAGATGTCACACACAGTGTAGGAAAGACAAAGTGCAACAAGAAGGGATGAGGGGAAGGGAGCCCAAACACTAAGGACAGAGGGGGTGGAGACCTCCTAGGCTGATCTGATATCACCCTGTCCTTCCCTACCATCCCTATATTGGTTGCTCACCAATCGCCGAGCAGGAACCTAAAACCCTGTCTCTCCCTAGAGCTAGGGTCTGGCTAAGGAACAGGGGAATGAGCGCTAGTCGGTCCCCACTAACAGTAAAGACAGCAAGGGGAGACAGACACGAGGTAAGTAGCTTAGCTTGAGTCAACTTCAGAGAGATTGCACACACGTCCTCTTAGCACCAAAGAGGAAGTAAGAACTGCACTTGCGCCAAGCCTTCACAAGGGATCATGTGAATATCACCGGCGCATCCCTATTGCAAAGTGAAGGTATTTATACACCCAGGCCAGGGTGTTAATTAGCAAGAGGAAGGTAGCCGCTGGGTCCTAGAGTAAGACAGATCTCAGAAGGTGTCTGTAATGCCAAACGAAGAGATCTCCTGCAACCAACTGCAGGCCTCTGTCTGTCATATCTGACACACCTGTGACAAAAGAGCCCTAATACAGATAGACAGAAACGGATCACTAGTCAGAGCCCCTTCCGTTCACATGATGATATGAATTAGGCCCTAGGCTCTAGTTCTAATGTTGGGATTCACACTTAGAAGGCATTCCTCTCATTTGTGCAGACATGCCATATAACTATTAAAGGCTATGTGTGCCAAAAAGGCAAAAAGGTTTCAGATGGTACTGTAGATAGTATGCATTGTAAAAATCCCATGATCCACTTTTTTAATATAAAGCCATGTGCAACTGTAGATAGTATGCATTGTAAAAATCCTATGATCCACTTTAATATAAAGCCACTAGATGGTGGCCCGATTCTAACGCATCGGGTATTCTAGATTAGAATATGTATGTGGCCGACCAGGCGCGACTAATCAGCGAAGCAGTATTTAAATGGGTTGAGCACTACTTTAAATTAACCCCCCAATGTATCCCCCCGGGGCCCCTAATGAATTTTGGAGGACCAGGGAGTGAGGCCGCCGGTCGGTGTACTTCTGCTGCGAGCAGCCGGGAGATGACCGGCTACCACAGGGTGAGCGGGTGAGCGTGTGAGGAAGATGACCGGCTAGCACAGGGTGAGCGGGTGAGCGTGTGGAGGTGTGCGTGTGAGAGTATGAGGGTTAGCGCGTAGCCGTGTGAGGGTGTGCGTATGAGGATGTGAGTGTGAGAGCGTGTGAGGGTGACCGTGTGAGGGTGTGAAAGCGTGTGAGTGTGAGAGCGTGTGAGGGTGACCCTGTGAGGGTGTGCGTATGAGGGTGTGAGTGTGAGAGCGTGTGAGGGTGACCGTGTGAGAGCGTGTGAGGGTGACCGTGTTAGGGTGACCGTGTGAGGGTGTGAGTGTGAGCGACTGAGGGTGTGAGTGGGAGCGTGTGAGTGTGAGCGTCTGAGAGTGTGAGTGGGAGCGTGTGAGCGTAAGCGTCTGAGGGTGAGCGTGTGAGCGTGAGCGTCTGAGGGGGAGCGTCTGAGGGGGAGCGTCTGAGGGGGAGCATCTGGGGGGGAGCGCGTGAGGGTGAGGGTGAGCGCGTGAGGGTGAGCGCGTGAGGGTAAGCGTGTGCGGGTGCGTGCGTGTGCGGGTGCGTGCGTGTGAGGGTGTGCGTGTGAGGGTGTGCGTGTGAGGGTGTGCGTGTGAGGGTGTGCGTGTGAGGGTGTGCGTATGAGGGCGTGCGTATGAGGGCGTGTGAGGGTGTGCGTATGAGGGTGTGAGTGTGAGAGCGTGTGAGGGTGACCGTGTGAGGGTGTGAGTGTGAGAGCATGTGAGGGTGACCGTGTGAGGGTGAGGGTGTGAGTGTGAGCATCTGAGGGTGTGAGTGGGAGCGTGTGCGTGTGAGCGTCTGTGGGTGTGAGTGGGAGCGTGTGAGCGTAAGCGTCTGAGGGTGAGCGTGAGCGCGTGTGTGAGGGTGAGCGTGTGAGGGTGTGCATGTGAGGGTGTGCATGTGAGGGTGTGCATGTGAGGGTGTGCGTGTGAGGGTGAGCGGGTGCGGGTGAGGGTGTGCGGGTGTGGGTGTGCTTGGGAGCGGGTGTGGGTGTGCATGTGAGCGGCTGAGGGTGAGCGTGTGAGGGCGAGAGTGTAAATTTGGCGCCAATATCGCTGATTGGTCGCGATGAATCGCCGCTGACCTCCGTGCGGCAGATGAGCCGCTAACGGCCGCCATCTTGTTCTGAAATCCCGCGTCTCTGATTGGCCGCGGCCGGACCAATCAGAAACGTGGGATTTCCTGGACAGACGGGATAAGACAATTATATATATTAGATAAGTGGGTCAAAAGAAAAAAATAAAAATAAATAAATAAATTTACTATGGACCTAAGAACTACATGCCTGTTTACAGTGGTCATAGACAGCTCCTGTTGGTGATTTTGCAGCTTTTCATCTAACAGAGCTTCTCTTCCTCTTCTGGGCTGCTCTGTTGAAGATAATTTTTCACATGAGACCATTTTTCCTGCATCCAGCATTTCAACTTAAAAGCGGTTACCAGGAACTATTTGATTTTTTTTACTGTGAGCCTAAGAACTAACAGGCAGGTAGTTGCTAACTACCTGAATGTTCTACCCAGTGCCGGCTCAGAGTGGTCACGGAGAGCTCCTGCCAGTGATTCTGCTGCTCCATGTCAGCAGAGCAGCTCTTCCTCTTACGCTCTGCTCCATCGATGGGGAGTGACTGCTGACGTCATACTGATTGATAAAACAGCAGGAAGCGGCTGTCAATCAGCATGACATCGGCAGTAACGACCCATCAGAGCAGCCCGAAAGAGAAACAGCTACACTGCTGACATGATGTCAGCGGAAGCCGCCGAATCGCTGAGCAGGCAGAAATTGGCTGCGGGCAGAACAAGCAGGTGGTTAGCAACTACCTGCCTGATAGTTGTTAGGCCCATAGTAAAATAATAAAATAGTCCAGGATAACACCTTTAAAGGGAACCTGTCACCTGATTCATGCGGACAGGCTTTTACTAGCCCCACTGTAGTTGATTGAGAGGTCTCTCACTATGGGAAGGACTAGTCAATCACTTATAACAATGGCAGTAAAAGCCAGCCCGGGGGTTGCGCCAGACTAGTCTGGATTCCAGCTATGGTCTCAGGCCAGATCTTAATGCCGCAGCCCCACTATCAGTATTTGGTCAGTATTTGATCAGTATTTTTTCTCAGGAGTGGGAGCCAAAATCAGGTGAGGAACAATCAGAGAAAAGGTAGAATAGAAACAAGTCACCAATTCTGCATTTATCACCCACTGCTGACCGAATACTGACCAAATACTGATAGTGGGGCCATGGCCTTAAAGTATATTATCTCCGCTGGAGCGTTCCAGAGAAAAATATACCTGGCTGCCCAAGGTTTTTATATTACAAGTTCCCTTAAAAAAAAAAAGCTGCAATATCTACTGTCTGGGTGATACAGCCTTACTAAGAATTGTTTTCTGAGAGGCCCTTTAGTTGAACTCCTCATACTTGATCTGTTACTGCAAAAACGTGTGAAAATTCTTAAAAGTGATCCAATAATCCTACATGACACAAATCCGCTGATTCCTGTGCCTTATGATTACTATAGTGACTCCCATTCTTTCATGTCATGACTTGCCACCCCATCCACAACACTCCGATAAGTCACGAAGTGTGTTCCCACCCAGCAGAGCCCAGGCCTTGACTTGATAAACAGCTAGGGAATTGCTATTGGTAATGATTTACCTGCATGTACTTGCTGAGATGTAATAACCAGCCGTGACAACCAGAGAAGCACTCTGTAAGAACTCACCCATCATCAGCGGTGCACAGGAAACACACCAGATGCAAATTGACAAAAAACACATTTTAACTTCCTCATGATTAATCCTAAAATATTGTGCAATTCTTCCCTGTGAGCGCAGTACAGTACAGACAAAATGATTGCAATTGTCTATAGCAATGAACGATCCATCAAGGACGTGCTAAGTACAGTCTGACAATCCAAGAGAGCATGAAGTATTTGCATAGAGAATTCATGTAAAGCCAAGTTCACACTAATTTATCAAAAGTGTTACAACTGTTTTTCTTTATTAAAAAACATGTTAAACAAGTGCAAAAACACTTTTTGGGTATGTGCACACGATGCAGAAATGAAGCAGAAAATTTCTGCATCATTTCTGCATCTCCCTGGCAGAAAAAACGCATGCAGATTGTGCATGCGTTTTTCCTGCAGAATACATGCGGATCCACATGCAGATTCACATGCGTTTCCGCATGCAGATTGACAAGCGCTTTCCAGGCGATGTTAGCATCACCTGGAAAGTGCTTGACAACTAGGTCACACTATATAAATCCATGCAAACAGCATGGATTTATACAGTGTGAACCGAGAGAGTGTATATACTTACCTCCGATGGCCCGCGCTGTCCTGCTCACTCCGTTCTCCCGGCTGCCGGCAACTTTGAATTGAAAGACCTGCCGACGTCAGCGTCACGTGACCCGTCACATGACTCTGACGTCACCGCAGGTCCTACAACTCACTGCAAGTGCCGGGAACCAAGCGGGAGCGCTGCGCGGGCCGACAGATGGTAAGTATATATATATTTTTTATTTTATTCTTCTTTTTACAGCTTTTTTAATGGTACCTGGGTGTGGATGAGACTCTCCTCTCCTCCACACCCGGGTACCATCCGCACATTAGAACGCACCAATTACGCAAGTACAAATGCTGTCTTGCGGAATTGGCGCGTTCTAATGCAAGTCAATGGCGGCGAAATCGCCGCGTTTCCGCAAAATTAATTGACATGCTGCGGATTTTTGACCGCAGCGTTAACGCTGCGGAAAAATCCGCATCATGGGCACAGCACATGCGGATTTCCATTGGGGAACATTGCTGCCCTTCTACCATGCGTTTTTCATGCGTTTCCGCGGCGTTTACGCAACTGCAAAAACGCCGCGGAAACGCATGAAATACGCATCGTGTGAACACAGCCTTACTCTGCATTTTTTGGTGCCTGCACCGAAATAAGCAATAGCAATCTGCTTTAATTAATGCATTCTTGCCACTTTTTTTTTTATGCAAAAAAACCACAGCATTTTACTGTTTCTGCAAAATGAATGAGATTTCTGACATCTTATACACACACTGCTCGTCTTTTCCTTGCAGATTTGAAGTTTCATATCTGCAGCATGTCAATTCATTCAGCATTTTTCACTCACTCTGTGCAGATGACCGTTTTCTCCACATCCAAGAAAATAAATCAGATTATTGATTATGCTAATCACACTCGGATCTGACTGTGATCTGATTCTCTCGGAAGGTGGAGAGAAAAAAGTGAGCCATAGAGTTGAAGTGCCATCTGATTCTGGGAGGCAAATAGTTCCTTGGACCACCCCCTCATCTAAGGGGAAAAAAGAAAAAAAAAAAAAAATCGGACATGTGCACAGGCCCAGAATAATTTGCGTATGGGTGCAAACCATCAAAACCACAGGTAGCACTTGTCTGAGCTATATGGTCGTCTGCACGAGTCCTAATAATGGGAAAAAACGGTCAAAATAAGCATCAAACAGGAAGAAAAAAACGTGTATTTTGCACAGCGTCTTTCTTGCCAACACTGAACGAGTGCACATACCCGAATTAGATTAACTGCGATTTTTACAAACATTTGTATAGCCATTTTTGACGCTGAGGTTTCTGTCTCTTGTTGGTGTGTCCAGTGTTAATTTAAGCTGCTTTGTTTTTTAAACTTCCCGATATTTGGCTTTGACAAAACTTAAATAGGTTGTTTACTACCTTGACTCCGTTACTAGTTTTGCCATAAATGCTTAAAAGGGGTTGGCCGGTCTAAGACAACAAGTCTGTAGTCACTCTAGGTGATTGAAGACTTGTGAATCCTCACACACAGGGTGCACTGCGTGCGGTGAGGATTCTCCGGTGTAAGCGATATGCATACTCCCGGCCACAGTCCGACTAGACTATTTCCGGCCTCACACAAAACACTTGCATTCAGCGCGCTGGAAACAGTCTAGTTCGATTCTGACCGGGGGTATGCATATCGTATTACTTGCGGTCACGTGACCATCGTTCCCGATGCTTATACAGGAGAATCCTTACGGCGCGCATCCCCTTTAAGGATAATGCCACAAAAAATCCCCATGTACCATTTCTGCCAAGTTTCATGTTGTTTTATGCCTTTTTGTTTCGCTTCCTGTGTCCTGGCAGTCACTTCAGGTTCACAATCCTCTGCTCTCTTTATACTACAATTCCCATCATTCCTTGGGCTGAGCTGCAAGCCAGCAGTGAGCACAGACCTATAACTCTGCCTACACTACTCCCACACAGTCACACACAACCCCAGCATCTCCTGTTCAGGACACTGCAGGGAATAGAAGAAATGCACAAAGCACCATTGCACCAACCCTGACAAAGATTATCCCCTGCTCCCCCTCACTGACATGGATGATGGGATGGATCAATGGATGGATGGGGAGAGATCTGTATGTAAAGAATATCTATTAGTATAATGAAGGCAGCTGCTTAACAGGCAATACTATACACCAAAGACAACTGCTTAATAGGCAATGCCATACACCAAAGACAACTGTATAACAGGCAATGCCATAAACCAAGGGCTATGGTATACCAGGCAATGCCATACACCAAAGACAACTGCTTAATAGGCAATGCCATACAGCAAGGATTATTGTATACCAGGCAATGCCATACATCAAAGACAACTGCTTAACATGTAATGCCATACACCAAAGACAACTGTATAACAGGCAATGCCATAAACCAAGGGCTATGGTATACCAGGCAATGCCATACACCAAAGACAACTGCTTAATAGGCAATGCCATACACCAAGGACTACTGTATACCAGGCAATGCCATACACCAAAGACAACTGCTTAATAGGGAATGCCATACAGCAAGGATTATTGTATACCAGGCAATGCCATACATCAAAGACAACTGCTTAACATGTAATGCCATACACCAAAGACAACTGCTTAATAGGCAATGCCATACACCAAAGACAACTGCTTAAAAGCAACAACCTGATTAAACTGCTACCAATAACTGAAAACTTAAAAATCACCTTGTAGAAAATGATGGTGGTATTAGAGATTAAGTAATAAAAATAAAGTTGCTAAATAGAACAAAATGTAAACAGCACACTAAGGTGAGGGATAGGACGTAAATTGCCGTCACCATAGGTGTTATAGTGTGTCCATATCATGAGAGATCCCCAATAGTTGTCCCGTGGTTATAGCAAGTAGATTCCTTCAGTCTTTGCTGTATGGCATTGCCTTTAAGCAGGTGTCTGGGCAAAATCTGGCTGCACATTTATTCCTCCAAAGCAGGAGCTTTTGGGCTACAAAGGGCCCATATATTGTTCTTGCACAGGGGCCCTTTTCTGTCTGTGTCCGCCAGTGCTCCACTGATTTTCAACAAATGCTCATCTGAGAAAAACCTCTGCAAAATATTTGATTTGTTGTGGATAACCACTAATGTTTGTAAATACGTGTTATAAAAGGAAGCTACAAAAACAAATCAAAATAATTCTTGCTGCTCTGGAAAGAAAGTCAGTAAGTCTAGGGCAACACCCAGATTTTTTGCAGCACTGCTGATTGATTTGTAACTATGAACTGACAGCTACAGTTCACAGGATAACATGCATCTCAAAGTGTTCCTTTGGACTGCACCGGTAGTTGAATAGTTAAATATCAATCAGTAGCGCTACAAAAATTCTTTAGTGTAGCTTTCGCCTAAGGAGAGTATGAAGGAACTGCTTTCTCTTTAGTTAGCAGTGCTGTCAGCATTATGCAACTTTTTATATAACCGTCAAACTAAAGTATGTAAAAAGTATTAATAACTATTATTGTTGTGTATAATACACCGATGAGCCATTACATTAAGGCTGTTTACCCACGATGCGTTTTTTTAAGCGTTTCCGCAGCGGCAATTCCACTGCAGAAACGCTTAAAAAACACTTGGTAGAAGGCCTGCCATGTTCCCCAATGATAATCCGCATGTGCTGTGCACATGCTGCGGAAATTTCCACTGTGGGTTATCATTGCGGAAAAATCCGAAGCATTACCAATTATTTTACAGAAGCGCTGCGTTTTCGCCGCCATTGACTTGCATTGGAACTCATGGAATCCGCATCACTGCATCTGTACATGCAGAATCCATGCGATTCAATGTGCGGATGGTACCCGAGTTTGGAGAAGAGGAGACTCTCCTCCGGACCCGGGTACCATAGAACCTGTTAAAAACAGATTAAAATAAAAAATAAAATATTATATTTACCTTCTGATGGCCCTTCTGATGGCCCGCGGTGTGCTGGTCTTCGCTTGCCGACAGATCGCGGTGGACTGGAGGACCTGCGCTGACGTCAGTCATGTGACGGCAGGGCCTTCAGTGTACCGCGAGCTGCCGGCAAGCCGAGACGCATCGAATCAAGACTCCAGGGGACATCAGAAGGTAAGTATAGATTTATTTTTTTATTTTTTACCATTCTTTACGGTCACACTATATAAATCCATGCCGTTTGCATGGATTTATATAGTGTAACCAAGTTGACAAACACTTTCCAAGTGATGCTGAAATCGCTTGGAAAGCGGAAATGCATGTGAAGAACGCTTCACATCCGCATGTCCCTGGCAGGAAAAACGCATGTACAATCCGCATGTACAATCCGCATGCGTTTTTTCTGCCAGGGAGATGCAGAAACGCTCAGGAAAAAATCCGGAGCATTTCTGCATCATGGGCACATAGCCCAAAACCAACTAGTGAAGTGAATAACATCTCATGACAATTGCACCCACCATTTATCGAGTGGGTTACATCAAGGGAACAGTCAGTTCTTTAACCCCTTCATGCCATGGCCATTTCTTTCCTTTTTGTTTTTTCCTCCCCTTCCTCCAAGAGCCATAACTTTTTTATTTTTCCATCAATATGGCCATATGAGGGCTTGTTTTTAGCAAGACCAGTTGTACCTCTGAATGACATCATTTATTTTACCATATAGTGTACTGGAAAACCGTGATAAAAATTCCAAGTGCGGTGAAATTGCAAAAAGTGCAATTCCACATTTGTTTTTTGTTTTGTTTTTTTATTTACCATGTTCTCTATATGGTAAAACTGACCTGGCAATACAAAGTCAGTACAAGTACGCAGATGCCAAACATGTATAGTTTATTTTTTATTTAAGTGGTGAAAAAGAAATCTGAAATTTGCATGAAAAGTTTTTGTGTGGAAGACACAGTACTGTGTGGTTCTGTCCGCTGCTCTAAGGAGTTGTTCTAAGGAGTGCTTCCCTCCGCTAAGCTCTGAGCCATTTCTGTGACACAGGTTTAGCACTTTTGCTTTTGTTATCCCTTTTACCCTATGTGGTTGTATATACCATATTGTTTTGTTCAAACTTTGTTACAGCTTTGTATATTTTTTATAAACACTGACTACTTTTCCGGATTAAATATATAAATTTAAAAATAGCTCTGTTCCTTTTGCTCTGTAAACCGCACCCCTGAAGCCATACGCTACCTATAACAGGTATATACAGTTAGGTCCATATATATTTGGACAGAGACAACATTTTTCTAATTTTGGTTCTAGACATTACCACAATGAATTTTAAACAAAACAATTCAGATGCAGTTGAAGGTCAGACTTTCAGCTTTCATTTGAGAGTATCCACATTAAAATTGGATGAAGGGTTTAGGAGTTTCAGCTCCTTAACATGTGCCACCCTGTTTTTAAAGGGACCAAAAGTAATTGGACAATTGACTCCAAGGCTATTTCATGGACAGGTGTGGACAATCCCTTTGTTATGTCTTTCTCGATTAAGCAGATAAAAGGCCTGGAGTTGATTTGAGGTGTGGTGCTTGCATTTGGAAGGTTTTGCTGTGAAGTAAACATGCGGTCAAAGGAGCTCTCCATGCAGGTGAAACAAGCCATCCTTAAGCTGCAAAAACAGAAAAAACCCATCCGAGAAATTGCCACAATATTAGGAGTGGCAAAATCTACAGTTTGGTACATCCTGAGAAAGAAAGAAAGCACTGGTGAACTCATCAATGCAAAAAGACCTGGGCGCCCACGGAAGACAACAGTGGTGGATGATCACAGAATAATCTCCATGGTGAAGAGAAACCCCTTCACAAAAGCCAACCAAGTGAACAACACTCTCCAGGAGGTAGGTCTATCAATATCCAAATCTACCATCAAGAGAAGACTGCATGAAACAAAGGGTGCATGGTGCAAGCCACTCATAAGCATCAAGAATAAAAAGGCTAGACTGGAGTTTGCTAAAAAAAAATCTAAAAAAGCCAGCACAGTTCTGGAAGAACATTCTTTGGACAGATGAAACCAAGATCAACCTCTACCAGAATGATGGAAAGAGAAAAGTATGGCGAAGGCGTGGTACAGCTCATGATCCAAAGCATACCACATCATCTGTAAAACATGGCGGAGGCAGTGTGATGGCTTGAGCATGCATGGCTGCCAGTGGCACTGGGTCACTAGTGTTTATTGATGATGTGACACAGGACAGAAGCAGCCGAATGAATTCTGATGTATTCAGAGCCATACTGTGTGCTCAGATCCAGCCAAACTGATTGGTCATCGTTTCATACTATAGATGGACAATGACCCAAAACATAAAGCCAAAGCAACCCAGGAGTTTATTAAAGCAAAGAAGTGGAATATTCTTGAATGGCCAAGTCAGTCACCTGATCTCAACCCAATTGAGCATGCATTTCACTTGTTAAAGACTAAACTTCAGACAGAAAGGCCCACAAACAAACAGCAACTAAAAACCACCGCAGTGAAGGCCTGGCACAACATCAAAAAGGAGGAAACACAGCGTCTGGTGATGTCCATGAGTTCAAGACTTCAGGCAGTCATTGCCAACAAAAGGTTTTTCAACCAAGTACTAGAAATGAACATTTTATTTAAAATTATTTAATCTGTCCAATTACTTTTGGTCCCTTTAAATACAGGGTGGCACATGTTAAGGAGCTGAAACTCCTAAACCCTTCATCCAATTATAATATGGATACCCTCAAATGAAAGCTGAAAGTCTGAACTTCAACTGCATCTGAATTGTTTTGTTTAAAATTCATTGTGGTAATGTCTAGAACCAAAATTAGAAAAATGTTGTCTCTGTCGAAATATATATGGACCTAACTGTATATTAGTAAGCACAGCCACATTGAAATCCATCAAAAATATATAAGCTTCTGATCACAATGTATCATTTATTCGCTGAATGGGTGATAAAGGCTAGATCCGTTCTACAGAAAGAGGACCCTGGTCTTTTATTCCCCCACCCCAGCACTGCCGCTAGGAGGGGTTGGAATGAAGTGGGGGGAATGGGAGACCTGGGTCCCTGTAATTTGGCAAACCAGGGGTTTGCTCCCGACTGATCTGACATTTAGGCCACGGCCCCACTATCAGTATTTGGTCAGTATTCGGTCAGTATTTTTTCTCAGGAGTGGGAGCCAAAACCAGGTTAGGAACAATCAGAGAAAAAGTATAATATAAACAAGTCACCAATTCTGCATTTATCACCCACTCCTGGTTTTGGCTCCCACTCCTGAGAAAAAATACTGACCAAATACTGATAGTATTTGGCCTTAATCACCTACACAGAGGATAAGTGATATTTGCTCCTGGCAGGAATACCTATCTAACACAATACCAAAATACACTCATGTGCACAAGGCTTTAGTGCATAACGCAATGTACATTGGTGTTCTACATATCATTGTATTGATAGATGAAGAAAGAAAAAAATCATGTGACTGGGGAGTGTGGCATAAAAAATAAGATATATTGTGCTTGTGAGTTCATTACTCTGAAGGGGTTTTCCAGGACTATGGGCCCAAAAACTGACAGAAATGTAATTGGTAACTACCCACCCATCTTTTCTACTGGTGCCGACTGTGCTGAGCAGTCACAGACAATTCCTGCCGCTGATTCACATCGACAGAGCAGCTCTTCTTCTTCCAGGCTGCTCTGCGGATTTGGCGTGACTGCCAACATCATGCTGATTCACAGCCGGCTCCCCTACAGTTACGCAGGCAGTCTATGACCTCTCTGTGCCGGCAGAGATCAGCGGCAGGCAGAACAAGCAGGTAGTTAGCAACTACCTGCCTGTTAGTTTTTAGGCCCATAGTAAAAAAAAAAAAAAAATGGTCCTCAATAACCCCTTTAATTCTGTACATCAAATAATGGAAAAGCAAAGCATATTCGCCGTTCATTGCTGAATGGTAGCAAATGCAGGGACAGTTAATATCTAAAAATAAGAATGTATGTATATTATAAAATAATCAATATACAAGTACCTTGTTTAACCATTTCAAGCCTGGAATACAGTCCCTATTTATCTGTTCTTCTAACCAGGGCCGCATACGCATCCGTTCCACAGGCATGTTTCCAGGAATGAAAGCTGGAACCTGGAAGAAAATATTTTTTGTTATTATTGTTGTTTTTATTGCTAGACAAAGAGTCCTTTAATGCGAAAAAGGAAGCATTACTGTAAACTTGGACAAAAAACTAAAATCACTCCAGTAGTAAACGTGATGGAAGCCGATGTGTCTTATCATGGCATGCCAGAACGGTTCTTCTCACTCAGGCCTCTGTATTTATAGAGCGTCCATCGCCTTTCATCACGGCTTTGATGAGTGGCTTACATTTACAATACGAGGCGACTTCTACTAAGAAGAAAGTGCACATTTAAACAGTATAGGAAATAACACACTCTGAACGGAGTGATGTCCACTATAGTTCATAGAACGTTTCTGGCTGCTTCATTTAGGAACAAGTAGAGGCCCTATATAAAAAGAATTGTTTTAGCATTTTTGTCCAAAAATAATTATGCAAATTGCCCGTTCAGAGAGTAAGAGGACTAGAACTCTATAGCGCAACCTGTTGGAAGCAGCGATCCTACAAGTCACTATTGACCCTTATAGGATCGCTGCTTCCAACAGGTGGCGCTATACAGTTCTAGTCCTCTTCCTCTCTAAAGATTTGCATATTTAATAATAATATTTAATTAAATTTCCCAGAGGTGCATTGCACTGCGAATAAGCCTCCTTACATTGACGTGCCAGAGCTGGTATTACACGCTCCACAATTAGAAACATTACCTCTTAGACCTCCGTAAAAAAAAAAATACACTTTTTTCATATTTTTCCCAGTCGAGTCAATAAAAAAATATTAGGATTGTCTGGTTTAAAAAAAACATTTTTCATATACCCTATTAATGAACTCTGAATTAATAAAGAGGGTCGTCCCTGTACAGAATGCGAATCTAAAAATCAAAGCGCTTGTAAGACACATCTAGGGCCATAACTAGAACAGCCAGGGCTCCATTGCTACCCCTTAAATGCCCTCCTTTCCCTTCCACGTGACATCCTGCCCTGAAGTAGGATTGGAAGGGACATATACCTATAGGTTTAGATATTAGGAAATAGGAAAAATTTGTTTAATGCTAATTAAAACTTCCCTGCTGGTGAAAATAAATGGATGGGTCAGTAGCACTAATCTTCTTACTACAATAGGGAGGTAATAGTTAACAGTATGCTCCTGTTAGTGTTTCTATGCCACATGTCCATTATACACACAGCTCTGCAGCTTCCACAATATGTTCACACACCTCTTCTGTATGCACAGACAGTTCTGTTACCCAAACTGTACACACAGGGTTGCCAATCATACAGAAATTCCAGGAGTCGTAAAAATAAGGCACTTTTTTGCCCTGTCTATAAAAAAAAAAAAAAAAAAAAAGTAAAGAGTCTATGATTTATTTGAAGCTGGAGAAACTCATACAGATTACCGTATTATGACTGTAATTATCATTTTACAGTTTAGAATGAATGCAGCGGATATCTCTATATCAGAATAATGGGTTGTATACATGAAGGCCTTAGGTATCCATGGTTACGGCCACTAGCAACTATTTGTTACTATATCAGTGGTCGTAACCATGGATACTGAAGGTCCTGCAATACATGCACATGGGGTAAGTGAAATAGCGAACCAGAAGAGCTATACTACATTTCTAATTGGAGGAATTTGCTAATATTATTATTACTACAACTACTACTTATTGTGATAGGATCTTGGAAAACCATAGTAAATTATTAAAGGGGTATTCCCATGTGTCCATAAAAAAATATTGTCTGTCAGATTTTTTATAAGCGGTCTAGAAAAACTAAAAAGTCAAGTTGGCAATTCTGGTTGCATGGATTCTGGTTGCAGCGATCAGGCCCCTGCAGTGAGGTCGCTGATCGCTGCAAAATGTCCTGGACCATTTTTTGGTCTTTGCCCTCCCGCTGTTCAGCACACATCGCTGTGTGTGACCAGCGGGACCAGCGATCAGGCTGGTAACCATGATAAACAGCGGGTTACTAGGGGCACACGCACACTTAGTAACCCGCAGTTTATCATGGTTACCACTCTGCTACAGTGAGCAGTAACCTTCCACTCACTGTAGCAGAGTGGTAACCATGATAAACAGCGGGTTACTAGGTGTGCGTGTGCCCCTAGTAACCCGCTGTTTATCATGGTTACCAGCCTGCTCCTGCTTCAGCAGGCTGGTAACCAGGAGCAGGACATCGTGGAAAGATTCTTTCCTCGATGTCGCTGCTCCCCTGATCGCTGGTGAGCCTGCCTGTTTGACAGCTCACCAGCGACCACATAGCAACGCAGCAACGATCCCTGAAGGTCGTATCGTAGTCGGGATCGCTGTAGCGTCGCTAAGTGTGACGGGGCCTTAAGTGACCAAGAATGAGAAGGAGTTAAATAAAGATCAAACAAGTGTAACTGGAAAACACAGAGTGTGTAAATGCTTATGCAGTGCCTCATGGGGCTCATATCAAAAAGCAAACAAGATTTTGCACAAACTTCCAAAAGTTTAGTTTTCCCTTAACCCTGTAAAGTAATGTTGGTATTCACAACATCCACCAATGTCAATATGAGAAGGGCTTGAACGGATCTTTTAATAGGTAGTAAGGAAGCGTAAATGTGTCATACATAAGCAATATTAAACTGTTACATTACCAGAAAATGACATTTAGGCTATGTGCCCACGATGCAGAAATGCTCAGGATTTTTTCCTGAGCGTTTCTGCATCTCCCTGGCAGAAAAAAAACGCATGCGGATTGTACATGCATTTTTCCTGACAAGGACATGCGGATGTGAAGCGTCCTTCACTTGCATTTCCGCATGTGTGTGGGGCGCACTAGCCCTCCCTGAGCTGTGGGGTTACTCGGAGCCGGGTCAGTGTAGGGGTCGCGGGGGATGCAGTCGTGGCCTCGACCCGTTCCGTGCCCATTGCTGTCACAATAAAAAGAAGGTATTGGGCTTTCAAGGATGAGTGGTATTTCGACTACGCCACCTGTGGTCTCCGGTAATGGACACCGGCGCTGCAACAGTCCACTGAGGCTGGTGTCAGGGGCAGCTAAGATGGAACGGCTCCCCACAGGCTGAGCAGGCCTCAGGGCAGAGAGAAGGAATGGTGGGTGCAGTGCCGCGCAGGAAATAACAAGTGGAGGCGGTGTATGAAGTCATCCAGGTCTTTACTCACTTCAGATGAACTTTCAGCCGCAAAGCTTCTCTCTGCTACACACGGCGTACTGCGGCCACCGGCAAGGGGGTTCAGCACTTCACAGGTAGATCAGGAGCACCTGTCGAGATCCCTCTGGTGTGTGTTCCTCTCCTTGGTAAGTTCTCCCACTGAGTCTTCTCCTGACTGTGTGTGGTATGAACGTGGTGTAAGGCCGGGTCCCACTGGATAAACGCAGTTTAAGAGATACAGGTGGCGACTCCGCTCCGTCCGTATCCCCCTGGGATCCTTTTGCCTGTGGAGCCTATCTCCTCCGCTCCCCTCCAAGGCCTTCTTAGGTCAGGACCTTGACCGGGTAGAGACAGTGGTTAACTCTGACCCGCTCCTCGTCTCAAGGCCAGAGTACGAGGACCGCGAACCTTCCGCCAGCTACAGCCTCTTGCTGGACCCTGACAGAAGACCCTCAATCAAAGATCTTGAACTTAAGATGGCCGTAGATTAAATATGAATGAATAAGTGTTTTCTAAAAGTGTGTCCTCCACCCTCACCCACTACATGGTTCCCCCTATCTTTGGTTCCCCCCCATCTCCTCTATCCCGGACCGGGGCAGCACCCTAGTGCATTTAGGCCCCCTTCAGGACAGGAGTGGTGAAGTGGTGTCCTGAAAGATGCTCCATCCTTACCTGGAAGAGGAGATACCACACCTCAATCTGAGGTGCAGTACCCCTGTGGCAACTGAACCCTCAAGGGCGCCACACATGCGGGTTGACAAGCGCTTTCCAAGCGATTTTAGCATCACTTGGAAAGTGCTTGACAACTTGGTCACACTATATAAATCCATGCAAACAGCATGGATTTATATACTGTGACCCGAGAAAATGTAAAAAAATAAAAAAATATATACTTACCCTCTGATGGCCCGCGCTGTCTTGCTTCGCTCGGTCCCGGCTGCCGGCAGCGGTACACTGAAGGACCTGCCGACGTCAGCGTCACGTGACCCGTCACATGACTCTGACATCAGCACAGGTCCTTCATTCCATCGCGAAGTTCCGGGAAGCAAGGAGGAGCGCAGCGCGGGCCGCCAGAAGCTAAGTATACATTTATTTTTTATTTTATTCTTTTTTTACAGCTTTTGTTAATGGTACCTGGGTGTGGATGAGACTCTCCTCTCCTCTACACCCGGGTACCATCCGCACATTAGAACGCGCCAATTACGCAAGTACAGATGCAGTCTTGCGGAATTGGCACGTTCTAATGCAAGTCAATGGTGGCGAAAACGCAGCACTTCCGCAAAATAATTGGTAGTGCTGCGTTTTTTTCCGCAATGATAATTCGCAGCGGAAATTTCCGCAGCATGTGCACAGCACATGTGGATTATCATTGGAGAACATGGCAGGCCTTCTACCATGCGTTTTTAAAGCGTTTCTGCAGCGTTTTTGCCGCTGCGGAAACGCTTAAAAAACGCATCGTGGGCACACAGCCTTACTATTACTTAAATAGGTTGTCCCATCGCAGACATTTATGATGTGCTCACAGGATATATCATAAATGTTTCATATACAGTCATGACCAAAAGTGTTGACACCCTTGAAATTTTTCCAGAAAATAAAAATTTCTCCCAGAAAATTATTGCAATTACACATGTTTTGTTCTACACGTTTATTTCCTTTGTGTGTATTGGAACAACACAAGAAAACAGAGAAAAAAAAAAGGCAAATTGGACATAATTTCACACAAAACCTCAAAATGGGCCGGACAAAATTGTTGCACCCTCAACTTAATATTTGGTTGCACACCCTTTGGAATAAATAACTGCAATCAATCGTTTCCTATAACCATCAACAAGCTTCTTACACCTCTCAACTGGAATTTTGGACCACTCTTCTTTTGCAAACTGCTCCAGGTCTCTCATATTTGAAGGCGTCTTCTCCCAACATCAATTTTAAGATCTTTCTACAGGTGTTCAATGGGATTTAGATCCGGACTCATTGCTGGCCACTTCAGAACTCTTCAGCACTTTGTTTCTATCAATTTCTGGGAGCCTCTAGAAGTATGTTTGGGGTCATTGTCCTGCAGGAAGACCCATGACCTAGAACGCAAACCCAACTTTCTGACACAGGGCACTACATTGCGACCCAAAATCCTTTGGTAATCTTCAGATTTCATGATGTCTTGCACACAGTCAAGAAACCCAGAGGCAAACCCCAAAACATCTTTTAACCTCCACCATATTTGACTGTAGGTATTGTGTTCCGTTCTTTGCAGGCCTCATTCCGTTTTCGTTAAACAGTAGAAAGATGTTTTTTACCAAAAAGCTCTATCTCAGAAGGATTTTAGCTTACTCGCATACATTTTGTCAAACTGCAGTCTAGCTTTTTTATCTGTCAGCAGTGGGGTCCTCCTGGCTCTCCTGCCATAGCGTTTAAATTTCATTCAAATGTCGACGGATAGTTCGTGCTGACATGGATGCACCTTGAGCCTCCAGGACAGCTTGAATTTCTTTGGAACTTGATTGGGGCTGCTTATCCACCATCTGGACTATTCTGTGTGGCAACCTTTCATCATTTTTTTCTGATGTCCACATCCAGGGAGATTAGCTACAGTGCCATGGGTTGTAAACTTAATTATGTTATGCACCATAGACAAGGAACATCAAGATCTCTGGAGATAGACTTGTAACCTTGAGATTGTTGATATTGTTCAACAATTTTGGTTCTCAAGTCCTCAGACAGTTCTCTTCTCCTCTTTCTGTTCTCCATCCTTAGTGTGACCATGATACACAGACACACAATGCAAAGATTGAGTCAACTTCTTCCTTTTTTATCTGGTTGCAGGTGTGATTTTCATATTGCCCAAACCTGTTACTTGCCACAAGTGAGTTTGAACTAGCATCACATACTTGAATCAAAGTTGTTTACCCACAATTTTGGAAAAGTGCCAACAATTTTCTCCGGCCCATTTTTTCAGGCTGTGTGTGAAACTATGTCCAATTTGCCTTTTTTTTTCAGGGTTTTTTTTGTGTTGCTCCACTATACACAAAGGAAATAAACGTGTATAACAAAACGTGTAATTGCATTATTTTCTGGGAGAAATACTTCATTTTCTGGAACAACTTCCAGGGTGCCAACACTTTCGGGCATGACTATATGTGGCTCTAACCCCTCGGACTCTGTCTTTTGCTGATGAGAACGTAGTGCTTGCTGGGCACATGTGATTTTCTATATGCATTTCTACAAGAGTTATGTCACGTGGATATGACAAATATTTGCTTTTGCAAAAAGCCTTTAGATCTAATAATTTTTATACATTTTTGCTGTGTAGACTGACACAGGATCATCACAATAAAAACTGCATACATCATTTAATAGATTACTTAGACCCCATGAGACTGGTGTACTTACTTTAAAAAATCCATGTCAGACTCACTGTATGATCTTTTTCTTTAAGTATAATGGGGTTCTCACCAAATTTACATTTTTTTGTGAAGTAGGCAACCAGGGGATTAGAGCAATAAAAGAATGCATAGTCACTCTCACACTACTCTCACTCCGGCGGTCTCGGATGTGAACGGCAGCTCAGAGAAGGGTCAGTGCATAAGTATGCATTCTATTATTTTAACCTCTGACAGCTCTTGTGTGCCCCTCCTCCCTTCTGCTGCTGAAATCTCACACTGCTCAGTACAAGCTGCAGCTGTCAGGCTGGGTGGGCAGTACTGAACATATTTGAGCACATGAACTCTTTTTTTAGCTGGACTCATAAAATTATCATTTTAATATCAGGATTATACAGACATACTGACATGGATTTTCAATATAGGCACACCAGTCTCATATGATGAAAGACACCCATTTACAGTCCTGCTCATCATTATTGGCACCCATGAAGTTTAAGTACATAATGTGGAATATCTCCTGAAAAATATGACTCAAGTGAAACAGTTTTTTTTGCATAGAGCATTAGTGTTAAATACAAAAGAGCAAATGATAAACAATAAATTCAAAACAAAAACCAATGGGAGGGAAAAATAGAAAAACCTAAAGCTTACTGTGACACTGGTATTGGCGCCCTTTACATTAATCTAGTATGGAAACACATTTTAACTCGCCTGAGGTAAATCACAAAAGAGATTCATCTGATTAATTGTCGGTGCCCATGTGACATGAATTAGCCAATGAATGATGATTTCAGTGTTTTAAAAAGCCACATGGTAGTCTCTGGTCCTTTGTCACAATGATAAAAGACAAATAAGCTGTCTGAGGACATCAGAACTACTATTGTTAGCAAACACAAGACATCCAAAGTGTATAAGGCTATGTGCCCACGTTGCATTTATGAAGCAGAAAATTTCTGCTGCATAAATGCAAGTCCTCTCCCGGAAAAACGCATGCGGAATTCCGCACGCGTTTATCGCGCATTTTTCGCGCGTTTATCACGCGTTTTCCACATGCGGAATTGCCTTGCGTTTTTTATGCATTGGACTAAGGCAATTCCGCTTGCGGAAACGCAAAATTAAATGACATGCTGCGGATTTTTGAACGCGGCATAAACGCTGCGGAAAAATCCGCAGCATGTGCATAGAAGTTGCGGAATCCCATTGGGGACCATGGGGTGCGGATATACATGCGTTTTTCAAGCGTTTACGCTGCGGAAATTCCGCAGCATATACGCTTGAAAAATGCTACGTGGGCACACAGCCAAAGGCCATCTCCAAAGACATTGTTATCCCAGTTTCAAGAGTGTGCAATGTTATTAAGAAGTTTGCCAAGTATGGAACCGTCAAGAACCTCTCTAAACATGGAGGAAAGAGGAAAATTGGCAAGAGAGGTCTTTGAAGGTTGGTGCGAATTGTGGAAAAAATACCACGTCAAATATCTAAAGACCTGAGGGCCAACCTAGAACAGTCTGGGGTCATGGTTTCAACAAGTACCATATGCCGCACACTAAACCAAGCAGAGCTTTATGGGTGAAGGCCAAGGAAGAAACCATTGCTGAAGAAGAGACATAAAAAGGAAGGACTGATCTTTCCCAAAGAGTACCTTGACAAACCACAATCCTGGGAAAATGAATGACAGATGAAATGAAAATAGAGCTTTTTGGCAATGCAAAGAAACAGTTTGTTTACAGACGGTAAGGTGTTCTTATAAGCTTCATTGCGCCAACAGTTAAGCATGGTGGAGAATCCATAATGCTGTGGGTTTGCTTTGCTGCGTCTGGTACAGGAGGCCTTGACCGTATCACAGGAATCATGAAAATCACAATTATGAGATTTTAGAGTGAAATGTCCTGCCCAGTGTAAGAACACTTGGTTTGAGTCAAAGATCATGGGTCCTCCATCAAGACAATGACCCAAAGCACACATTCAAAAGTACAGGAATTGTTGAAAAAGAAAAAATGGACTGTTTTAAAATGGCCAGCAAAGAGTCCTGACCTCAATTCCATTGAAAATCTTTGGGTGAGCTGAAATCTGCCATTGGGGAAAAAGAACCCTGCAAACATTCAAGAGCTTGAACAAACTGCAACGGAAGAGTGGGAGAAAATTTCAGCTGAGAAGTGCAAGAAGCTTATAGATGGCTGCAAGAAATGTTTGGAGGCTGTCAGCAGAAGACCGCGGTGTCTGATGAAAATCTATAGTCAATTAAATTCTATTACCAGTGTAAATCTCAAAGACTCGCATCTGTGTCTTTTAGCTGCTTAACGATATAGCTCCCACGGTATCCTGCTGTATGATAGGGCAGCATGGTGGCTCAGTGGTTAGCACTGCAGCCTTACAGCGCTGAGGTCTGGGGTTCAAATCCCACCAAGGACATCATCTGTAAGGAGTTGGTATGGGTTTCCTCCAGGTTCTCCGGTTTCCTCCCAAAAGCCAAAGACATGCTGATAGCGAATGTAGATTGTGAGTCTCAAAGAAGACAGTGCTGAAAATGTCTGTAAATTGTCTGAATTGTAAAGCGATGTGGAATATGTTGGTGCTATATAAATAAAAAGATTATTATTTATTTCACCTAGGAATAGGGTCAAGTGATATAATTACATGACCTGGGCTCTGCGGGTATACAGGTATATTATGTGATCACTCGTCACATTGTTTGGATGAGTTGTGCCTGCACCTGTATTGTGAAAAGATGACGAAAGGGTTTCTGAATTCAGGGATTGTGTAACTTTAAATGACCTGATACATGAGCAGTGCTTCACCTTTTTACAGATTGCAGCAAGAAAAGTTTATTGCAAAACAGTACTGCACAAAAGCATGCAGCATACTGTATTACATATCTTACGGAAATTGCTCAACAATTTCATGTAACACATGAGCATATGACTATTGCTCCCACACTGATTGCTAACCAAGAGTCATTGTTTCCCTTCAGCACTTATATTGATAAGGTCAAGAATGTAATCGCTAAACCGATGAACGTTTATATCAGGCCAGATATTGCACAATGTAAACCACAGATGGCTAAAGCTAGAAAAATTCACAAGAAAGAAAGTAATAACGAAAATTACTTAAAAGGGGTTATCCAGGTCTAAATTATTTTTTTACTATGAGACAAAAAAACTAACAGGCAGGTATTTAACTAGTTAGCAACTATCTGCCTGTTCTATCTTGTGCTGTCTCAGAGCAATCACGGACCGCTCCTGCCGGCGATTCAGCTGCTCCACTTCAACAGAGCAGCTCTTCTTCTTCCACTCTGCTCCGTCAATGGGGCATTACAGCGGATGTCATGCTGATTGACAGACAGCTTCCTGCAGTTAGGCAGCGGGGAGCCAGACGTCAATCAGCATGACATCGGCAGTCACGTCCCGTCAGAGCAGAGCAAAACAGAAGGAGCCGCTCTATCGATGTGACCTCAGTGAAAGCCGCTGAATCGCTGGGAGGAGCGGTCTGTGACAGCTCTGTGCTGGCAGAGATCTGCTCTGGGCAGAACAGGAAGATAGTCAGTAACTAACTGCCTGTTAGTTCTTCGGCCAATAGTAAAATATTAATATAGTCCTGGATAACCCCTTTAACAGGTTAGTGCTCCCATTCACATTAGGCTAATGTAGGCTGAACCCGTTGATATCAATGGGTTCTGCTAACAGTCTAATTTGTATGGGCAACTAATGTTTGAGACAGATCAATCGCGAAAGTCAAGACAAGCCACTAGCTGATGTGTCAGTCAGCTCTTCTGTGTATGGGAGCATTGGCTGAGATGTCTGGGAGCGTTCGTCGGTTAACTATTTAATATAATATGTTTAATATGCTTGACTAACCTTCTTACTAAATATGCAGATTGTGGGATAACCTAGGGGTCTAATGGCTTGGACACCCAGTGTTCCCAAGAACTCCAGAGTCTCATCTTGAATGTAACAGAAGTGAAAATTCTCAACCTCCACTCCATTCATTTTATATGGAACTATTCAGCCATTTCTGGCAGTCTCAGACAATTAATGGAGTAAATGTCGAGCATACTCACCTCCGCTCCATTCAAGACAGATCTATAGAGCCCTAATTTTTTTTGATTGATGGGGGTTGCAGCAGCTGGACCCCAGCTGTCAGTAAGTTACGCATATTCAGTGGGTTATTAACATTACATTTTGTTAATAACCTTTTAATTTGAAAAAAAAAAGTAGTTAGCTAGCTGTATGTATGCTATTGTCATCTGCCACTTTTCTAAACAAAGATCAAACAAGTCTAATTTGGTGCGACTTTGAAGTCCTGCCCTTTGATATGATTTATTCTTTTTTATGGTAAAAGTATAACTACCATAAATAAATGTACCTTATTGTCTGTACTTTATCAGTATGCTAAAATGTATCCTAGTTATTAACATACATTTTCAGCATTAAATATGTAAAACCAATGTTACCATAACTTGTGTCAAAGACAAATAATTCCAAAAAAGGGCGAAGTGGTCAATATTAGCAATTCACTACTGGGAATGAAAAGAAATCTGGAAGCAGATTTGTGGGAAATGGATAAAAGTCTCCCTGGGGTCATTTCCCTTCTCTTTCTATTCTGGTTTGAGTCACTGGAGAAGGAGATTACAAAGAAAAGCCAAAAAAGCTGCATCCAAATATGCTGGAGAGTAAGAAATTGTGACGTATTCTGTACCAGTAGCTTCACATAATAGGTAATATCTTGTGTGCAGAAGGATAGGTACATATGTGCATCCATTATTATCATATTTCCCTTCACATTAAATGTACCACAAATTATTCATCCACTTCATACGATGTCCTATTACAATGTAAAGTTAGTGGAAAAATCACTTATACATATAATACAATTGTAAATATAGGGTAAGAAGTCTTATTTTATAGCTCTGGTGTAATGTAAACTAGTATATGCACAGTAGAACTTAAGCATTTGTGAACCCATCAGAATTTTCCATATTTATATATAACTTTGATCTTAAACCACATCAGATTTTCACACAAGTCCTAAATATAGAAAGAGTGAACCAAATCAAATTAGAGTTTGATGTTTTCAATCAATGGGATGACAATCAGGTGTGAGTGGGCAGCCTGTTTTATTTAAAGAACAGATCTTCCCAACACGTTTGTAGAAGTGTTTCATAGCACAAACAAAGAAGATTTCTGAGAACCTTAAAAGAAGAGTTGCTGAAGCTCAATAGGCTGGAGAAGGTTACAAAACCATCTCTAAAGAGTTTGGACTCCACCAATCCAGTCAGACAGATTGTGAACAAATGGAGAAAATTAAAGACCATTATTTCCCTTACCAGGAGTGGTCAACCAACAAAGATCACTCCAAAAGAGCTGAATAATAGTCTGTAAAATCACAAGAGAATGCAAGGTAACCTCTCCGCAATTACCTAACTAAGCAACCCAAGGTAACCTCTCACATAAGCTAATGTTAGGCTGTGTGCCCACGATGCGTTTTTTAAGCGTTTCCGCAGCGGCAAAAACGCTGCAGAAATGCTTAAAAAACGCATGGTAGAAGGCCTGCCATGTCCCCCAATGATAATCCGCATGTGCTGTGCACATGCTGCGGAAATTTCCGCTGCAGATTATCATTGCGGAAAAAAACGCAGCACTACCAATTATTTTGCGGAAGCGCTGCGTTTTCGCCGCCATTGACTTGCATTGGAACGCATGGATTCCGCATTACTGTATATGTAGATGCGCATTCCATGCGTTCCAATGTGCGGATGGTACCCGGGTGTGGAGGAGAGGAGACTCCCATCCAGACCCAGGTACCATAGAACCTGTAAAAAAAAAGAATAAAATAAAAAATATGTTATATTTACCTTCTGGCGGCCCCCGGTGCACTCGTCCTCCCTTGCCGGCAGATCGCGATGGACTGAAGGACCTGCGCTGACGTCATAGTCATGTGACGGGTCACGTGGTCCTTCAGTGTACCGCGATCTGCCGGCAGCCAGGGCGGAGGGAAGCAAGACTACGGGGGCCATCGGAAGGCAAGTATAGATTTTTTTATTTTTATTTTTTTGGCCTTCTTACAGTCACACTATATAAATCCATGCCTTTTGCATGGATTTATATAGTGTGACCAAGTTGTCAAGCACTTTCCAAGTGATGCTAAAATCGCTTGGAAAGCGCTTGTCAACCCGCATGTGGAAATGCATGTGAAGAACGCTTCACATCCGCATGTCCCTGGCAGGAAAAACGCATGTACAATCTGCATGCGTTTTTTCTGCCAGGGGAGATGCAGAAACGCTCAGGAAAAATCCGGAGCATTTTTGCATCGTGGGCACATAGCCTTTCTGTTCATGAGTCCACCATCAGGAGAACACAATGGAGAGCATGGCAGGATTGCAAGTAGAAAGTCTCTGCTCTCCACAAAGAACCTTGCTGCCTATCTGCAGTTTGCTAAAGATCACCTAGACAAGTTAGAAGGTTATTGGAATACTGTTTTGTTGATGAATGAGACCAAAATCAAGCTTTTTGGTTTAACCCCCTAGTGACTGGACCAATTTTTTAAAATCTGGCCAGTGTCACTTTATGTAGTAATAACTCTGGAATGCTTCACCACATCCCATTGATTTGGAGATTGTTTTTCTGTGACACAATACTTTAGAATAATGGTAAATTTAGGTTGATTTGTTTTGCGTTTATAAAAAATATCAGAAATTTGACAAAAATGTTTTAAAAATTGAAATTTTCAAACTTTGAATGACTATCCCTTTAATCCCAATAGTCATACCACAAAAAAGCATTAATAAATAACATTTCCCTCATGTCTGCTTTACATCAGCACCATTTGTAAAGTAGTGTTTTATTTTGTTAACATTTTAGAAGGTTTAAAAATGTGGCAGCAATTTTTCATTTTTCCAAGGAAATTTACAAAGCTTATTTTTATAGGGACCTGTTCAGTTTTGAAGTGACTTTAGGGGTCCTATATGTTGGAAACCACCCAAAAGTCATACCATTTTAAAAACCGCACCCCTCAACATATTCAAAATTGCTTTCAGGTAGTTGGTTAACCCTTCTGGTTATTTTCAGGAAGTAATGGAAACTGGCATGACAGGAATGAAAACTTTTTTTTTTACCTCCTAAATTTTGATAAATTCTGAACAGGCCGCTATAGCCGGCAGACTCTAAGGCCGTTATTTGGCCATGAGCTGCCATGGCAAACATCAGGACCACACAATCAAGATCTCAGGGTGCCGATAAGGTTAAACAGGGAGCCCCCACACTCTGTTAACCATTTAGATTCTGTAGTCACTATTGACAGCAGAATTTAAGGGGTTAAAACGCAGGGCTGTGGAGTCGGTAAGCCAAACCGCCGACTCCGACACCTCAATTTTCATGCCACCGACTCCACAACTCAGACCCCCTCATACATGGCTCATGTTTAAAATGATAAATTTACTGTAGCACAGATTAATCTGAGCTAAAAGTCTAGACCAGTGTTTCCCAAACTCCAGTCCTCACGGACCCCACGGGTCATGTTTTCAGGATTTCCATAGTATTGCACAGGTGATGGAAGTATCATCAAGGCATCAGGAATTCTCTCACCTGTGCAATACTATGGAAATCCTGAAAACATGACCTGTGGGGTCCGTGAGGACTGGAGTTTGGGAAACACTGGTCTAGACCCTTAGATCAGGAATAGGACATTTCATCACTTTCCCAAATTCTTATGAAAAAATATTCCCCACAAACTGCATTGAACTACTGTACCCAATTTATTATATATTTTAGGAGTCGGTCCATTTTATACAGACTCCACCAAAATAGGCTCCGACTCCACAGTCCTGGTTAAATGGTCATGGTCAGTGCCAACACTGATCGTGGCTGATGAAGCAAGTTGTCAGCTATAGTGTACAGCAAGTTGTCAGCTATAGTGTACAGCTGACAGCTACAGGCTTGTCACCTGTCGGGGAACGCTAGTCTCTTATATCGCAGTTTAGTAAAAAAAGACGTCTATTGGTCACCAAGGGGTTAAATCAAAAGCATTAAGTTCGGAGAAAGAAAACACTTCATTACTGCATAAAAACTTCATACCATCTGTGAAACACAATAGTGGTAGTATCATGGTTTGGTCCTGTTTTGCTGGATCGGGTTATTATCTGTATCATAGATACAAGCGAGCTAAGGCCCCATCACACTTAGCGACGCTACAGCGATCCCGACAACGATACGACCAGTCAGGGATCGTTGCTGCGTCGCTATGTGGTCGCTGGTGAGCTGTCAAACAGGCAGGCTCACCAGCGATCAGGGGAGCATCGCGGAAAGAATCTTTCCACGATGTCCTGCTCCTGATTACCAGCCTGCTGAAGCAGGAGCATCCTGGTAACCATGATAAGCAGCGGGTTACTAGGTGCACACGCACACCTAGTAACCCGCTGTTTATCATGGATACGAGCCTGCTATGGTGAGCAGGAGGTTACCGCTCACCGTAGCAGAGTGGTAACCATGATAAACAGCGGGTTACTAAGTGCGCGTGTGCCCCTAGTAACCCGCTGTTTATCATGGTTACCAGCCTGATCGCTGCTCCCGCTGGTCACACACAGCGATGTGTGCTGAACAGCGGGAGGGCAAAGACCAAAAAATGGTCCAGGACACTTTGCAGCAATCAGCGACCTCACAGCAGGGGCCTGATCGCTGCAAAGTGTCACACACAGCGACATCGCTGGTGAGGTCGCTGTTGCGTCACCAAAACCTTGACTCAGCAGCGATCTCGCTATGTGAGACGGGGGCTTTAATCACATTACAGCAGTGCGTTATCCCTCCTAAGAGATAGGAACAGTTCAAAGTATTCATTCATGTCTTTCAAATTCCATGTCATTTAAGGTTTGAAGAGAGTGGTAAGAAATGCAAAGATAAAGATGTATTGACAGTGAACAACACAATAAGCAAATCAACAAATTGTGGGCAACTGTTTCTGTCGGATTTATACCATCTATCAAGCACCTGAAATATGGAAAGAACAGTGTCTTGTTTCAAGAATTTCAAAACGTTTCACTGGTTCACTTCATGTGTGTCCCTGCTTTCCAACATGGACCCAGTATCCCGAGTGTAACTTACAGAACATGTGGAACAAGACATCCATAACCACCTTGGTTAAGGATAGGGACGCAAATAAGAAATAATCATTTTACAGGGTAAATTATTCATATTTTAGTTTCCTGAACTCATGTAAACAAAATATTGGATTTATTAAGGTACCTTCAGAACTGTTTGATTTTGAGTTAGATTTTAATTAAAAGGCTTATTCCCAAGTTTATAAGTTATCCTCTATTAATAGGAAAGGAAATAAATTACTGTTCCCTGGAGGCCGAGTGCTTGGACCCCCAGTGATCCTGACAATGAGACGGAAACACATGAACCCAGCTTTGCAGAACCCCATCTTGAATAAAGCTGAGGTGCGCAAGTCTGACTTCCACTCCATTCATAGTCTTTGGATCTGCAGAAGAAAGGGAAGTACAGCGCTCGGTTGTTTCCAGCTAAACAATTTTTGCAGTTGGGTTTTACTAAAAATTTTGCACCACTTGACTCTTACAAGCTCCTTGCACATTAGTAACTGCAGAAAGAGATTAGCTGACAATTATCAGTTAGCTCATTGTGGCAGAGTTTATAGCTCTGTTACTTTCTGAACTCCTCTGTACTGATTTATGAGCAGAGACCACATGCAAGTTGAATTTAATTTTGATATCGTCATAAATCAACCATAAGGAGCTCAGAAAAAGATAGATAAAAGGAGTTACAACCTCTCCATCTGAACAAGCTGACGGACTATTCTCAGTTGACCCACTTCACAGCCAACAATGTGCAAATGAAAAAAAAAAAAGAGCTAGGTGCAAATGGTTCAGGCCTGGGACAAGTGGGGTGTCCGTGTGTCCTCTATAAGAGAGTCACTGACATCTGACTTCTCTGGCAGCAGCTTATCTCTGCCCTGGACATAAGGATTGGCTACTGAAATTCAACAACTCCCTCTCTCCCCCGTCATCATCTATCATGAGAGTGAGAGTTGGGAGGTTCCCATACACATTACACTGTCGATATCGGAGGGTTCCATCTATTTTTAGTCTAATATGTATGCGAGCCTTTAGAAAAGGCTTCTAAAAAAGAATGAAAAGGGTGTTTAAAGAGAACATCACAGGTTGGCAGTAAGTTCTGTAACCCTGTTCCAAGGCGAGAGAGCCATGTAGGAAAATTTGTGGCAAATGTCCACATTCTTGACACACAAAAAAGGCTGGATTGATTTGCTCACCTTGTGCTCAGAGCACACAAATGGAACTACAAAGTCCAAGCAACAGGTAAAGATGTCCCAGTTGGAAGCTTTTGTCATGTGTACTTTTCCATTAAAGGGAACCTGTCAGGCAATTCATGCTGTCCGTCCAAACCACAGGCAACATGAATCTCAGCCTCCTTGCATAATAGTAGGTCGGTATAATATTCTCTGAAATGTTCTGGAGTTTTGGACAATGTGCACTTTTAGGATCTGCCTGGGGCCCATAGACTGATACCAGACTAGGCCAGCGCAACTCTCAGCCGGCTCTGGTTTAGGATTATTCCCCTCTCTCCATTCTGAAGGACGCTGGGCTTAGTCAACTACTCATGTATATGGGAGAGGTAAGGAGGAATAGTTGTCGAATGACAGTTATCTGAAATTAAGTGTTATTTTCATAAGAGAATAATTTTGCAACATCTTTTCTCACAACTCTGCATTCTATTATTCATCCTTTATGCCTCCTAACCATGTATGAATTATCTGGCAACTGGGTGTTAGGTACCAGCTGAGCGCGTATGCCTATATGGTATAACATTGCTAAACGGTTTTAGCAGTGTCAGGCTGTGACGGGACACATCCCATCGACAAAGGGAAAGGTACCAGCCAATTGTACATTTTAAAAATTTTCTAAGAGGAAAAACAGATAGAAGTGCGGTGGCCGTGCACGTGATGCAGACAGTGTGGTAACTATTCCATCTGTCGTAAAATTGTATTACGCGAAAGAAAAAAGTATCCCTGGATTCCAGTCTTTATTGCTACAATTGACTCATCTGATAAAGTCTGAGAATTGTCCACGTACAGCAATGTCAATATTACAGTCACAATGATTATTACCATAGATTGGATAATTGCGTTTGTGGTAAAATATATTTGTGGGTATAAGGTTTCAAAATGAAAGATCCAATGTTCGCCTGACCTCAGGACAAATCTTTTTCACTATGACAGTCTCCTGTTGGAGGCAATTTGCTGTATTATATACATTCTTTTTTATGTATATTTGTTTAAATGTAAGGTAGTTTCACATCTGCAGCATGTCGATTCCTTCAGACTTTTTGCAGCGTTTGTTAAACTTTCACATGAATAGGGAAAAAACGCATGCAGAAAACCAAATTAAAAAACGCATGTATTTTATGCAGCATTTTTTCTACTAAAAGATGTATTTTTGCTGCAGAAATGATGTTGCAAATACTGAACATGTGCACATAGCCTTATCTGGTGAGACTCAAAGGAGTCGTCCTGACACCTAAAATTTATTTTCTAAACTATGTATCCTATACTCACTAGTTTCTAGCAGTGGTGCCCCCTCTGAAGACATCCTGGATCCTCAACGCCCTCAAATGAGTAGTCATCAAGGGGCAGTGCTAGAAGCAGTGAATGACAACTGCGCCGTCCCCTCATAATGATTCTGTAAGGGCAGTGCTACAAGCTGTGGGGCGGCGTTGGTGTCACTTTCTGCTTCTATCTCTGTCCCCTGACAACATCATCTTTCGCAGAAGCTATGGAGGCGGCGGCAGAGATAGAAACAGAGAGCCGGCGCTCCACTCACATCTCCCACAGCGTCCATCACGCTGCATGGAGTAAGTGCAGCCCCGGCCACCTGTGACTCCTCTCAAACGAGACGCCACAGACAGTGCAGTAAAAAAAAAATATTTTATTATTAATAATATATATATATATATATATATATATATATATATATATATATATATATATATATATATATATATATATATATATATATATATATATATATATATATATATATATATACACACACACACACACACACACATACACACACACACACACACACACACATTTGGAGATTAGAGAGATTAGATAGACAGGGAGAAGAAGTGTAGGGTATTGTGTAATAAAGCAAATTACAAAAGTGGTTAGGGTGTAAGGACAGATAGTTAGAAAACATTTTAGGTGACTGACTACACCTTTTAAGGTCGAGTTTTGTTTTTGTTTTGTTTTTTACATATGTTTTATAAACAATTGGATCATGGATCGCAATGCAAAGACTGGCTGTGGGTCTCCCAACCCGAGCATGACAGCCTTATAGAAATATATGAAGCTGTCATGCTCCAGCCAGTCCGTGCATTGTGGTCCGTGATCGGATCCACATATGACTCGCCCCCTGGGCCGTGGGGCACTCGGAACCGGGCAATAGGGAGACGATGGGGGTAGTAGTGGCGACCCGGTCCCGTGGCTCAGGGTGGTCAGACCAGTGGCAGTCTTTTAGATGTTTTAGATAATGTCCGACTATGCCACCCATGGATTGCGGTTATTAGGAACCGCCGCTGCAGGGCAGACCGCTGGGGCCGATGATGTATGCAGCTGGGATGGTGTGACTCCCCACGGGAAGAGTGCGGCCCCAGGGCAGTGTAGTGGATGGTGGGAGTGATGGTGGTGAGAGTCCCAGTACCGTTAGTGCTGGAGGAGCGAAAGAGCACACAGACAACGTACTGCAGTCCCATGTCTTTTACTCACAGTTCAGGTACTCCGGGTCACTTCTGTACAGGTAGTGACCGCCCGAGCCGTGCTGCGTCCACCAGGTGAGGGGCTCGGTCAACTCCCAGGCAGCTCAGGAATATGGCACAGGACCCCCTTCTTTCCTTTCTCTGGCCTGCCTCACCAGTGACCCACTTTTGTCCAGCTGCCGCGGACTTGTGCGGGTAAACGTGGGCCCCGTTCTCCGCTGTCCTATATGGTGCCTTCCTAGCAGGTTTGATCAGGTGTCGCACCAGTAAATGATCACGACGTCCGGTCTTTGGCTGAGGGTAGTTTCTCCTCCACCAACTTGGGATCCGGCACCCTTAATCTGCCTGACCCTTCACCCTGTATTCTCGTGGGTTCTTAGGGTCCCTTCCACCTTCTTGTTCCTGAGCCCTTCTGTTTCTCTGTCTCTTCTTCTCCTTTTCTGTTCCTTTCTCGTGGAGCTGGGATGAGACGTAATCACAGCTCCCTTTCACCTCCTTTCTCTCTCTTCCACTCTCTCTTCCTCGGCCTCTCTCTAGGCCCGCTCCTGAGTGGAGCTCCAACAGAGCCTCCACTCCCGGTCTTCTCCTCTCACTGACTGAACAGACTGAACCCAGATCTAAGATGGTGCCCACCTTTTATACCTCCCTCTGACCATGAGCCCAGGTGACCAGCAACCAATGGGCTCCTTCCTACGCTCAGAAACCAACCCCTATCTGCTCCTACAGCACTGGGTGTTCCACCCCCCTCCCCACTCCAGCCAGGGACATAGTCGGTCGTGCCTGCACTTCTGTCTAGTGGGAGCACCGTTGAGCTGTCCCTCGGAAATGGGGTGTGTGTGCTGTATGCAGCTAACTGAGCCCTGGTCCATACTCCATCCTTACCTGGGAGTGGAATACCACACCTCTGGGCTGAGGTGCAATACCCCTGTAGCGGCCGAACCCTCGGGGCGCTACACATACGTCTGCATAAGCCCTAAATAAAAAAAAAAGACCATTTCTAAGTTGTGCCCACTGAAGCAAAGTTGTGTTTGAGGCGTAGTGTACTGAGCGAAGCTACAGCTGTCAGGGCGGGACCATGGCTCCATTTTTTTTATATTAGAGGTTGAATTTTAGCCGATGTATTGCCAATTAAAATTATTGTACGTATTTCTGTGCTATTTTAAAACTATTGAAAAACATGTGAAATTTGAGCTTTTTTTGCTTACAGAAAAATAACATATGGCATTTTATTTCTACAAATGTAACCCACTGTTCCAGCTTTTACACAGGCTTCTCCCAATTCTGTTAGGACTTGCAATCCTCTCGTGAAACACGTAAAATATCAAGTCCGAACACACATTGAAATAAACAGAAGAGATCCTGAAACTGCTATTTTAACCCTTTCCTGTCACATGGGCTCCAAGTCTGAAAATAACTATAGTTTCATTTTCATCAACTCAACCAAAAATTTGTTTCGTCTTTGAATTAATTGAAATGGAAACTCTATATAGTACATCTGTTTTTAAACAGTAGGTCGTCATATTTTCCAGAGAGAACCATTGTGTACTGGCATTAGGCAAAGACAAAAACATGCAGATTAGCACATGTAGGGTCTTTTCACAGTGGATATATTTCCATTAATCATATATGCCAGGAATGAGTCAAAGGGCTCTTTCACATGTCCCGATATTTCCGGTACTGGAAAAAACAGTGTTCTTGTCTACCTGTGTAGCAACCATGTGCCACATCAGGATCACACGTACCGGTGCCTGGGAATCAGCGGTACAGCTAGCGCTGTTCCCAAGCGCAGTGTGCTGAAGGCATGTGTCATCATTGTCCTCTGCTTGCACTGCAATCAGCACCAGCACGGGACAATGCTGACAGTTGTATTGTGCCCTGATGTGTCCAGCAAGTGTTAAAATATTAATAAAATAAACAATACTCACCTGTCCTACATATTGGACCACGCTGTAATCCATCTGACCGACAATTCTGCATCAGTGTCTGCGGTGGCTTGATGTGACTACATACGCTCAGGAGCACAGGAGAATGACTCGCTGCAGCGAGCGGGCCCCTGACCTGCGCTGAGCTCACTGAGTGGTGTCCTGAGTGTCACTCACTCAGCTCAGCGCAGTTCAGTCATTCTGCCCTGCTCCTGAGCGTGTACGGTCACCTTTCAGTCAGATGGATTACTGGATTTTTACATCTTCGGACAGGTGAGTGTAAGGATTTTTTCATCTTATTCTTATTTTTACACTTTGTGGACACAGCAGGGCACAATACATCTGTTAACTTTGTCCCCTGCTGGTGCTGATCGCAGTGCAAGCAGGAGACAATGATGACAGATGCCTTCAGTACCTGGCGCTTGGGAACCGTGCTAACTGTACAACTGATTCCCAGGCGCCAGTACGTGTCACACTGATGACACACGGATATCATCTGTGTCATCAGTGTGGGAAGTTTTGCGGCCCGTGCAAAAAACGGACATGTCAGCGTGTTTCCTACGGACACAGGGCCCGTGGAAACACACTGACATGTGCGCAGACTCATTCATTTGAATGGGTCTACGTGTGTCAGTGTCTCCGGTACGTGTGAAAACCATATGTACTGTAGACACTGACGTGTGAAAGAGACCTTAAGACAAATTCACCAGATGGAGAAAATTTTGGCCTTGTATGTTAGGGTATGTGCACATGGCACCTTTTTAGACGCTATAATACGTGCTGAATTTTTCCTACATAAGACACTTCAGGAACACTCCGGCGGTGTTTATCCTGAAACATCTTTTTTTATGTCTTTCACCTTTTTTTTTTTTAATTTTAGCTATGGTCAGCGGCTCCCAAGCGGAAACCGCAAGAAGAATGGTCAGGTCACTTCTTTTAACCACTTTGCCACTTTGGAAGCCTGAAGTGGCTAAAAGAAGTTCACAATATATACAGCACTGTAAGTTGTTTTTTACATTGCTATGCATATGTGCATTCTTTTTGCCATTTTCTAGCGCTTTTACAGGTGGGTTCTAGAAAGAAAAAAAAAAATAGTGTGCACAGACCCTTAGTATTTGCTAATTTTATCTGTATTATTTTGCAGTACTCCTGTTTGATCAAGCAGTACAGTATGTCCACCATTTGCTGAAGATGTGTACATTAGGCACTAGGTCGTGCTTAAGGTAGTTCACTGAGAAATTCTTCTATAGGTAGAGGCAGATTTCCTTTTTGCCATCATGAATGATTACTGTTCAACTCATCAAGAAAGGCATTTTTTTATATAGGTAACATTTTATAAATAAAAGTTAAATATATTGTCAAGGCTGTAGAGTCGGAGTCCATTTTGGAGGAGTTAGACTTGGTATAAAATGGACCGACTCCAACTCCTAAAATATATAATAAATTGGGTACAATAGTTCAATGCAGGATGTGCTGAATATTTTTTCATAAGAATTTGGGAAAATTATGAAATGTCCTACATCTCAGCTTTTAGTTGAGATGAATCTGTGCTGCACTTTATGTACATGCTCAGTAGTGAGGCAGGGCTGTGGAGTAAGAGTCAGGGAAATTGAGGAGTTGAGGTCGGGAGTCAGGTTTGGCTTACCGACTGCAGAGCCCTGTTGAATATATCAAGCATAAGGGGGTGTCATAGTTTTACAACTAATATTTATAACAAATACATTAATTACTGATATGCACAGTAAAATGAGGATTATATAAGGGTATTATATTAGTGCTAGAAATGTGGAAATCAGTACTCCGTTCTTGTTTTTAGTATATCATCTCTTTTGTTGTTGTGTTATTAAAAGTTACATAATTATGGTAAAATTTTGTATTTAAATATCAAATTATAAATATATTGTAAAAAATATATATATATGCATAAATATCCACAAAAAAAGTAAAACGAAAAAATAAGCTCCTTAACGTTCTGCAAGTTCCTTCCTTCCTGTACTTCCTGTTTCAGATTCTAACAATAGACCTATGATCTTCTCTTCTGAAAAAAGTACAAAACTGTGAATAAGATGATATTTAACTGCTACAAAGAAAATGTCCAATATATACATATGCTGTTGAGTATTTTGCACCTGTGTTGCTGCCATCTTTATTATATGGGTTTGCTGCATCCTGTTCTGAGACCTGGGCAGGTAAATACTGTTGCCATTTTTGCTGTGTTTATGCATATGCAAAGTAAAAGCAACAATGCACACTACTGTAAAAGTGCCTTGTGCGAAACCATCAAACCACCGCAACAACCAAATGCAAACCAGAGGAAAAATCCCCATATATACAAAGGATGTACTAAGGCAGAGCCTCAAATACACCATCCAAAGCCAACAAGCGTTTCACCAGCTATCAGCTCTGTGTTGTGCCAATAACAGAGAATACTGAGTCCATATATAACAGCCAGGGCTGTAGAGTCGGTAAGCCAAACCTCCGACTCCTGAATTTCCATACCACCGACTCAGACTCCCTCAAACACAGCTCATGTTTAAGTGATAAATTTACTATAGCACAGATTAATCTTGGCTAAAAGTTAAGACCCTTAGATCAGGAATAGGACAGACATTTATAGGACATTTCATAACTTTCCCAAATTCTTATGAAAAAATATTCCCTACAAACTGCATTGAACTACTGTACACAATTTATTATATATTTTAGGAGTCTGAGTCGGTCCATTTTATACCGACTCCACCAAAATGGGCTCCGACTCAACAGCCCTGATAACAGCTTCCATATACAGTCTACAAAAGTCATCCGAACCCACTGATTTTGGTGGGATTGGTCCACCGTCCAATGTGTATGGGGGGCCTCCCAACTCCCAATTTTTTTTGTTCATTGGGGTGATAAATAGCTGGGAGATGTGTCTTACAGTGAACACAAAAAAAGATAGCTCTGAAGTGTCGAGTGTTCCTGTACATGGGCGACTCGGGAGGGATAGCCTTCAGCTGAGCAACAAAGAAGAAAAAGAATGTGAATAAAATTTAACTTTTAATGTTGAGACTAAAAATATTAATAAAATAGATTATCATACATCCAAAGGGGATGTATATTGGGCCACTGCTGGTTTCAATGTAGCAGCACCAATATAGATTATTCCACAACCAATGTCCCTACAATTAAATGGTTGGGTATTATCAAATCTCCTATCTAGGGACCCTATCCATCCCTGTCTTTGCCTATCAAAATTTATTACTATTAAATGTGCCGTGTGATGGAAATCATCCTCAGTATAAATGGTAGCTGATGTGAAGCCCACCATCCGTTGACCTCATATTAAATTGTATGTCAGTTCTATAGGACTGATATACTCGTGTCTATAGTAGGTAAAAAGACAATAGATCATTATCCAAGATCGCTATCGTGACAGTACAGTCCTATAGTGAGGAGATTTATTGCATGCCACAGAAGTGTCAGCACTAAGACTCACACCCCACGATTGAGTGAGTGAGCCACCAGCGCTTGTATAGGTACCTCGCCGATATATGCAAGGTAGCAGCGCATGAGTCAGAGCGGTCTCCCACGCTAGACTCCCAGACTGATCACGTGCAGGTGGTGCGCACGCGGTCAGTGCCGTTAAATGGACTCCGATAACAAGAGCACCGCAGCAAGCTGTCTGCTGCATGTTGCTCATAATACCATGAGGTACTTGACAGACAAAGCCGGCACAAGGCAGGACCGGGGATTGGCATTAGGGTCCCTAGTGTGCTGATACATGAAACATTAACAGGACATCGTCCCTGACGCGCGTTTCGCCGGGGTTACCGGCTTTTTCTAAGGCCAAAATCGACCGCCTCCTCAGGATTCTTATACACCCTCTCAAGATTGACAGGTATGACAGCTAATCAGATTGTAAATAAGCAAACATCCATGAAAGAATAGAATTAAGTGATGTCAAATAATTGTGTAAAATAACAAGGATCACAAAATCAATAGATGGAACCCAAATATCATCCCAATCATATTGATACGCAAGTAATATTAAGGTAATCAAATCCAAGGAGACATGTACATTAATAATTCTGGTTGTGACAGTCTTCTGATGTATATAGACCTATTGGTACTAGATAGATATACCACAATAATTCCAATTGATCAATATCCTAATACAAAAAAACATATAAATAAATAAAAAAAAATTATATCCAATTAATCAATGTTCTAATACAGAGGGAATATATCCCAAAGAGTAGGAGATATATAATATGTACCCCCCCACAGCAATAAAAATAGACCAGAATTGATATTTAACCGTGGTGTTCTATTCCAGACATCAATGGATTTAATGCCCACCTATGCTATAAAAAGCAAAATGTTTACTATACAAGAGGATATAATCAAGATTCTTATCAGAATTGTTGTGGCTAGTGTACATGGGCCTGTTACTACTCTATGGACATTTCACATTAATTCCAACTAATCGTTATTCTCATAAAGAGAAGAAATCTCTCAATAATTGGAGACATATGATATATAATCCCCACAAACTAAAAATAAGCCGGAATTAATATTTATCCATAGTATCCTGTTCTGGACATTGATGGGTTCAATGCCCACATGCTTCACTATGAAAGACAAAATAGACCACATATTCATTTACTATAAGGAAAAGTATACTCAAGAGATTCTGATCAAGGTTTTGGGACCAAAAAATTTGCACAAAATGCATATACTTTTCCTTATAGTAAATGAGTGTGCAAAGAACAAGTAAACGGGACAATTAGGGTATGAGCACAATGTGCACACAACCTTTTTTTCAGGCGGGCAAACACACAGTTTTTCAATAGGAAGGCGCTTCAGGACATGTCAGCGTTCTTTTTTCTGAAGCGCAAGAAAAATGGTCCGCTTGGCATCTTGGGAAACCTGAAGGGGTTAAAACACACTCAAAAGACTGAACATATGCATAGCAAGGCGTTTTTACATAGAAAATGCATGTGTTCATTCTTTTGAGAGTTTTCTGGACACATTCAGGAAGGGTTCGGAGTGGAGCCGCTTGAAAAATACGTTGTGTGCATACATAGTATAAAGCAAAAAGGGTAATATTTAAAAAATAAAGAAGCAATAATAAAAATCAATAAATGCATACAACTGGTAGGAAAAAAAAGTAGTTTACTGGTAAGATTAGTGATGAAGAACTATGACAAACTTGTGTGCCCACACAGTAGTGCAAAGGATAAGGTCAAAAAACTCCAACATGACAAAGTATTAACCCAACCTTAGTACACATCACTACTGAGTGTGATATACCCTCTGTATGTGGATGAACATACCATGTTCACATATGTTACATACAGTAAGGATCACCCCTTTGTTATAAGTGACTCTAATGACTATTTCCAAACCTACTGACTACTACACAGGAGTAACGCCTATATATTCACAATGCCTTTAGTAATGGGAATAAAGGCACTTGTCTTACAAGTAGCAGAGCTGCTGTTAGACCTATGTGAAATTATACACTTAGGACTCGGAGTTGTCAAACCTGTTTTCCAAGAGTGCCTAGCTCAACAGTAACCCATTCAGGAGGACATTCTTGAGGCTTTTTTGCTGACAGGGGTGTGTCATTTCTCTCAACCTTTTAATCTGAGCGGTTCAGGAGGCTTCATCAGAGTTGAGGCATTGATAAAAAGCTATATCCATAGCACAGGCAAAAAAAAAAGTCCCATTATATATTTACACACTGATTAGATAAGGAGGGGGTGTGCTGATGCAACAGACACATTTTATGAACTTTAGACTATATTGGCTATAACTTGTGCGCTATAGAAGACAATTAACCTTCCAGGCTCCCCCTTATTAAGGCTCTATTGACAACATACATATATGCAGCAAATACCTAATTCTCAGTGTATTAGCTTCCTAGTAAGCCAGTAACAGATGTGTCTATACACAGCAGCCAATCAGAGGAAGCAGAATGGGAGGGAGAGCAGCATGATGAACCAATGATGAGAAAAGAGGTGTGTCTCAGATTCCCTGTGACACTGTACTTAAAGGGAATCTGTCAGCAGGTTTTTGCTACCTCATCTGAGAGCAGCATAATGTAGGTAAATATAAGCTGAATACAAGGATGTATCACTTAGATTACTGGGTGCCGTGGTTCTGATACAATCAGAGCTTTTAGATTGAGAATGAAGCAGAGCTGATAAAGCTAACCCCGCCCACACCAGGCTCTCTGTGTACAAAGTCCATAGACAGTGAGGTGCTTATGACAGGAGGGGGCGTTGCCAGACTAGTCCAGCAATGTTAATCTTTTAGTGAAAAATCCTTCAGTTAGTAAAAAAACAGCACATACTTTTGACAAGTGACATATCCCTGAATTCTGTGTTTCAGACTCTATCTCCTGCTGTCTTCAGATTATATAGAAAAAAAATGCTGACAGATTCCCTTTAAACTGTAGTCACAGATCACAGGTCAAATCTAATGGAGCGGAGCTAAAAAGCAACCAAGCTGCATGAATTGGCGAAAATAAATAGCAGATAATCATCTCTTAACAATTCACATGAATTTTGAGCTTTTTCCTAGACAGTAGCTTTAAAAAATATTCCCCACTCTGATTTTATCTGGAACTATGAGATCACATATAAGTCATACTTATAGACACTGGCATTTACCTATAAAGCTGATTGTATCAACATGGGCAACTATCCAAAATAAAGAAACTGATGTGAGATGAAAGTAAAAATGTATGTATAAATAACAATTATTAGCCAGTAGAACAAGTGCTTCAGGTTTCGTTCTGAGGAGTTGCACAATAATGTTGTTTGAAATAGTCACAGTTACACTTCTCTACTGAAAAGAGAACTTATCATACAAAATATATATCATGGCACTCTATCTAACCAGACTAACATAAGGAGAAATAAAGACTGTAGTGGTCCCAAAATCTTTCTGGTCCCAAATTCCATAATAACCAGAAGACACTGTAAGAAAAGTATAAAAAATAAAAAAAATAAAAGTTTTCTTAGGGAGCTCAGTTCTGCCAGAAGAAAACATCCAGAGAGTTGTTATTTACATAATTTTTGGGGAAAATACTAAATTTTTCTATTTTATGGGGTAAAAAGCAAGTGGGTATTTCACGGGCTGTAGACTATTTCCAGGCATGCTGCGCTTGCGTTTATTTGCAGCATGCTTGGGCTGCTGCTGATTTGTTGTAGGTTTTCCCCACTTTAATGAAGAAGAGGTGAGAGCTTCATTATTGGATGATTCTTTAATGATGCAGACACCTGACTACTGCAGTCAATCACAGATTGCCAGAGCCAGCACCGACCATTGTGCTACACTGGATACACAGGTTGGGGGTGGAAAGGAGGCCAGTACACCTCTATGTTATTCTATTTGTTACCATTCTACTGCAATGGCCCTAACGAAAGCCACAAATGACATACTCCTCCTTAACCTATTCTTCATCTTTGACACAGTCGACCATTCCTTCCTACAAAATGCTTTTATCTCCTAGCATCAAAAATCTTGCCCCTTTCCAGGATAATCACATACTCCACTAAGGCCACGTGCACACCTTGAGTATTTGGTGAGTTTTTTACCTCAGTATTTGTAAGCCAAAACCAGGAATGGAACAATCAGAGGAAAACTATAATAGAAACACGTCACCACTTCTGTATTATCACCCACTCCTGGTTTTGGTTTACAAATACTGAGGTAAAATACTGACCAAATACTGAACGTGTGAACGTGGCCTAACCCCACATTATGCATCTCTCACACTACCTCCTTATCCCACCCTCTGTCTGTTGATGTCCCTCAAGGCTCTGTCCTGGGACGCCTACTCTTCTCTATCTATTCCTTGGCTTGCAGTACCATATATAAGCTGATGACACCACATCTTCATCTCTGGGACCACGTCACCTTTCTGTTGTCCAGAATCCCAGAGTTACTATCAGCTGTATCCTTCTTCTCATCATCTTTTCTCCATCTCACTCAACCTCCCTATCTATCATCTATCTGTCAATGTAAATGACTTCACACTCTCACCTGTATCACAAGTCCATTGTAACCCTTAACTCTTCTCTGTCTTTCAAACCACACACCCAATCCCTTACCACCTCATGCCGCCTGCAACTCAAAAAACATTTCCAGAATCCTTTCCTCAACCCAAATAAAAAAAATGCCAGCACATGGTTTCATCATTTCCTGCCTCAACGACTGCAATATTCTACTTAGTAGACTCCCAGCAAACACTCTATTATCCCTCCAATCTATCCTTATCCTGCTTCCCAATTAATCCACCTTCCCCCACTTACTACTCCTCGGCTTCTCATTTGAAAAAAGACATAGATTGCACAAAACTCATAGATCATCTATTGCAGCTAAGCAAAAAATGTCAAAACTTAACAAGTTCTTAGTTAACATCTGATCACACTGTATAAAGCCCACTGCCAATCATGGCGAGTGACATTAGCAGGTCCCTAGCCTTAAAGAGAATCTGTCAGCAGTTTTTTGCTATGTAATCTGAAGACAGCATGAGATAGAGGTTGAAACACAGATTTCAGGGATGCCTCTCTTATTAAGCTCAGGTTTTGTTTACCTGTAATGATTGTTTTAGCACCAGGAGCTTATTATTGCTGGGACACAGCAGTAAATGCCTGGTAGTCTGACATGCCCCCTCCTGTGATAAGCAGCTCAGGGTCTATAGCCATTATATATAGAGCCTGGTGTGGGCGGGGTTAGCTTTCTCAGCTTTGCTACATTGCTAAATCTAAAAGTTCTGATTGTGTCAGAACTGCTGCACCCAGTAATCTAAGTGACACATCATGGTATCACTTTGGTGCTGGTCAGGTAATTAAAACCAGGGGTGGACATACTGCCGGTGCAGCTGCACCGGGGGCCCATAGGTAGAGGGGGGCCCGTGCAGGGCCGTAATAATGAGAGCAATCTGGCCCGTTTCTCGAAGCCCGAGGCTCCTGAGGGCCCATAGCCAGATTGCTCTCATCATATGCGGCGATCCCTGCAGTTCCGCTGCTTACAGGAGAAAATTACAGTGGAGTTGCAGGAATCAGTCCTTTGCTTCCAGCCTGGCGCTTTCTCCCTGACACAGACGCGCGGCTTGATGCTGCGGGGGAAGAGATGGAGAGTGGAGTGGTTTTTTTTTTGGTTTTTTTTACCAATACACTGGGGAGAGGTCCAGGACAATGAGGGATGGTGGGGAAGAGGACAAGGATGGAGGTGGGGGGGGGGGGAGGAATGATTGATATATTTTGGCTATTAGTATATTAATGGTGGGGTTCATATCTGTATTCAAGGACGCAGTGCTGGGGAGACACTTGTATCTATACAATATATGTGACCTTGTTATTTTTTAGGGCTGCAGTGATCATCGTGACAAGACGAGTCGTGGCTGGGAGATATCGACATGAAGGTCTGACCAGATGGAGAAGAAATGGCAGAAAACTACTAATCAGACGAGATGTCAGCAGTTACTGGATGTAAGTATTTATTTTATATCTGTACTGTGTGACTTGGAGTGAGAATGTAATTTGTTAAAAGAAAAAAAAAAGGGGGGTGGTTTGGTATCGTGTTAGCCAGTTGAAAAAAAGATTGCTCTCAGTGGGAAAAACAAGATAATCTTCTAGTTATGATACCTTTTAATGGCTAACAAAAATAAAATAAATGATGTTACAAGGCAAGCTTTTGAGACAACTTAGGTTCGTTCCTCAGGTATGGTATAACAAGATATATGAAGAAACACAAATATATGCACAAAAAAAAAGAAAAGAAAAGCAGATGCATGGCATAATAAATTGACATTTAAATAAACAAACTGAGCCCTTAATTGGATTTACATTAAACATTACAAATGTAGTTTGTAAAATCCATTAGGCCACATTCTCACATTTGTGTGAAATGTTCCTGTGTTGCCAGATTTTTTTTATCGGACGGCACACAGACTCGCAAAGTTTTATAGATCCATTCACACATCCGTGAAAATCACGGATCTGAGAATGAGATCCGTGAGGGTCAAAAAATGTCCTGTTCTGACCTGATTTTGAGGATCAGAATAGGACATGCTCAATGCGTCTGTAAAAGCGGGCAGCACACCGACACTGCAGACACATACAGGAATATAGCACAGTCAATTAGTATGTGGCGTACTCACTTATTATGTATAGCGCCGTCCGTAGTTACATCGTTTCCTCTTTTATTATGTATAACACCGTCCCTTATTACCTACCATCCTCTCTAGTTATATATGGTGCCTTCCCTTATTATATAGCTTCCTTTGCTTTTATGTACAGTACTCTCCCTTACATAGCGTCTTACATAGCGTATTGTTGTTATTCACAGTTCCCTCTCTTTATTACATATAAAATGACTGCTGATGGGGCAGCATCTAACCAGAAGACCGGTCCATCAGTCTCCTACATTAGAAAAGGAGCTTTCCCTTGTTCCATCAGCAGTCATTGCATTATATATCTAACAAAAGAAGACGCTATGTAATAAAGAGAAGGCTCTATATAATTTGATATGTAAGGGACAGGGCTGTACATAACAAGGGAGGGCACTTTGTAATAAGACGGTAATAGACATAAAAGGAAACTATGTAAGAGAGATGCAAGTCTGAATATAATTTTATATATACAGTACAGACCAAAAGTTTGGACACACCTTCTCATTTAAAGATTTTTCTGTATTTTCATGACTATGAAAATTGTACATTCACACTGAAGGCATCAAAACTATGAATTAACACATGTGGAATTATATACTTAACAAAAAAGTGTGAAACAACTGAAAATATGTCTTATATTCTAGGTTCTTCAAAGTAGCCACCTTTTGCTTTGATGACTGCTTTGCACACTCTTGGCATTCTCTTCATGAGCTTCAAGAGGTAGTCACCGGAAATGGTTTTCACTTCACAGGTGTGCCCTGTCAGGTTTAATAAGTGGGATTTCTTGCCTTATAAATGGGGTTGGGACCATCAGTTGTGTTGTGCAGAGGTTTGGTGGATACACAACTGAATAGACTGTTAGAATTTGTGTTATGGCAAGAAAAAAGCAGCTAAGTAAAGAAAAACGAGTTGCCATCATTACTTTAAGAAATGAAGGTCAGTCAGTCCGAAAAATTGGGAAAACTTTGAAAGTGTCCCCAAGTGCAGTTGCAAAAACCATCAAGCGCTACAAAGAAACTGGCTCACACCAGGAAAGGAAGACCAAGAGTCACCTCTGCTTCTGAGGATAAGTTTATCAGAGCCACCAGCCTCAGAAATCGCAGGTTAACAGCAGCTCAGATTAGAGACCAGGTCAATGCCTCACAGAGTTCTAGCAGCAGACACATCTGTTCAACAACTGTTAAGGAGAGACTTTGTGCAGCAGGTCTTCATGGTAAAATAGCTGCGAGGAAACCACTGCTAAGGACAGGCAACAAGCAGAAGAGACTTGTTTGGGCTAAAGAACACAAGGAATGGACATTAGACCAGTGGAAATCTGTGCTTTGGTCTGAGGAGTCCAAATTTGAGATCTTTGGTTCCAACCACCGTGTCTTTGTGCTACGCAGAAAAGGTGAACGGATGGACTCTACATGCCTGGTTCCCACCGTGAAGCATGGTGCTTTGCTGGTGACACTCTTGGGGATTTATTCAAAAATGAAGGCATACTGAACCAGCATGGCTACCACAGCATCTTGCAGCGGCATGCTATTCCATCCGGTTTGCGTTTAGTTGGACCATCATTTATTTTTCAACAGGACAATCCCAAACACACCTCCAGGCTGTGTAAGGGCTATTTGACCAAGAAGGAGAGTGATGGGGTGCTACGCCAGATGACCTGGCCTCCACAGTCACCAGACCTGAACCCAATCAAGATGGTTTGGGGTGAGCTGGACCGCAGAGTGAAGGCAAAAGGGCCAACAAGTGCTAAGCATCTCTGGGAACTCCTTCAAGATTGTTGGAAGACCATTTCCGGTGACTACCTCTTGAATCTCATCAAGAGAATGCCAAGAGTGTGCAAAGCAGTCATCAAAGCAAAAGGTGGCTACTTTGAAGAACCTAGAATATAAGACATATTTTCAGTTGTTTCACACTTTTTTGTTAAGTATATAATTCCACATGTGTTAATTCATAGTTTTGATGCCTTCAGTGTGAATGTACAATTTTCATAGTCATGAAAATACAGAAAAATCTTTAAATGAGAAGGTGTGTCCAAACTTTTGGTCTGTACTATATATATATATGTATGTATATGTATATATATATATAATCTCTTTATCGCCATAAAAGTATGGGGGCCCAGACACATTTCTTGCACAGGGACCCTAAGCTGTCAGTGTCCTCCCCTGATTAAAACGTCAGTCACTGTTTAAGAAGAAAAAAAGTTAGTTAATGCTGGATAACCTCTTTAGGCTATGTGCTCACGATGCTGAAATGCTCCGGATTTTTTCCTGAGCGTTTCTGCATCTTCCTGGCAGAAAAAACGCATGCGGATTGTACATGTGTTTTTCCCGCCAGGGACATGCGGATGTGAAGCGTTCTTCACATGCATTTCTGCATGCGGGTTGTCAAGCGCTTTCCAAGCGATTTTAGCATCACTTGGAAAGTGCTTGACAACTTGGTCACAGTATAAAAATCCATGCAAACGGCATGGATTTATATAGTGTGACCGTAAAGAATGGTAAAAAATAAATCTATACTTACCTTCTGATGGCCCCCGGTTTCTTGATTCAATGCGTCCGGGCTTGCCGGCAGCTCGCGGTACACTGAAGGACCTGCCGACGTCCTTTTCAGACCATCGTGAGTTGCCGGCAAGCCAGGACGCATGGCTATGGAGACCGGGGGCCATCAGAAGGTAAGTATAATATTTATTTTATTCTTTTTTTTCACAGGTACTATGGTACCCGGGTCCAGAGGAGAGTCTCCTCTTCTCCAAACCCGGGTACCATCCGCACATTGCAGATGAAGTGATGCGGATTCCATGCGTTCCAATGCAAGTCAATGGCGGCGAAAATGCCGCCTTTACACAAAATAATTGGTAGTGCTGCGTTTTTTTCCGCAATGATAATCCGCAGTGGAAATTTCCGCAGCATGTGCACAGCACATGCGGATTATCATTGGGGAACATGGAAGACCTTCTACCAAGCGTTTTTTTAAGCGTTTCTGCAGCGAAATTGCCGCTGCGGAAGCACTTAAAAAACGCATAGTGGGCACACAGTCTAACACAACTTTCCAGGTGCTTTGGGTAGCAGGGAATACATAAGTATCCAGTGGATATTGTTGTTATCGCAGTGGGATTGTGATAATCCACTACCACTGCTTTCTTTGGTGTACAACGTCGTTCTTCTCTCCTGAGTGACGTAACCGCAATTGCGACTAGCCGATTTTACAATGTAAGCCTATGGGGCCTCGTTCTAACGCTCCATAGACTTAAATTGTAAAAGGCACTTCTGGGTTACGCAAAGCACAGTGTGACCTGGAGAGTCTAAAGAGCTGTGACGTCACGGAGAAGAGGAGCAGAATGGTGTTGGACACTGGAGGGAACAGCGGTAGGTGTGCATATTAATACATGTACACACATTTAATGAATAAAAAAGTTAGTGAGAGAACTTCTTTAAGGAGAAAAAAAATGAAGTTACAAATATTTTTCCTCAAAATGATCAACCTTAGGGCATGGCATTTTACCAAAGGGGCTTCTAAGTGGCTCTGAATAGCAATAGATGCCACCATATCTGTTTTTGCAGCCACATCCTCCCTCCACCCAATTAAAATAATGTTTCAGGCAAACGATCAACCATTCTCTTCTCTGATCAGCTAATTACAAGATGTTGCATTTCAAAAATAATGCCACAACCTACCTGTAAGGCTATGTGCACACGGTCAGGAGCCGCTGTGGGTTTATGCAGCGTCAAACCCACAGCGGCCAGATGTTACAGCATAGTGGATGGGATTTGTAGAAATCCCATGTCCGCTACACGTCTCCGTGCACCTGCGGATCACCAGCGGAAAATGACATGCAGCGCGTCTTTCCAGACCGCAGCATGTCAATTTCTCTTGCGGGTCCACATGCGGGCTTACCCCATAGACTAACCTCTATGAGGAGAGTCCGCAGATGAAAAAAAAATAAAAAAATTGCTCCGCTCATTGTTTGACGCTGCGGACTTATGCAGCTTCAAACCCGCAGCGGCCAGATGTTACAGCATAGTGGATGGGATTTGTAGCAATCCCATGTCCACTATGCGTCTACGGCTCACCTGCGGAAACTGACATGTGGCGCGTCTTTCCAAACCGCAGCATGTCAATTTCTCTGGCAGGTCCACATGCGGGCTTTCCCCATAGATCTAATCTCTATGAGGAAAGTCTGCAGCTGACAAAAAAAAAAAAAAAAAGGCGCCGCTCATTTGCATATCCGCCGGCGGCTCCTCCACAGCGTCAGGGCCGCAGGCTGGGATGCATCGTGGGCACATACCCTTAGGCTGCGTTCCTATGTTCACAATTTGCTGCGGTTTTGACGCTGCATATTTATGCAGCGTCAAAACCGCAGCGGCCAGATGTTACAGCATAGTGAATGGGATTTCTAGAAATCCAACGTCTACTGTGCGTCTCCCTGCAGCTGCAGATCACCAGTGGACAAGGACATGTGGCGCGTATTTCAGATCCGCAGCATGTAAATTTCTCTTGCGAGTACGTATGTGGATTTTCCCCGCACACTTTCTTAGATGGGGAAAATCTGCATTTGTAAAAAAAAAAGTCCGCTAATTTACATGAAATAGTGCGGAAGTTCTGCAGCGTCGGGGCCGCAGTGGGTCCTGAATGTGGGAACGTAGCCTAAACCTAACTGCCCAGGTCGCATTGCACCTTTCTCGATTACAATGTACTGCTCATGGCAAGTTTTGTATCAGATGCCATCTTCAGTAGCCAATCACAATGCAGCTTTCATTTTACAAGAACACTATCAAAATGAAAGCTTAATTAATTAGTAAAATTACACAAGTCAAGGTTAGAAAATTCCCCCAAAAATATTGTGCTTGCAATACAAATGATGCCAAAAATTACAAACGCTTGTGTATCACACAGCAAATAATTAGATTTGTAGCCTTTGCTTTGATAAAGGTTCACCAAACAAGCTAGATATAGGGGATACAAAAGTAACATTAGTGCAGAGGCCCTGGTATCCGAGAGGCGGAAAGGTCCCTCTGCCCCATAAGGAGGCAGCGGTATTATAAATAGCCCATGGTAAGCACGGGCCCTATTACGGATTTGGCATCGGGGCAGGGGTCTTCACGTTACACTTCGATTCACTACAGAACTTTTTTATTTAATGTTTTGTTGTTTTTTTTATAGTGTTTCCAAGTTTAGTAAATATTGCAGTGTGTTTTATATACAGTGTTTTATAAGCTCTGTATAAAGGACGAAGTGTAACATGCAGCGATCTGCTCATTGCTCACAGTATTCAGTGATGAGAATGAGTCTTGTCTGCACTGTGCATGTATTGGATGGAGGCAATGGTGCCACAGTCAGCCAGCCTGGGCCTGCAAGTCCCTTCCCCCGCAGCTTATTACAAGTTGCCAGCACACAGACCTCCCTTCCCCCTGACAGTCACAAGTGCCCGGACTGGCTGATCTGCACTCAGCCCTGCAATCCCATTGGCTGTGTCAGACATCAATCAACAAACTTACTTGACTGAAAGGAGAGAAAAAGCTTTAGAGCTCTTTAACCACTTCAGCCCCTGACAGCTTTACTCCATACATGGAAGAAAAAGGCGACATAAACTAGAAACAGAAAAAAAAAAACCTAGTGTCTTGAAGGAAGACCTCAATGACAATCTCAGGGCATAGTACATGGGCCTGAGCAGGACACGCTTACCAAATGTGTACTGCTTGTAAACAGAGCTGGGCATAATAAATGAGTGCAACCATATGCCACATAGACAGGAAAGATTGCAGATGCAGAAAATTAACAATATGGTGAAGCCACAACAAAACTTTCAACAAATCCAACAGATATCAAATAGCTATGATAATGACAAGTGCATATCAGCTGGCACCCTACTGGGGACCCCATGAGGGGCTCCAAATCTAATGTATTTATTTAAGACACTGTCACAGCATTGCAAAACATGGAGAATGGAGAAAAGAAAGGATCACACATTCAGCAGCTATAATCAAATGCAATAGCACCTTATGCAACCACAGCACCCTGCCTGGAAATTAATAATCTCTATGTTTTACATAAAAGTAATCTTACAAAATGATTTACAAGCACGTAAAATAACACACAAATGCATTTCTTCCCCCCATGCAGTGCAGCTTTTGCTAGCAGTCCTCCCAGTGTGTGCCCGCTGAGATCACTGCTATTTTGGAAGCTTTTAGCTCATGTTGTAAATAGCAGCCTGTCAGCTGGGCTCTGCTGCCCAACCATCCTGCCAGCAATCACACTGTAACACTGCTGCCCTTCCCTCCAAGCAGCTACAAAGCCTGAATTATCGAAACAGTAAAATAATCAAAACTGGTCGATACCTTTTAATGGCCAATTGAAAATGTATCCAGCACTGTGGACTCTCAATTTTGATTATTTTTCTATCTACAGGCTAACATCGGTACAAAGACACATTTTTCCTGTTATCTAAGCAGTGTAATGATTACCTGCACCAGTCCATACTTCCTATTGTGGAGGAGATATCCAGCTGCATATATGAAGGTCTACCAGAGCAGCCTGCCAGGCAAGAGGCAGGATCATCGAGCTTAAATCCAAAAGCGAAATTAAAACTTCACCCCAAATTAAAGCTTCCTAACAGCCTGGCTCTAGAGGATTTTATTTTGTAATTACTGCTTCCTGTGTTTGTAGTAAATGTGGACGTCGCTGGAAGCTTACGAGCAGACAAACTGGAACATATCAGGTTGTTATTTAATGGTTTCCCAAATAGAAGTGGCGATACCGATTAGAGCTCCAAGGTGGCAAGGTGCGCTCTAAAATGCAAGTTACATACCAGTAGTAAATGATCGCAGGATCAAAACTAAAAGTGACGGCTCCAGATCGAAAGCAAAACAAGGAGAGGAAATTGAGAGAGCTCAGGCAGAAGAGTCCCCCCTCCCAGGATTTGTTTGTTTCATGTTTGCTCAGCACAAGGACAGGGAGAGGAGGATCTGTTTTTTACTGCAGCCTTCTCATTGGTGAGACCGCCCCCCAGATCAGCCATTCTCGGAAAAAGGCAATTTCATTTTCACTTCCCTATGCACTCAGCACGTCACAGCCAGCAACTGGAAACTGGAAAGCTATACTTCTCAACGTAGGGCGGCTGCAGAAGGCCCTAAAGAGGATGCGCGCCTTTATGTATCCGTCTTCACGGCTTTTTATAAATGCGAACGATCAGTAAATACAAATACACTTCTAGATTGCTTTACATCTTCAAGGAGACTTCAAGTGGTAACCTAAAACTAAAGGCCCCGTCACACTAAGCGACGCTACAGGGATCGTTGCTGCGTCGCTATGTGGTCGCTGGTGAGATGTCAAACAGTCAGATCTTCCCAACGACGCAGCAACGATGCGGCGACCTGTAACGATCTGTATAACGATGCACGCCTATGTGTTTCTGTGTCTGAGTCGTCAACAAGGTCGTTGGTAAGGTGTCAAACACACCGATGCATGCTACCCAGCGGGGCTTCAACGATCAAATGTCCAGACCATTCCGACACGACCAGCGATCTCACAGCAGGAGCCTGGTCGCTGCTAAGTATCAAACGTAGCGAGATCGCTACTGAGGTCGCTGTTGTGTCACAAAACTTGTGACTCAGCAGCGATCTCGCTAGTGAACTTGCTTAGTGTGATGGGGCCTTAAGCTGAGATCCAAGACCGCCTAAGGAAACCACCAGATACAAATGGATATACAGGAAATACGTGAAAAAACAAGAGAGACATAAATTATTACTAAACCCCTAAGAAAAAAGAAGAGAATCAGACAATGCATAGTCAACAACAACAAAAAACAAAGCAAAAAACAATATAACATGGTGCAAAAAGTCTGCTGCACTCCTGTTCCAAGTATCTTGGAATTTGCTCCCTTCTCCAGGGTCCACTGCCCTCTGTTGTGCTCCACGTTGGGTTTTGCAAGTTGCACAGCGTGGATCTGTGACATAATTTCCCTAGACCTATTTAAGGCCTATTAGGACACACACACGTGTCTTCAGATTGTGATTGAAGATTCTAGTGTGGCATACTCCACCTCCTGTGCACACTGTGCTAACCTGCTTCTATCCCTGCTACCCTCACTTCATCCTGTGTGCCACGTCCTCGCTCCCCACATTCCATTGCCAGTTGCACCTACACCCGGGGTCCGTGTACCCACCTGGGGCTTGGTGAGTCCATTTCACAAAGTGAGCCTAACAAAGTCCTCTACTTGTCTACTGTTCACGAGACTATGAAAAAGACAAAATATGTATTGTCAGGCGGTGACTGAAGAAGCCATACATGGTGTATATGTTCTGCTTAGGTATCTCACCTGTACAACATGGTGAAAGATTCCAGCTTAGTATATTCTGGACTTGGAGGCTTTTTAGTGTACTGGGTGAGATGAAGCCTTCATTACTGGCCTACTACTGCCAGCAGCATCAGACTGGGGTGTCTGGGGCCCACAGGAGGAATTGACCTTAGGGGCCCACCCTACAGCTATATGCAAATACCTGTTAGCCATTATCCCTGTTATAGTTGAGTGTCAACTGTAAAACACAGGCGGCTCCTGCACATCTACTGTGCGTCAAATATAACTGGGATGTATAATTATGGCAGTATGGTGGCTCAGTGGTTAGCACTGCAGCCTTGCAGCGTTGGGGTCCTGGGTTCAAATCACACTAAGGACAATGTCTGCAAGGCGTTTGTATGTTCTCCCCATGTTTGTGTGGGTTTCCTCCAAGTTCTCCGGTTTCCTTCCACACTCTAAAGATATACCGATAGGGAATGTAGATTGTGAGCCCCATTGAGGACAGCAATGATAATGTATGTAAAGCGCTGCAGAATATGTTGGTGCTATATAAAAAAATAAAGCTTATTATTATGGTAGTTTGGCATTAAAGGGGTTCTTTGGTTAAATCACACCAATCCACGGGCTCCACAGGATAGGTGATAACTTATTGATCATTTGGTTCCGACCACTGGAAATCGCACCGATCAGAAGTTTTATCCCCATTTTAAAATAGAGCTGCAGGTGGGATGTCTGACCGCAGCTCCATTCATTCTCTTTGGGGCTTCCAGAAAAAAACAAGCGCAACGCTCGCAGCCACTGATAGTGGGGATAAAAGCTCCACATTCTGCTGATTGGTGAGGGTTCTAGCAGTCAGACCCCCACCAATCAATAACTTATCCTGTGGAGAGGTGATTACTTGTTTTCACCAGAGAACTCCTGTAAGTGTATCTTGTTCCAAGTATTTAATCACTAATGAAAATAAAGAATCTTCTCCTAATTAATATCAGAGAAAACAATTGACCACCATACACAACACAATCCACTATACCAAGATCAATAATACCAAATACAAGGGAGAAATACTCCCACATTATAACCAGACCAGAAGTTACCAGCATATAGCGACCAAATGATTCCACATACAAGGGAAAAATACCATCACACCATGACCAGATCACACAGTGACTGAATAATATCACATACAAGGGAGAAATACCGCCAGACCATATATTACCACCACATAGTGACCAAATAATACCACATACAAGGGACAAACACCACCACACCATGGCCAGATCACATATGACCATCACATACAGGGATAAATACCGCCACACCATGACTGGACCACATATTACGACTTAGTGATCAAATATTACAATACTGATCATTAATAAAAACTACAATACAAACAACACTGTTATTAATACCGGTTACATTATACACAGGAGCTCTGTATATAGTATACAGGTAAGGCCACGATCCCACTATCAGTATTTGGTCAGTATTCAGTCAGTATTTTACTGAGGAGTGGGAGACAAAACCAGGAGTGGGTGATAAATGCAGAATTGGTGAACTTGTTTCTATTATACCTTTTCTCTGATTGTTCCTCACCTGGTTTTGTTTCCCACTCCTGAGAAAAAATACTGACCGAATACTGACCAAATACTGATAGTGGGGCCATGGCCTTATACAGCAACTCACCAGTGACATTATACACAGGAGCTCTGTATATAGTGTCAGTGTACAGGTACCACAGTGATTACCAGTGACATTATACACAGGAGCCCTGTATATAGTGTATATATAGTGTACAGGTAATACAGTGATCACCAGTGACATTATACCCAGGAGCTCTGTATATACTATATATAGTGTACAGTTAATAAAGTGATCACCAGTGACATTATACACAGGAGCTCTGTATATAGTGTACAGGTAATACAGTGATCACCAGTGGCATTATACACAGGAGTTCTGTATATAATGTCAGTGTACAGGTATCACCAGTGACATTATACACATGAGCTCGGTATATAGTGTCAGTGTACAGGTAACAACACTGACTCACCAGTGACATCTCTAAAGGAATCATCTTTGCCTGAGCCCCATATGCCCCTTTGCCTGAGCCCCATATTCCCCTTCTCCTGCTCCCCATATGCCCCTTCTCCTGGGCCCCAAAAGGCTTTCTTCTGGGCCTCAGAAGCCCCTTTTTCTGGGCCCCATATGCCACTTTTTCTGGGCCCCATATGCCCCTTTTTCTGGGCCCCATATGCCCCTTTTCCTGGGCCCCATATGCCCCTTTTCCTGGGCCCCATATGCCCATTTTCCTGGGCCCCATATGCCCCTTTTCCTGGGCCCCATAAGCCCCTTTTCCTGGGCCCCATAAGCCCCTTTTCCTGGGCCCCATAAGCCCCTTCATCTGAGCCCCATAAGCCCCTTCTCCTGGGCCCCATAGGATCCTTTTCCTGGGCCCCATATGCCCCTTTGCCTGAGCCCCATATTCCCCTTCTCCTAGGCCCACATCATGCTGCATCCATTGAAGAAGGAAGAAAAAAAAAAAGATTCTTCTTACCTGCCTCCACTTCCAGTGCTGCGCGGTGTGCTGTTCCTTCAGGTCCAGCATGCTCGTGGTGAAATGACCACCGGCGGATGACTTCAAGTTCAGTGCATCTGTCGCAGGCGACACATGACAGTGAGGTCATACGCCGGCGACGTCAATGTCATGCGCCGTTTGTGACGGGCGCTCTGAAGTCATCTGCCGGCGGCACCACAATAACTTTAAGAATCAGGAAGCTCCAGCGCCGCCACCCTAAGCCAGCAGACAAGAGACATGGGAGATGGTAAACCATGTCAGCACGCCACCAGGGATATTACACCATCTTTCAGTTAGCCATTAAAAGGTATCAACCACTGAGGACGCTCAAATCTTAATATATTTCATAATTAGCTCTATTCACTTTATTCACTGAGTTTTCACATATAGCATGACTTATCTTAACCTATATACAGTACACACCAAAAGTTTGGACACACCTTCTCAGTTAAAGATTTTTCTGTATTTTCATGACTATTAAAATTGTACATTCACACTGAAGGCATCAAAACTATGAATTAACACATGTGGAATTATATACTTAACAAAAAAGTGTGAAACAACTGAAAATATGTCTTATATTCTAGGTTCTTCAAAGTAGCTACCTTTTGCTTTGATGACTGCTTTGCACACTCTTGGCATTCTCTTGATGAGCTTCAAGAGGTAGTCACTGGAAATGGTCTTCCAACAATCTTGAAGGATTTCCCAGAGATGCTTAGCACTTGTTGGCCCTTCTGCCTTCACTCTGGGGTCCAGCTCACCCCAAACCATCTCGATTGGGTTCAGGTCTGGTGACTGTGGAGGCCAGGTCATCTGGCGTAGCACCCCATCACTCTCCCTCTTGGTCAAATAGCCCTTACACAGCCTGGAGGTGTGTTTGGGGTCATTGTCCTGTTGAAAAATAAATGATGGTCCAACTAAACGCAAACCGGATGGAATAGCATGCCGCTGCAAGATGTTGTCGTAGCCATGCTGGTTCAGTATGCCTTCAATTTTGAATAAATCCCCAACAGTGTCACTAGCAAAGCCCCCCCACACCATCACACCTCCTCCTCCATGCTTCACGGTGGGAACCAGGCATGTAGAGTCCATCCGTTCACCTTTTCTGCGTCGCACAAAGACACGGTGGTTGGAACCAAAGATCTCAAATTTGGACTCATCAGACCAAAGCACAGATTTCCACTGGTCTAATGTCCATTCCTTGTGTTCTTTAGCCCAAACAAGTCTCTTCTGCTTGTTGCCTGTCCTTAGCAGTGGTTTCCTAGCAGCTATTTTACCATGAAGGCCTGCTGCACAAAGTCTCCTCTTAACAGTTGTTGTAGAGATGTGTCTGCTGCTAGAACTCTGTGTGGCATTGACCTGGTCTCTAATCTGAGCAGCTGTTAACCTGCGATTTCTGAGGCTGGTGACTCGGATAAACTTATCCTCAGAAGCAGAGGTGACTCTTGGTCTTCCTTTCCTGGGGCGATCCTCATGTGAGCCAGTTTCTTTGTAGCGCTTGATGGTTTTTGCAACTGCACTTGGGGACACATTCAAAGTTTGCCCAATTTTTCGCACTGACTGACCTTCATTTCTTATAGTAATGATGGCCACTCGTTTTTCATTACTTAGCTGCTTTTTTCTTGCCATAATGCAAGTTCTAACAGTCTATTCAGTAGGACTATCAGCTGTGTATCCACCAGACTTCTGCACAACACAACTGATGGTCCCAACCCCATTTATAAGGCAAGAAATCCCACTTATTAAACCTGACAGGGCACACCTGTGAAGTGAAAACCATTTCCGGTGACTACGTCTTGAAGCTCATCAAGAGAATGCCAAGAGTGTGCAAAGCAGTCATCAAAGCAAAAGGTGGCTACTTTGAAGAACCTGGAATATAAGACATATTTTCAGTTGTTTCACACTTTTTTGTTAAGTATATAATTCCACATGTGTTAATTCATAGTTTTGATGCCTTCAGTATGAATGTACAATTTTCATAGTCATGAAAATACAGAAAAATCTTTAAATGAGAAGGTGTGTCCAAACTTTTGGTCTGTACTGTACATTGGAGTTTCTTAGGAGCCAGGTGGGAACTACATATGATACCACCCTATATTTATTTTCATTAGTGTCAGGTTATATTACATATGCACATGTGACTTTATTTTAGATCATCGTATTAGTGTGGGTTGCATCTATGAACATATAACTATGCATATGGGGTATATGCATATGGGCCATGGAATTAGTAGCTTATATATACTGTATATATTTTACCTGGTTTGCATATACCACATGCACTAAAATGCCCGAGTGCTCAGTACTCGAATCGAGCAGGTCAGACGCTCGGATGTTCGCGACTGGAGTAACGAGTATAATGGAAGTCAACGGGAAACTAGAACATTTTTCCAGTAGACCCTAACAGGAGGACTGAAATGTATGGAAACAGCGCTCAAATGGAATGGGAACAGCATGGAGAAGATGCCTGGATGCATCTTTGACTCCCAGGTTGCTGGTAAAGCAGATAGCTGCGGGCTGATATTATCAGGCTGGGAAGGTCCATGACTATTGGCCCCTATCACTAGTCACGATCCTAATGTCACTATAGACAGGAATACTTTGGTTCCTTTACCTAAACTCCCCCCCCTTTTATTCTCCCTTATAGACTACGGCCTAAGGAAGGGAGAGTCGATGTTGTGCGGGTGTAACAATCGTACATTAGGGTGCCAAACTCCACGGTCTGGCAGGGTATTTTTACCTTGTTGAGGTTTTTTTTTTTTTAAAGAATAATAGGATATACCAACAGATTAACAGTGATCATCTAACCCCTTTGTATATATTGTGGTAGATCGACTCACTTGGTTGCAGCTTTACTTTGTTTCTTCCAACGATGTAGCCCAGGTATTTTCCTTTCTTTTTCCCGATGGTACACTTCTTTGGGTTTATGGTAAACCCCACTTTCCTCAGCGCATCCAGCACGGCCTGAACTTTCTGCAGATGACTTCCCCAATCCAGGCTGAATATCACAGTATCGTCAAGGTAAGCTGCGGCATACTTTTTGTGAGTGGCTAATGTCCGGTCTATGGCCCTCCAGAATGTAGCTGGGGCTCCTTGCAGCCCGAACAGAATTCTGGTATACGGGAAGCAACCATCAGGTGTAGAAGAGGCCTTCTTCTCCTTTGCACTTTGACAGGGAAGGATTTGGGAATAACCTCTCCTTAGGTCTAGAGTGGTGTTGTATCTGGCTGACCTTAGCTTCTCTACGAAATCCTCAATGCAGGGCATTGGAATTGCATTACATTTCAACATCACATTTAGTTTCCTGTGGTTGTTGCAGAAACGTGAACCTCCCGCAGACATCCACATATGTGTTTCCGTCAGGATTTCATGTTCAACCACCTGCGTACGTCCTGGCAACTCCGAGAACAGGTCCCAGTGTCGCTGACTTTGTTCTCGGCACTGTTGTTTCTGAGCCAGTGACAGTATCTCTGCCATGGGGACACCGTTAGTGTCACCTTCTGGTCTGTCCAGCCCACATAGAGTTTCAACTTGGTTTCTCAGTTGCCCTGCCTTGATGGATATTGGCATGAGAGGATTTTGGAAGAGAGAGGTGGTAGCAGTTAACTGGTAGGTGGGACAGGACTTACTATATCTTAGGATTTGTCTGTGACATCTGGGCCAATAGAACCTCTGCATGACTCGTTCTTGAGTTTTGTCCACCTCCAGATGGTCCCGTAAGACATGTGAATGGGCTCTATCCAACACCCTTTGTCTATAGGTTGCTGGTACCAACAACTGCTCCACTATCTCCTCTGTCACTTTATTAACTCTGTACAATAAATCCCCACTCAACATAAAATAGGGAAACCTGGTGTCAGCCCTCGACTCCTGTGCTATGCCATTTATGATGGTTACCTTATTGAACGCTTCTTTTAGCGATAGGTCTCTATGTTGGCTGAACCCCAAATTTTCTCTGGTCACCTCTATCCCAGGAATGTCTGCCTCAGGGAATACTACTTTATCCTCTGTTCCCATTACACAGAAGGGAAACCTGTCAGACTCTGGGGTTGGTGAGACTTTTTTAGGGCCAACCCATTTCTTACCCGAGTAATCCAAGTCCCAAAACAATACAAAGTCCCGGCCTATGATGATTGGGTGCAACAAATCCGGGACTATGCCGACCTCATGGGACTCAGTACCTCGGGCCGTTTTAATGACCACTCTGGGCACCGAATTATCTTTAGCATCCCCGTGAATGCAGCGGACACCAACCTTCTTCCCAGGGATCAATTGGAGAGGGAATGTGGCCCTCATGAGTGACACCAAACTTCCAGACTCTAGTAGTCCAGTCATTTGCAGGCAATTCACTGGTATAGGACAAGTTTGCAGCCCCTTGCTGACAGTCTGCACTGCAAGCTGGATACGCGTAGAAGGAACACCGGCGTCCCAAGCTACATTCCATTTGAATCATAGAATCATAGAATCATAGAATGGTAGAGTTGGATGGGACCTCCTGGGTCATCTGGTCCAACCCCCTGCTCAAAGCAGGATTCACTAAATCATCTCAGACAGATGTCTGTCCAGCCTCTGTTTGAAGACGTCCATTGAAGGGGAACTCACCACCTCTCGTGGCAGCCTGTTCCACTCATTGATCACCCTCACTGTCAAAAAGTTTTTTCTAATATCTAATCTGTGTCTCCTCCCATTTAGTTTCATCCCATTGCTTCTAGTCTTTCCTTGTGCAAATGAGAATAAAGATGATCCTTCTACAATGTGACAGCCCTTGACATATTTGTAGACAGCTATTAAGTCTCCTCTCAGTCTTCTTTTTTGCAAGCTAAACATTCCCAAATCCTGCAACCGTTCCTCATAGGACATGGTTTGCAGACCAGTCACCATTCTGGTCGCTCTTCTCTGAACTTGCTCCAGTTTGTCTATGTCTTTTTTAAAATGTGGTGCCCAAAACTGTACACAGTATTCCAGATGAGGTCTGACCAAAGAGGAGTAAAGACCGATAATGACTTCACGTGATCTAGACTGTATGCTTCTGTTAATGCATCCCAGAATTGTATTTGCCTTTTTTGCTGCTGCATCACACTGTTGACTCATGTTCAGTCTATGATCTATTAGTATACCTAAGTCTTTTTCACATGTACTGTTGCTTAGCTCTATTCCTCCCATTCTGTATATGCTTTTTTCATTTTTATTGCCCAGATGTAGTACTTTGCATTTTTCCCTGTTAAAAACCATTCTGTTGGTTGCTGCCCACTGCTCCAGTTTATTTAGGTCTTTTTGAATCCTCTCTCTCTCTTCTCTAGTATTAGCTATCCCTCCTAGCTTTGTGTCATCAGCAAATTTAATCAGTTTACCCTCAATTCCTTCATCTAAATCATTGATAAAGATGTTGAACAATACAGGTCCCAGGACAGAGCCCTGTGGTACCCCACTTGAGACATTCATCCAGCTGGATGTGAAGCCATTTACAAACACCCCTTGAGTCCGATCACTAAGCCAGTTATGAATCCACCTAACAGTTGCCTGGTCCATTGCATACTTGGTCATTTTTTCAATAAGGATGGTGTGAGATACTTTGTCAAATGCTTTGCTGAAGTCAAGATATACTATATCTACAGCATTTCCCTGATCCACCCAGTCAGTGATTCTGTCATAGAAGGAAATTAAGTTAGTCTGACATGACTTGTTAGTTACAAACCCATGCTGACTCTGGTTAATCACTTCATTCTTATCCATGTACTTACATACATGTTGTTTAATAATTTGCTCAAAGATCTTTCCTGGTATAGAAGTCAGACTCACCGGCCTATAGTTCCCTGGGTCCACCTTCTTCCCCTTTTTGAAGATAGGAACAACATTTGCTTTTCTCCAGTCTTCTGGGACTTCTCCTGTTCTCCAAGAATTTTCAAAGATTATGGAGAGTGGTTCTAAAATTTCTTCTACGATCTCCTTCAGTACTCTGGGGTGTAATTCATCTGGACCTGGAGACTTGAACTCATTTATGTTAGCTAAATATTCCCTCACAATCTTTCTGTTTACAGATAACTTGGATTCCTCTATTCCTTTAAAAGGACAGTGAAGATCAGTTGATGTTACATTTTCTTTCTGAGAGAAAACAGATGCAAAATAGGAGCTAAAAAGTTCGGCCTTCTCAACATCATCTCTTACCATTTCTCCATTTTCATCCTGTAAAAATCCTATAGCATCTTTGACTTTTCTTTTACTTTTGACATACCCCCAAAATCCTTTTTTATTGCTTTTGACATCTCTTGCAAGCCTTAATTCATTGTCAGCTTTAGCTAACCTGATACGTGCCCTACAGGATCTGCAGACTGCATTATAATCTTCTTTAGATATGCCTCCCTTTTTCCATTTAATAAACATTTCTTTCTTTCTTTTTAGCATGTGTTTAAGTTCTGTGTTCATCCATCCTGGTTTCCTTAAATGCTTCCCATTCTTCCTACTTTTCGGGATTGTTAACGATTGTGCTTTGAGAATCTCATTTTTAAAAATTTCCCATCCTTCCTGGACATTTTTGTCCTTAAGGACATCCAGCCATTGGATCCCTCCTATTCTCTTTCTGAGTCTCTTAAAATCTGCCTTTCTAAAATCTAACCTTGAAGTTTGAGTCTTCACATGTCTTCCTCCTCTAGTTATCCAAAATTCTATAATAGCATGATCGCTGCCTCCTAGGGTCCCAGCCACCTTTACCTCCTCAACCATTTCCTCCCTGTTTATAAGGATTAGATCCAAAGTAGCAGATCCCCTAGTTTTACTTGAGAGAGATTCCCAACAAATGTCTGGATAGTTGAAATCTCCCATGACCACTACGTCATATTTTTTGGAGAACTTGGTCATTTGATACATAAAGAGTTCATCCATATCTTCAGCTTGCCCAGGTGGCCTGTAGTAAATGCCTACAATGGTGTCCTTTCCGTTGTTCTCTCCTTGTATTCTTACCCAAACAGTTTCCACAGAACCTCTAGTCTCTGAAGCTTCAATCTCTGTGCAGATATACGCTTTTCTAACATACAATGCGACACCTCCTCCTCATTTATCAAGTCTGTTTCTTGCAAATAAGTTGTATCCTTTTAGCCTTTTATTCCAATCATGTGTATCGTCCCACCAAGTTTCAGTGATTCCAATGACATCATATTTCTTTTCCTGCATTAGTAGTTCCAATTCTCCTTGTTTGTTGCCCATGCTTTGTGCATTTGTATAAAAACATTTTAGTTTGTGATTGGTTTCTCTTCCTCCCATATTTTTATTAGTTAAATTGTTTTGTCTTTGTTCTTCCTTTCCACTTCCAGTAGCAGAGATCTCAATAGTATTTGTCAGCTGTATGGCTTTTTCTGGCCTTTTGCTTCCCTTCCCACATTGTTCTAGTTTAAAGTTCTCCTGATGAGTGTAGCAATTTGCTTAGTGGTCAGGGGACAATGGGCTACAATATGACCTGGATCGTGACATCCCCCCAGTATGGAATGGGTTGCCTCCCCACGTACCTGTCGACCCCCTGATACCTTTCGACCAGTCTGACCAAGTCATCAGCATTCTGGGGATCTCCCTGGGCAACCAAGTCTGCATCGGGCTCGAAAGAGAGTGCACAAACCGGTCCATTACAACTCGCTCCACCATCTGCGCTGGGGTAGAGGACTCCGGCTGTAATCACTTTTGGACGAGGTGCAGCAGATCAAACATTTGGGAGCGAGGGGGTTTGTCCCAGTGATATACCCAGTGGTGGCCCCTTTGTGCACTGATGGACATTGTCACCCCCAAAATTTCTGTTTTAAATCTTTCATATTCTTTGGTGTCCTGTAAAGCCAAATCATAGTAGGTCTTTTGTGGCTCCCCCATTAAGTATGGCACCAGTACTTTCCACCCGCAGTCTATGGGAGTTTATCTCTATTGGCGACCCATTCAAAAATGGTTAAAAAGGCCTCTGTCATCACCTGGGGTCATTTTCTGTAAGGCTCTCCTCACCGCCTTCTGGACGGAGAAATCATCAAGTGACATTGGAGTCGGAGATGCTGCCGTGGCACAAACCGCCTCTGTGAGCAAATCAATCCGCTGCTGCTGTTGTCAACTCTGTTGCTGGTACTGCTGGAGCTGATGTTGCAGCTGTGGCATAAGTAGCTTACTTGTCTCCTGTTGTGCCAACTGTTGGTGCTGTAGCTGCTCCCGATGCTGCTGTAGCTGCTGCTGCTCCCGATGCTGCTGCTGTAGCTGCTGCTGTTGGAGCTGCTGCTGATCCCGGTGCTGCGGCAGCTGTTGCACATGCTGCTGTTGTTGGCTTTGGACCAGGTGCTTGATCAGCTCCTCTATTTTGTCTGACCGCTGTTCCATGCTTACAGCCGCCTTCACCCAGGACATGCAGTCTGTCCACAGCCATCACACTTGCTTCCTGGGGATCTTGCCTGCACTTCTAACACCAACTGTGGTAGATCGACTCACTTGGTTGCACATAGAGGTACACAGAAACACTGTCTCTTTAAATCTTCTGCTGAGTTTATTAACAGCACTGCATAAACTACAGTAATGTTAGAGAAAACAAACATGGCCTTCGTGGCCTAACAGGAAAGACAAAATATAACCAAAACGTATGGCACAGTCCTTGTTGCTACGGGTAACCACCCACTTCAGGAACAAAACAACCCAAGGCTTAGCTTTCTTTAAGGCCAGTTTCACATGTCCGTACATTTCCAGTACCTGTAAAAAAGGTGCCGGAGATATCCCTGTCTCATGTGTGTTTTATGTGCTGCATCTGTGTGCGGCCCGTGTGCCGCATCAGGATCACACGTACCGGCGCCTGGGAATCAGCGCTACAGTTAGCGCTGTTCCCAAGCACCGGTGCTGAACGCTGCCCTCATCATGGTTCCCTGCCGGCGCAGTGATCAGCACCAGCAGGGACAATGATGAGAGAAGTAGTGTCTGCTCCCGCAGTGTCCCTGTGTAAAAATAAGAATAAAATAATAAAATCCTTATACTCATCTGTCCGGAGATGTCCCCCGCTGTAATCCATTCGACCGCTGAAGCCGAGGAGCCAGGAAGAATGAGCAGCTCCAGCGGGCGGCTCTGGAGCTGAGCTTAGGAGCGGTGTCCTGTCACTCAGGAGCTGCTCATTCTCCCCTCGGCTCCTCGGCTTCAGCGGTCGCATGGATTCTCCGTGAGAGAAGTAATGCAGGCTTATACCGGTTTCTTGTGTTTCGAGTTAATGTATGGGAGGCACCCAAGAGGTCTGTTGGACATAGCAAAAGAAACATGGGAAGCTGAGGCCACCCCGTATAAAAGTGTTATTGAACATGTAGCACAGATGCAGGATCAAATCTAAAATATTTTATATTGTCAGAGAGCACATGCAGAGAGCCAAACAGGCCCAAAGCTGTGTCTATAATAGGGTGCCCAAAATGAGGAACTTCAACCCAGGAGAAGTTATTGGCAAAGTGGCAGTGTCCATATGAGGTAGCAGAGAAGGTTGGAGAAGTAGATTATAAAGTACACCAACCGGGAAGACGTAAACAGTTCCAACTGTATCCTGTGAATCTACTTAAACCTTGGAAAGACAGGGAATCATTGGGCGTAGTATGTCACCACAACTGGTTCCAGCGGTGAAATTAAGGGATACCCTTTTGACGGCCCAACGACAGGAAGTGCAACAATTCCTCCAGAGGAACAATACAAAGTTTTCTGACCGGCCTGGGAATACCCATCTAATAAAACCTGATATAGTTACTGAACCGGGTAAGAAAATAAACCTTTAACTCTATAGAATACCTGAGGCACGCTGAGAATCAATCTCGATTGAAGTCAAATGTATGTTGAAGCTGGGAGTGATTGAAAAATCCCAAAGTGAATGGTCTAGCCCGGTTGTGTTGATTCCCAAACCAAACGGGACTTGTTAGTTTTGCAATGATTTTCGGAAATTAAATAAAATTTCTAAATTTGGTGCATATCCCATGCCCACAGTACATACTAGATATGATCAGTGGGGCAGGTCTCAGAATAAATCCAGAAAAACGTGCCTTAGGGCTAAAGGAGGCCAAGTACCTTGAGTTTGTTTTCGGCAGAGGCTTGATCAAATCTCAAATTAATAAAGTTGAGGCCATACAGAGTTGGCCTGGGCTGGTAACTAAGAAACAAGTACAGACTTTTTTAGGGCTCACCGGCTACTTTCAGAGGTTCGTCCCAAATTTTTTCTCAAGGTCAGCACTGTTGACGGACCTGAAAAGAGGAGGGAAACCGTAATGGTGTCATGGTCTCCCAAAGTGGAACAAAGCCTTTCAGTGCCTTAAGTCAGCGCTGTGTGAGCAACCGTGTTAATTACACCAGACTTTAAAAAGGAGTTATTGGTTGAGACAGACGCTGCGGAGACAGGGTTGTAAGCAGTCTTGTCTAAAACTATAAATGAAGGAAGAAAGGGACTCTGGCGGAGAAAAACTATGCCATCGTAGAGCGTGAAAGCTTAGCTGTAAAGTGGTCACTAGAATCTTTGAAGTATTGCCTCTTCATATACACTGCTCAAAAAAATAAAGGGAACACTTAAACAACAGAATATAACTCCAAGTACATCAAACTTCTGTGAAATCAAACTGTCCACTTAGGAAGCAACACTGATTGACAATCAATTTCACATGCTGTTGTGCAAATGGAATAGACAATAGATGGAAATTATTGGCAATTATCAAGGAGTGGTTCTGCAGGTGGGGACCACAGACCACATCTCAGTACCAATGCTTTCTGGCTGATGTTTTGGTCACTTTTGAATGTTGGTTGTGCTTTGACACTCGTGGTAGCATGAGACGGACTCTACAACCCACAGAAGTTTCTCAGGTAGTGCAGCTCATCCAGGATGGCACATCAATGCAAGCTGTGGCAAGAAGGTTTGCTGTGTTGTCAGCGCAGTGTCCAGAGGCTGGAGGTGCTACCAGGAGACAGGCCAGTACGCCAGGAGATGTGGAGGGGGCCGTAGGAGGGCAACAACCCAGCAGCAGGGCTGCTACCTAAACCTTTGTGCAAGGAGGAACAGGAGGAGCACTGCCAGAGCCCTGCAAAATGACATCCAGCAGGCCACAAATGTGCATGTGTCTGCACAAACGGTTAGAAACCGACTCCCTGAGAGTGGTATGAGGGCACGACGTCCACAGATGGGGATTGTGCCCACAGCACAACACTGTGTGGGACGCTTGGCATTTGCCACAGAACACCAGGATTGGCAAAGTCGCCACTGGCGCCCTGTGCTCGCCAGAAGTAGCCTGACTGCCATTAGATACCAAGATGAGATCCTCAGACCCCTTGTGAGACCATATGCTGATGCGGTTGGCCCTGGGTTCCTCCTAATGCAGGACAATGCCAGACCTCATGTGGGTGGAGTGTGTCAGCAGTTCCTGCAAGATGAAGGCATTGAAACTATGAACTGGCCCGCCCGTTCCCCAGACCTGAATCCGATTGAGCACATCTGGGACATCATGTCTCGCTCCATCTACCAACGTCACGTTGCACCACAGACTGTCCAGGAGTTGGCGGATGCTTTAGTCCAGGTCTGGGAGGAGATCCCACAGGAGACCATCCGCAACCTCATCAGGAGCATGCCCAGGCGTTGTAGGGAGGTCATACAGGCACGTGGAGGCCACATACAATACTGAGCCTCATTTTGACTTGTTTTAAGGACATTACATCAAAGTTGGATCAGCCTGTAGTGTGTTTTTCCACTTTAATTTTGGGGGTGACTCCAAATCTAGAACTCCATTGGTTAATAAATTTGATTTCCATTGATGATTTTTGTGTGATTTTGTTGTCAGCACATTAAACTTTGTAGAGAACAAAGTATTCAGTGAGAATATTTCATTCATTCAGATCTAGGTTGTGTTATTTGAGTGTTCCCTTTATTTTTTTGAGCAGTGTATATATATATATATATATATATATATATATATATATATATATATATATATATATATACAGTGGTGGCCAAAAGTATTGGCACCCCTGCAATTCTGTCAAATAATACTCAGTTTCTTCCTGAAAATCATTGCAATCACGAATTCTTTGGTATTATTATCTTTATTTAATTTGATTGCAAGGAAAAAACACAAAAGAGAATGAAGCAAAAATCTAATTATTGATCATTTCACACAAAACTCCAAAAATGGGCCAGACAAAAGTATTGGCACCCTCAGCCTAATACTTGGTTGCACAACCTTTAGCCAAAATAACTGCGAACAACCGCTTCCGGTAACCATGCTTACAATGCTCTGCTGGAATTGTAGACCATTCTTCTTTGGCAAACTGCTCCAGGTCCCTGATATTTGAAGGGTGCCTTCTCCAAACTGCCATTTTGAGATCTCTCCACAGGTGTTCTATGGGATTCAGGTCTGGACTCATTGCTGGCCACCTTAAAAGTCTCCAGTGCTTTCTCTCAAACCATTTTAGAGTGCTTTTGGAAGTGTGTTTTGGGTCATTGTCCTGCTGGAAGACCCATGACCTCTGAGGGAGACCCAGCTTTCTCACACTGGGCCCTACATTATGCTGCAAAATTTGTTGGTAGTCTTCAGACTTCATAATACCATGCACACGGTCAAGCAGTCCAGTGCAGAGGCAGCAAAGCAACCCCAAAACATAGGGAACCTCCGCCATGTTTGACTGTAGGGACCGTGTTCTTTTCTTTGAATGCTTCTTTTTTTTCCTGTACACTCTATGTTGATGCTTTTTCCCAAAAAGCTCTACTTTTGTCTCATCTGACCAGAGAACATTCTTCCAAAACGTTTTAGGCTTTCTCAGGTAAGTTTTGGCAAACTCCAGCCTGGCTTTTTTATGTCTCGGGGTAAGAAGTGGGGTCTTCCTGGGTATCCTACCATACAGTCCCTTTTCATTCAGACGCCGACGGATAGTACGGGTTGACACTGTTGTACCCTCGGTCTGCAGGGTAGCTTGAACTTGTTTGGATGTTAGTCGAGGTTCTTTATCCACCATCCGCACAATCTTGCGTTGAAATCTCTCGTCAATTTTTCTTTTCCGTCCACATCTAGGGAGGTTAGCCACAGTGCCATGGGCTTTAAACTTCTTGATGACACTGCGCACGGAAGACACAGGAACATTCAGGTCTTTGGAGATGGACTTGTAGCCTTGAGTTTGCTCATGCTTCCTCACAATTTGGTTTCTCAAGTCCTCAGACAGTTCTTTGGTCTTCTTTCTTTTCTCCATGCTCAATGTGGTACACACAAGGACACAAGACAGAGGTTGAGTCAACTTTAATCCATGTTAACTGGCTGCAAGTGTGATTTAGTTATTGCCAACACCTGTTAGGTCCCACAGGTAAGTTACAGGTGCTGTTAATTACACGAATTAGAGAAGCATCACATGATTTTTCAAACAGTGGCAATACTTTTGTCCACCCCCTTTTTTAGGTTTGGTGTGGAATTATATCCAATTTGGCTTTAGGACAATTCTTTTTGTGTTTTTTCCTTGCAAGCAAATTAAATGAAGATAATAATACCAAAGAATTTGTGATTGCAATCATTTTCAGGAGGAAACTGAGTATTATCTGACAGAATTGCAGGGGTGCCAATACTTTTGGCCACCACTGTATATACAGTACCGTTCAAAAGTTTGGGGTCACCCAGACAATTATGTGTTTTCCATGAAAATTCATACTTTTATTTATCAAATGAGTTGCAAAATGAATAGAAAATATAGTCCAGACATTGACAAGGTTAGAAATAATGATTTTTAGTTGAAAGAATAATTTTCTCCTTCAAACTTTGCTTTCATCAAAGAATTCTCCCTTTGCAGCAATTTCAGCATTGCAGACATTTGGCATTCTAGCTGTTAATTTGCTGAGGTAATCTTGAGAAATGTCACCCCATGCTTCCTGAAGCTCCTCCCACAAGTTGGATTGGCACTTTTTGCTTACCATACAGTCAAGCTGCTCCCACAACAGCTCAATGGGGTTGAGATCTGGTGACTGCGCTGGCCATTCCATTACAGATAGAATACCAGCTGCCTGCTTTTTCCCTAAATAGTTCATGTATAATTTGGAGGTGTGCTTTGGGTCATTGTCCTGTTGTAGGATGAAATTGGCTCCAATCAAGCGCTGTCCACAGGGTATGGCATGGCGTTGCAAAATGGAGTGATAGCCTTCCTTATTCACAATCCCATTTACCTTGTACAAATCTCCCACTTTACTAGCACCAAAGCAACCCCAGACAATCACATCTGACAGATGGCGTCAGGCACTCTTCCAGCATCTTTTCAGTTGTTCTGCGTCTCACAAATGTTCTTCTGTGTGATCCAAACACCTCAAACTTTGATTCGTCTGTCCATAAAACTTTTTTCCAATCTTCCTCTGTCCAATGTTTGTGTTCTTTTGCCCATATTAATCTTTTCCTTTTATTAGCCAGTCTCAGATATGGTTTTTCTTTGCCACTTTGCCCTGAAGGCCAGCATCCCGGAGTCGCCTCTTCACTGTAGACGTTGACACTGGCGTTTTGCGTGTACTATTTAATGAAGCTGCCAGTTGAGGAGCTGTGAGGCGTCGATTTCTCAAACTAGAGACTCTAATGTACTTGTCTTGTTGCTCAGTTGTGCAGCGGGGCCTCCCACTTCTCTTTCTACTCTGGTTAGAGCCTGTTTGTGCTCTCTGAAGGGAGTAGTAGACACCGTTGTAGGAAATCTTCAATTTCTTGGCAATTTATCGCATGGAATAGCCTTCATTTCTAAGAACAAGAATAGACTGTCGAGTTTCATATGAAATTTCTATTTTTCTGGCCATTTTGAGAGTTTCATAGAACAAACAAATGTAATGCTCCAGATTCCCAACTAGCTCAAAGGAAGGTCAATTTTATAGCTTCTCAAATCAGCCAAACCATTTTCTGCTTGGCTAACATACTTGTGCAAGGGTTTTCTAGGGTTTTCTAAACATCCATTAGCCTTCTTACACAGTAGCAAACACAATGTACCATTAAAACACTGGAGTGGTGGTTGTTGGAAATGGGCCTCTATACACCTATGTAGATATTGCAATAAAAACAAGACGTTTGCAGCTAGAATAGTCATTTACCACATTAACAACGTATAGAGTGTATTTCTGATTCATTTAATGTTAGCTTCATTTAAAAAAATGTGTTTTTCTTTCAAAAATGACCTTTCTAAATGACCCCAAACTTTTGAACGGTAGTGTATATATAATAACACGCTAGGGATGTTGTAGGGCGGCATGGCCGTGACATATATGGAAAAAGTCCACATAAAGGAAATGTGGGACTTTTATTTTCAGCCAAAATGCTTTTAGCATATTTTAGCACAATTAACCACTGTGCATATCCTTCTCCGAAATACACCATATCAGTCCAGAAGCTGTGTCTCTCTGAAGCTTTTCCTTCAGCCTTTTCTGTGTCTGTAATGAGACAACCTCTCTCAACTGAGCTGGCTAAGCCTTCCATACTGGAGCGGGAGTGGAAGTGAGGAGTCCCACTGCCAAATCCTACTCATTACTCCAATAAAAACCCGGCCCAGAACTACCATGTATAAAACAGTTCAGCACCTTAGCTGTGTTAGAACCCTCCTGTTTGTTTTTTCTATCTTGTGATTTGCGGTTACGTGACCATCTGCCTTTATATTCCAGCTCCACCCTTCTGGCTGTGCTGGACTTCAGTGTTTTACTGTTTTTCTAGCCTGGTGCTTCTGTGCCTTTCTCTGTCTAGTTCGCTTGGTCCTCTGGGACCTCTAGTACTTTTTGTCAGTTTGTCTTTTTGTGTTCTGCAACAACTTCTGTTTAGGAGGTGTCCCATTTTTATCCCAGTCCTTTGGTTCTTTTAGGGATCCCTCCCTTACATCTATAGGTCTTCGTTCAGACTAGCCGAGGACTAAGGCGGGTCTGTTCACTAGGAACAGGCAGCCCGCTACATCGTAGGGATTCAGCTTAGTCTTACTGTAGGGACAGCTTTCCCCTGTCTTTCCTTAGTACATGTTGCAGATCATACCAGTAAGTCCAGCCCAAAAAACTAAAAGGAAAGAAATTCGGGGATCAGTATGGTTTCCGTCCAGGATTTGCCTCAACGCCTGCAGGGATTGTCTCTGGAGGTGGCCGAGCTTCAGCAACACGTGAGTAGCTGTTCTGGAGCGCATTTTGTGGAATCCAAGGTATGACTGCCTGATGTTTTTTTATGGTAAACAGCAAGATTTTTTTTCCTTTAAAAATGCTTGTTTGTTATATTTTTGTTTGAGACCAAGATCCTCTGGGAATGAATCACAGCGCATTGGTTTTATTATGTCACTTTTGCGCAATGAACCACAGGGGTGGGCCTTTTCCCTCCAGCCTAATGATCTGTGTTTAAGGTCTGTTGAAGAATTTTTTTCTGCTATGGGTCTATTATATGACGATCCTGATCGAATCTCATCTGCTGAATCAGAACTTAGACGTTTGAATCAGGGGTCAGATGATGTTGAAAATTATTGCACACACTTCAGGAGATGGGCTTCAGAAGTTAAGTGGAATGATCTGGCGCTGAGATGTTTATTTCTTGCTGGTCTGAGTGAAAGGGTTAAGGATTTGCTAATTGCATTCCCTGCACCTGAGACTCTGCAGGAAGCTATGCAGTTAGCTGTTCGTATAGACAGAAGACTGAGGTGCAGGCTCAATGAGGTAAAGACTCCTGTAATGTCAGGTCCTAGTCCCCAGAAAATCTGCTCTGACGGCGGAGAACCGATGGAGGTTGGGGCGATGTCACTCCGCTCTCAGGAAAGAGACCGGAGATTCACCGAGGGATTGCGTCTTTATTGTGGTAAATCTGACCATTTGATTAAGTATTGTGAGCGTCGTTTAAGTAAAGAAAAAAAAAAGGTCAGTTACGCCCATATAGCTTGTTTACTCTCTGCAGGAGTGTTTCTTTCTGGGAGTACTACTCTGCAGGGAGATTTGATTGAATTTCAGGTATTTGTGGATTGTGGTTCAACACTTAATGTGATTGATAAAGGGTTTTTGGAAAACCTTAAATTGAAATCCAAACCTTTGTCATCACCTATTTCTGTGGTTGCAATTGATAACACTCCTTTGAAATGTATTACTCACAAGACTGCTGCATTTCCTCTCACTATCAATGGAGTTCACCAAGAAATTTTGGACTTGGTTGTTTGGATAATTTGTCCTTTCCAGTCGTTCTAGGATTGCCTTGGTTAAGATTGCACAATCCTTTACTGGACTGGTCTACTAATGTGATTAAGTCTTGGAGTCCGAAGTGCTATGATAAATGTTGTAATGGTCTCATTGCTGCTGTGGAAAAAGGGGAATTACCGGTACCGATTCAAGATTTTTGGAGGGTTTTTTCGGAGGAGGAGTCGCAAGTTTTACCTCCTCATAGAGATTATGATTGCGCCATTGAGTTTGTTCCGGGTGCTACTCTTCCCAAAAGTCGCTTGTTTAATCTGACTATCCCTGAAAGAAAGGCCTTGGAGGAGTACATACAGACTAGCCTGGCTGCTGGTCACATTAGACCTTCTAAGTCACCTGAGGCAGTTGGATTCTTCTTTGTTAAAAAAAAGGACGGCGGTTTACGTCCATGTCTGGATTTTCGTGAAATTAATAAGATTACTGTACGCAATTCCTACCCATTGCCGTTAATTCCTGACTTGTTTAACCAGTTAGTGGGAGCCAAGTGGTTCTCCAAAATTGATCTCCGGGGGGCATTCATTTTGTTACGAGTGAAGGAGGGTGATGAATGGAAAACTGCTTTTAACACTCCGGTAGGTGACCATCTGCCTTTATATTCCAGCTCCGCCCTTCTGGCTGTGCTGGACTTCAGTGTTTTACTGTTTCTCTAGCCTGGTGCTTCTGTGCCTTTCTCTGTCTAGTTCGCTTGGTCCTCTGGGACCTCTAGTACTTTTTGTCAGTCTGTCTTTTTGTGTTCTGCAACAACTTCTGTTTAGGAGGTGTCCCATTTTTGTCCCAGTCCTTAGTTCTTTTAGGGATCCCTCCCTTACATCTATAGGTCTTCATTCAGACTAGCCAAGGACTAAGGCGGGTCTGTTCACTAGGAACAGGCAGCCCGCTACATCTTAGGGGTTCAGCTTAGTCTTACTGTAGGGACAGCTTTCCCCTATCTTTCCTTAGTACATGTTGCAGATCATAACAAGCTGCTGCACCAACCAGTACTACCCGACTTTTAATATCTCACCCAACTTAACCTTCTGGGAGAGATATACACTCCGTCCAGTATCCTCCCTGTCAGCCTGTAGTGTGAATATAAAAATGACTATTCTGAGTCCATATTGAAATATACAGAACGTAGTCAAACCAGCACTGGTCTACTCTGGTTTGATTATATTTTCACAGATAGATAAGGCTCATTCTGTTTAACTTTGCTTTGTATTTACTTGATGTTTAGACACAAGACAATGTTAATAGTAACAATATCTTGAGAACCGCTTATTCACATTGTCTGAAACATTTACCACAAATAATCTTATGTTTATTGAGTGTTATTGTAAAACATGAAGATTTACATAACCTTTTGTGTTTAGTTTACTTACTTGATTCCTAAGCGCTTTTAAATTGTGTATGTTTATTGCACACCATTGTCTTTGTGAGAGCCTGTATCTGATTCGCCTTTCTCCTAGAGCTGGCCATTGCGGGTGGGGGAAGTAAATTAGACTTACTAGTGTACATTCACTATATAAGGGCAGAGAAATAACACCAATAGAGAAGCTATAAGTTGTACCTACACTGATGTGTAGTGTTGTGATACCTGCCCATGCAGTGTTGTGATAATTCCAGGGGTTCTCTCTCTTGGTGAGTTGCTTCTCTGATATTCCAGACCAATGATGTTTAAAAGCTCATTGGTGATGACATGAGTATATGTACATACAGTACAGACCAAAAGTTTGGACACACCTTCTCATTTACAGATTTTTCTGTATTTTCATGACTTTGAAAATTGTACATTCACACTGAAGGCATCAAAACTATGAATTAACACATGTGGAATTATATAATTATCAAAAAAGTGTGAAACAACTGATAATATGTCTTATATTCTAGGTTCTTCAAAGTAGCCACCTTTTGCTTTGATGACTGGTTTGCACACTCTTGGCATTCTCTTGATGAGCTTCAAGAGGTAGTCACTGGAAATGGTTTTCACTTCACAGGTGTGCCCTGTCAGGTTTAATAAGTGGGATTTCTTGCCTTATAAATGGGGTTGGGACCATCAGTTGTGTTGTGCAGAAGTCAGGTGGATACACAGCTGATAGTCCTACTGAATAGACTGTTAGCTGATTTTTTCTTGCCATAATACAAATTCTAAGTAAAGAAAAACGAGTGGCCATCATTACTTTAAGAAATTATGGTCAGTCAGTCCGAAAAATTGGGCAAACTTTGAAAGTGTCCCCAAGTGCAGTTGCAAAAACCATCAAGCGCTACAAAGAAACTGGCTCACATGAGGACCGCCCCAGGAAAGGAAGACCAAGAGTCACCTCTGCTTCTGAGGATAAGTTTATCCGAGTCACCAGCCTCAGAAATCGCAGGTTAACAGCAGCTCAGATTAGAGACCAGGTCAATGCCACACAGAGTTCTAGCAGCAGACACATCTCTACAACAACTGTTAAGAGGAGACTTTGTGCAGCAGGCCTTCATGGTAAAATAGCTGCTAGGAAACCACTGCTAAGGACAGGCAACAAGCAGAAGAGACTTGTTTGGGCTAAAGAACACAAGGAATGGACATTAGACCAGTGGAAATCTGTGCTTTGGTCTGATGAGTCCAAATATGAGATCTTTGGTTCCAACCACCGTGTCTTTGTGCGACGCAGAAAAGGTGAACGGATGGACTCTACATGCCTGGTTCCCACCGTGAAGCATGGAGGAGGAGGTGTGATGGTGTGGGGGTGCTTTGCTGGTGACATTGTTGGGGATTTATTCAAAATTGAAGGCATACTGAACCAGCATGGCTACCACAGCATCTTGCAGCGGCATGCTATTCCATCCGGTTTGCGTTTAATTTATTTTTCAACAGGACAATGACCCCAAACACACCTCCAGGCTGTGTAAGGGCTATTTGACCAAGAAGGAGAGTGATGGGGTGCTACGCCAGATGACCTGGCCTCCACAGTCACCAGACCTGAACCCAATTGAGGTGGTTTGGGGTGAGCTGGACCGCAGAGTGAAGACAAAAGGGCCAACAAGTGCTAAGCATCTCTGGGAACTCCTTCAAGATTGTTGAAAGACCATTTCCGGTGACTACCTCTTGAAGCTCATCAAGAGAATGCCAAGAGTGTGCAAAGCAGTCATCAAAGCAAAAGGTGGCTACTTTGAAGAACCTAGAATATAAGACATATTTTCAGTTGTTTCACACTTTTTTGTTAAGTATATAATTCCACATGTGTTAATTCATAGTTTTGATGCCTTCAGTGTGAATGTACAATTTTCAAAGTCATGAAAATACAGAAAAATCTTTAAATGAGAAGGTGACTATGGTGACCTTTTTCAACGCTCTTGTGACCCCCAACCTCATACTCCTCCCAGACACTATCTTCAGCTGTTCCCGGCACTACTCCAGTCCCGACCGCCATATTGTGACCGCAACTACTGACTGAAAGTCAGAGATAATGGTCACAAGCTCTCAGAGACCATTGTCTTAGCTCTCCTATGCTTTGAATTGTGACTTCCATACAGCCCAGCAAACACTGGAGGGATCCGGCAGGTCACAACCTGCAGAAGACGGCCGTAGCGGCACCAAAAACAGATTAAGGCCACAGCCCCACTATCAGTATTTGATCAGTATTTTTTCTCAGGAGTGGGAGCCAAAACCAGGTGAGGAACAATCAGAGAAAAGGTATAATAGAAACAAGTCACCAATTCTGTATTTATCACCCACTCCTGGTTTTGGCTCCTACTCCTGAGAAAAAATACTGACCGAATACTGATAGTGGGGCTGCTGCCGAAGACAGCGGCTGGCAAGTATAACACTAGGGGCAGAAAACTTACATTAGTGCCACCACTCCAACGCTGAGAGAAAAAAAACAAAACAGAACGCTGGAGTGGTGCTTTCAACAGATTTTATTAAAAAGGGTTTTCAGTTGAATTAACTTACATTAGTGCCAACACTCCAGCAGTAAAATAAAAAAACACTGGAGTGGCAGCAGTATCTGCATTTGTCTGCAGAGGGCAGCATAACTCTTGTACAATAAGGGGAGTTTAGTGGGTGTGGAGGCTTTTTTCTGGCTGTAGGAGTTAAGAACCGTTTGAACAACTTATATGGGATAGGTTTGGCTCTGTCTGTCCAGTCTGACTCTCCCAGGGCACTGGTACTTTGCAGATGTATAGTGTTTAATACAGTGTGGCATAGTGTTACAGTGCAAGTAAGTGTGTTGTGAACTATTCAGTGCAATGATTAGTGTGTGCTGCTGTATGGTGCTACATATGCTATGAAGGGTGTATAAGTGACCGTTTAAATAGTAAGAGACGGATATACCATTGGTGCAATTTGTTCAGCCGCATAGGGGCCTAAGAGGTAAATAGGATCCATTTCCACCGCAAAAAGTGGAATTTTGCATCCTGATTAATTATTGGCTTGCAAATAGTTGTGATATCGAATGGTGTGTGGCATGATTAGGTGTTGTATACTGTATAGAGATGTATGGGGTAGTATTGTGCCTAGTATTCTATGATAGCAGGGGCGGACTGGCCCACCGGAGGATCGGGAAAACCCCCGGTGGGCCCCGGGTCCCGATGGCCACGCCCCCTACCCCCGCTCCCTACCCCCCCTGGGCCCTGTACAGAGAACAGGCGGCCCCCCCGATTCGCTAATCATATCGGCAGCTCTACCGATATGATTAGTGATGGGCCCTCTGCAGCAGCAAAGCAGGGAGAGCGATCTCCCTGCTCTGCCTGCTGCCGCAGTGCCCCTCTGCCTCCTCTGCGAAGCACGACACTGCCGACGCGTGCGCAGGAGGTCAGTCTCAGGGCGATGACGTCATCCCCCAGGGACTGCTTCCTGTGCGCACTGTGGAGGACGGACCCGGCGTCGCCCCAGGCAGCGGCAGCAGAATCTATGGGCTCCTACCTGGTATATATTATTGGAGGCAGCAGAATGTATGGGATTCTGTCAGGTATATATTATTGGAGGCAGCAGAATGTATGGGCTCCTGTCAGGTATATATTATTGGAGGCAGGAGAATGTATGGGCTCCTGTCAGGTATATATTATTGGAGGCAGGAGAATGTATGGGCTCCTGTCAGGTATATATTATTGGAGGCAGGAGAATCTATGGGCTCCTGTCAGGTATATATTATTGGAGGCAGGAGAATCTATGGGCTCCTGTCAGGTATATATTATTGGAGGCAGCAGAATGTATGGGCTCCTACCAGGTATATATTATTGGAGGCCGCAGAATCTATGGGCTCCTGTCAGGTATATATTATTGGAGGCAGCAGAATGTATGGGCTCCTATAAGGTATATATTATTGGAGGCAGCAGAATGTATGGGCTCCTGTCGGGTATATATTATTGGAGGCAGGAGAATGTATGGGCTCCTGTCAGGTATATATTATTGGAGGCAGGAGAATGTATGGGCTCCTGTCAGGTATATATTATTGGAGGCAGGAGAATCTATGGGCTCCTACCAGGTATATATAATTGGAGGCAGCAGAATATATGGGCTCCTGTCAGGTATATATTATTGGAGGCAGGAGAATGTATGGGCTCCTGTCAGGTATATATTATTGGAGGCAGCAGAATGTATGGGCTCCTGTCAGGTATATATTATTGGAGGCAGGAGAATCTATGGGCTCCTACCAGGTATATATAATTGGAGGCAGCAGAATCTATGGGCTCCTGTCAGGTATATATTATTGGAGGCAGGAGAATGTATGGGCTCCTGTCAGGTATATATTATTGGAGGCAGCAGAATCTATGGGCTCCTACCAGGTATATATAATTGGAGGCAGCAGAATCTATGGGCTCCTGTCAGGTATATATTATTGGAGGCAGCAGAATGTATGGGCTCCTGTCAGGTATACATTATTTGAGGCAGCAGAATCTATGGGCTCCTACCAGGTATATATTATTGGAGGCAGCAGAATCTATGGGCTCTTGTCAGTTATATATTATTGGAGGCAGCAGAATCTATGGGCTCCTACCAGGTATATATAATTGGAGGCAGCAGAATCTATGGGCTCCTGTCAGGTATATATTATTGGAGGCAGCAGAATCTATGGGCTCCTGTCAGGTATATATTATTGGAGGCAGCAGAATGTATGGGCTCCTGTCAGGTATATATTATTTGAGGCAGCAGAATCTATGGGCTCCTACCAGGTATATATTATTGGAGGCAGCAGAATCTATGGGCTCTTGTCAGTTATATATTATTGGAGGCAGGAGAATCTATGGGCTCTTGTCAGTTATATATTATTGGAGACAGCAGAATCTATGGGCTCCTGTCAGGTATATATTATTGGAGGCAGCAGAATGTATGGGCTCCTGTCAGGTATATATTATTGGAGGCAGCAGAATGTATGGGCTCCTGTCAGGTATGTATTAGGTATATATTATTGGAGGCAGCAGAATCTATGGGCTCCTGTCAGGTATATATTATTGGAGGCAGCAGAATGTATGGGATCCTGTCAGGTATATATTATTGGAGGCAACAGAATGTATGGGATCCTGTCAGGTATATATTATTGGAGGCAGCAGAATCTATGGGTGTGGCGCCCTTGAGGGTTCGACCGCCCTCGGCTGCTGTTAAAGTTGAGATCAAGTTGTTTTATAATTTTTGTTGATTTATTACCCGTAACCAGAGACATTGGTCCCTGTGGACTATGGCAGGCGGCAGACTTTACTTGTATATAGTTTGCAGCTTTTCAGGTGCTCCATATTGGTTTTATGTAAAACCGTGTATACCTCTCTACCTCAACACCACAGAAGGAAAACCTGTTAGGGTGGCTCTCTGGGAGGTCTAACTCGGGATCTTTATGCCCTGCAGCCACCCCAGGGCCCACGTTGAGAGTGTGGGACAGGTCCCTTGCACTTCTGAACTGACTCTGCGTCTTTGCACTTTAACCCACCTGTCTGCACCAAAAATGTCTCTGGAAAATGTTAGTACTTTTATAAATTTTATACTTTTATATTATTGTATTGTATAACCTGTTATGCAACGTTTAAGATGATGTGCCTCCCATAAAGGGAAGATAGTTTGTGTTTATATAAAAAGAAAATTTCCTGTGTGTTACTTCTTTTGCAGCCCGCGGACGTGCTTGTTTTACCAGGGGGGAATGTGGCGCCCCTGAGGGTTCGACCGCCACAGGGATGCTGCACTTCTGTAATGGAGTGTAGTGTTCCTCCTCTGAGGTAAGGACAGTGTGATAGTCGTGACCCAACCTTTGCATCCAACACCACATTTCTCCACCAGAGGGAGCTGGTATGCACTAGGTGCTGCTCCCCTGGTTACAGGGAGACTGGGGAACCAAGAGTTAGGGGAACCAGTTAGTGGGTGAGGGTGGAGGACTTGCAAGTTAGTTACACTTTAAATTTCATATTTAATAAAATGCCATCATGGTTCTTGGTTCTTTTGTGCTGTCAAATACTGTGTGTTACTGTGATCTCCCACCCTTAGCATGGATCCTGTGTTGATCTGCAGGGGAGGGAGACACGGCCCTCGTACCCCGACCTTGGGATGAGAGGCAGGTTGTAGACCAGAAATGTCTCAACCCGGCCAAGGACCAGGACCAAGAAGGCCCGGAGGTTAAGAGTGTGGCTCCACAGCAAATGGATCCCAGGCAAGATGCAGACGGAGCGGTGTACGCCACCTGTCCTCGCCATGCTGATATATTCAGAGGGAGTCCTGCTGCAAGAGGGGTACCGGCCCCCGACACCCGACCTTGCTACTCCAAGTCCTGGTCGGGAAAGCCCGGTAGGCCCTGAGGATCCCACCAGGTATCGGACGGAGCGGAGCTGCCACCCATGCCCTTGTTCTGAGAGGTCAGAGGGAGACCCGGCCTATTTGCACGCACACGGACAGGAAAGGATTAGGCCCGTAGTTCAGGAACACTCTGGTGTAGGGTCCCGACTGAATGCTGGACTTGCTCGGAGGTTGTCGGACCCCCGTCCCTGGTGACCACAGGACTCCGCGGGGAGCAGGGAGTCACCTTCCTCATGCCATCTATGTGAGTAAAGCCTTGGAAGTTCATCCCTATGGCCTCCGGAACTGTTTGTTCTGCGCCACACCGCGAGACGCGGAGCCCGTGCTCCTCTACTACTACCCCCTCCATCTTGTCCCTCTGCCCTGAGGCCCTGCTCTGCCTGTGGGGAGTAGTAATAACTTTGGCTGCCATAACATCATGCCTCAGCGGACTGCAGCGGCGCTGGTGGCCTTCACCAGGTGCCACAGGTGGCGTAGTCATTAATCAGCCACTCAACCCGGATAAGCCCACACCATCTCTTTTTTAACTGTGACGGCCCTGAGCACGGGTCGGGTCCGGGCCACGGCTGCACCCGATCTCTCCATCGAAGGACCCGACTCCGAGTCCCCCATCTCCCAGGGTAAAGAAAAGGGCTTTTTCGAGTAAGAGGTGTCTCATGGGCTCCTGTCAGGTCTATATTATTGGAGGCAGCAGAATCTATGGTTCCTGTCAGGTATATATTATTGGAGGCAGGAAAATCTATGGGCTCCTGTCAGGTATATATTATTGGAGGCAGCAGAATCTATGGTTCCTGTCAGGTATATATTATTGGAGGCAGCAGAATCTATGGGCTCCTGTCAAGTATATATTATTGGAGGCAGGAGAATCTATGGGCTCCTGTCAGGTATATATTATTGGAGGCAGGAGAATCTATGGGCTCCTGTCAGGTATATATTATTGGAGGCAGCAGAATCTATGGTTCCTGTCAGGTATATATTATTGGAGGCAGGAGAATCTATGGGCTCCTGTCAGGTATATATTATTGGAGGCAGCAGAATCTATGGTTCCTGTCAGGTATATATTATTGGAGGCAGCAGAATCTATGGGCTCCTGTCAAGTATATATTATTGGAGGCAGGAGAATCTATGGGCTCCTGTCAGGTATATATTATTGGAGGCAGGAGAATCTATGGGCTCCTGTCAGGTATATATTATTGGAGGCAGCAGAATCTATGGTTCCTGTCAGGTATATATTATTGGAGGCAGCAGAATCTATGGGCTCCTGTCAAGTATATATTATTGGAGGCAGGAGAATCTATGGGCTCCTGTCAGGTATATATTATTGGAGGCAGGAGAATCTATGGGCTCCTGTCAGGTATATATTATTGGAGGCAGCAGAATCTATGGTTCCTGTCAGGTATATATTTTTGGAGGCAGCAGAATCTATGGGCTCCTGTCAGGTACAGTGCTGGCCAAAAGTATTGGCACCCCTGCAATTCTGTCAGATAATACTCAGTTTCTTCCTGAAAATGATTGCAATCACAAATTCTTTGGTATTATTATCTTCATTTAATTTGTCTTCAATGAAAAAAACACAAAAAGAATTGTCCTAAAGCCAAATTGGATATAATTCCACACCAAACCTAAAAAAGGGGGTGGACAAAAGTATTGGCACCCTTTGAAAAATCATTTGATGCTTCTCTAATTCGTGTAATTAACAGCACCTGTAACTTACCTGTGGCACCTAACAGGTGTTGGCAATAACTAAATCACACTTGCAGCCAGTTAACATGGATTAAAGTTGACTCAACCTCTGTCCTGTGTCCTTGTGTGTACCACATTGAGCATGGAGAAAAGAAAGAAGACCAAAGAACTGTCTGAGGACTTGAGAAACCAAATTGTGAGGAAGCATGAGCAATCTCAAGGCTACAAGTCCATCTCCAAAGACCTGAATGTTCCTGTGTCTTCCGTGCGCAGTGTCATCAAGAAGTTTAAAGCCCATGGCACTGTGGCTAATCTCCCTAGATGTGGACGGAAAAGAAAAATTGACGAGAGATTTCAACGCAAGATTGTGCGGATGGTGGATAAAGAACCTCGACTAACATCCAAACAAGTTCAAGCTGCCCTGCAGTCCGAGGGTACAACAGTGTCAACCCGTACTATCCGTCGACGTCTGAATGAAAAGGGACTGTATGGTAGGATACCCAGGAAGACCCCACTTCTTACCCCAAGACATAAAAAAGCCAGGCTGGAGTTTGCCAAAACTAACCTGAGAAAGCCTAAAACGTTTTGGAAGAATGTTCTCTGGTCAGATGAGACAAAAGTAGAGGTTTTTGGGAAAAAGCATCAACATAGAGTGTACAGGAAAAAAAAGAGGCATTCAAAGAAAAGAACACGGTCCCTACAGTCAAACATGGCTGAGGTTCCCTGATGTTTTGGGGTTGCTTTGCTGCCTCTGACACTGGACTGCTTGACCGTGTGCATGGGTCTCCCTCAGAGGTCATGGGTCTTCCAGCAGGACAATGACCCAAAACACACTTCCAAAAGCACTATAAAATGGTTTGAGAGAAAGCACTGGAGACTTCTAAGGTGGCCAGCAATGAGTCCAGACCTGAATCCCATAGAACACCTGCGGAGAGATCTCAAAATGGCAGTTTGGAGAAGGCACCCTTCAAATATCAGGGACCTGGAGCAGTTTGCCAAAGAAAAATGGTATACAATTCCAGCAGAGCATTGTAAGAAACTCATTGATGGTTACCGGAAGCGGTTATTCGCAGTTATTTTGGCTAAAGGTTGTGCAACCAAGTATTAGGCTGAGGGTGCCAATACTTTTGTCCGGCCCTTTTTTGGAGTTTTGTGTGAAATGATCAATGATTTGATTTTTGCTTCATTCTCTTTTGTGTTTTTTCCTTGCAAGCAAATTAAATGAAGAGAATAATACCAAAGAATTTGTGATTGCAATCATTTTCAGGAAGAAACTGAGTATTATCTGACAGAATTGCAGGGGTGCCAATACTTTTGGCCAGCACTGTATATATTATTGGAGGCAGGAGAATCTATGGGCTCCTGTCAGGTATATATTATTGGAGGCAGCAGAATGCATGGGCTCCTGTCAGGTATATATTATTGGAGGCAGCAGAATGTATGGGCTCCTGTCAGGTATATATTATTGGAGGCAGCAGAATATATGGGCTCCTGTCAGGTATATATTATTGGAGGCAGGAGAATCTATGGGCTCCTGTCAGGTATATATTATTGGAGGCAGCAGAATGTATAGGCTCCTGTCAGGTATATATTATTGGAGGCAGCAGAATATATGGGCTCCTGTCAGGTATATATTATTGGAGGCAGGAGAATCTATGGGCTCCTGTCAGGTATATATTATTGGAGGCAGGAGAATGTATGGGCTCCTACCAGGTATATATTATTGGAGGCAGCAGAATCTATGAGCTCCTGTCAGGTATATATTATTGGAGGCAGCAGAATCTATGGGCTCCTGTCAGGTATATATTATTGGAGGCAGCAGAATCTATGGGCTCCTGTCAGGTATATATTAGTTATATATTATTGGAGGCAGCAGAATCTATGGGCTCCTGTCAGGTATATATTATTGGAGGCAGCAGAATCTATGGGCTCCTGTCAGGTATATATTATTGGAGGCAGGAGAATGTATGGGCTCCTGTCAGATATATATTATTGGAGGCAGCAGAATCTATGGGCTCCTACCAGGTATATATTATTGGAGGCAGCAGAATCTATGGGCTCCTGTCAGGTATATATTATTGGAGGCAGCAGAATGTATGGGCTCCTGTCAGGTATATATTCTTGGAGGTAGTAGAATGTATGGGCTCCTGTCAGGTATATATTATTGGAGGCAGCAGAATCTATGGGCTCCTGTCAGGTATATATTATTGGAGGCAGGAGAATGTATGGGCTCCTGTCAGGTATATATTATTGGAGGCAGCAGAATCTATGGGCTCCTACCAGGTATATATTATTGGAGGCAGCAGAATCTATGGGCTCCTGTCAGGTATATATTATTGGAGGCAGCAGAATGTATGGGCTCCTGTCAGGTATATATTCTTGGAGGTAGTAGAATGTATGGGCTCCTGTCAGGTATATATTATTGGAGGCAGCAGAATGTATGGGCTCCTGTCAGGTATATATTATTGGAGGCAGCAGAATCTATGGGCTCCTACCAGGTATATATTATTGGAGGCAGCAGAATCTATGGGCTCCTGTCAGGTATATATTATTGGAGGCAGGAGAATGTATGGGCTCCTGTCAGGTATATATTATTGGAGGCAGCAGAATGTATGGGCTCCTGTCAGGTATATATTAGTTATATATTATTGGAGGCAGCAGAATGTATTGGCTCCTACCAGGTATATATTATTGGAGGCAGCAGAATCTATGGGCTCCTACCAGGTATATATTATTGGAGGCAGGAGAATGTATGGGCTCCTGTCAGGTATATATTATTGGAGGCCGCAGAATCTATGGGCTCCTGTCAGGTATATATTATTAGAGGCAGGATAATGTATGGGCTCCTGTCAGGTATATATTATTGGAGGCAGGAGAATCTATGGGCTCCTGTCAGGTATATATTATTCGAGGCAGCAGAATCTATGGGCTCCTACCAGGTATATATTATTTGATAATCATGCCCATTGCCCAGCTCATGCCATATGTTGATCGCCAGCCAGATAAAACAAGGCCGCTGGGGGCTGGGATTCGCAGCATGGTAAGGCCCAAGCGCTGAAAATCGCAGCCCGCAGCCACCCCTGAAAATGGCGCATTCATCATAGCACCATTTCCAGGTGCTTTACCCAGCTGTTCCTGCGGCCCTGATGGTGAGTGGCACCCTGGCTAATAATAGGGTTAGTACCAGGCCAGCTTTGTATTATCAGCTGGTACTAAGCCCGAAATTCATGGTGTCACGCCAAATTAGCCACCGTGAATTTCTAGTAAACAGAAAAAAAAAAAGACAGAATTTTTTTTTTAATTAAAATAAAACACAATTAGGGACTCCATCTTTAATGAAGAAAAATCCTCACTCCAACGTAATCCATAGGTCTTCTGTCTTCAGCTCTGCTACATCTTTGCCATCAGACAAATATGTCTGCTGACAGAGATGAGCAGGTACAGAATGACACTGGAGCACTGTTACTGTGTAGTGCCGCACTATGTTTCTTTTTTTGTCATTTCATGCAGTGTAGAAATCTTGGGAAAAGTGTGGATTGTGCTCTGGAAGTGATCAGTTATAGCTAACTATGTTATTTTCTGCAGAGATAAGTCCTGCATAGAAGATGTGATATATCGGTCTGCAGATAAAGAACTTCACCTAGAGACATCACTGGTGAGTATGTGTATTACCTATACACACACACACTGACACTATATACAGAGCTCCTGTGCATAATGTCACTGGTGATCACTGTATTACCTATACACACACACTGACACTATGTATAGAGCTCCTGTGCATAATGTCACTGGTGATCACTGTATTACCTCTACACTTACACTATACACAGAGCTCCTGTGTATGTCACTGATAATCTCTACATTATCTGTACACTGACTCTATATACAGAGCTTTTTTACATTTTCATTATCAGTCACTATCTGGTGCCATTATGTGCCATGGTCATGGCGTGGCGATATTTGTCCCTTGTATGTGGTATTATTCGGACAGTCACTATGTGGTCTTCTCATGGTATGGCAGTATATATACCTTGTACTTGGTAGTATTTGATCACTATGTGGTGGTATGTGTTCTGGTCATGGTGTGGCGGTATTTCTCTCTTCTATATGGTATTATTAGTCTAGGTATAGTGGATTGTTGTCAGTCATTTGTATTTTCGGATATTAAGAATGGGAACATTCTTTATTTGCAATACATATTAAATACTTGGATTTTTAACCTCTCCTTGTGTTGTGACTACTACACAGCAGCACAGATGCACGTCAGCTCAAGACGCAAAAAATAAGCCGTCACACAGCCCCAGATCCAAAAAAATGAGAACACTACGGTGCGCAGAACATGGCGCAAAAAGTGTGATTTTTTTTTTTTCAAACTTGTGAATTTGTTTTCACCACTTAGATACCAGTAAAGGTATACATGTTTGGTATCTACGAACTCGTACTGACCCGAGGCATCACACTGTCATGTCGGTTTTACCATATAGTGAACATGGTGACTAAAAAACCCAATAAACAAACATGTAATTGCAATTTTACTGCACTTGGAATTTTTGTTGCCATTTCCCTGTACACTATATGGTAAAATAAATGATTGCATCTGAAAGTACAACTAGTCCCGCAAAAAAACTGTCTTTCCTGCTGTGACAGACTTTTATATGACTACAATTTACATTCTGCTGCTTACACAAACATTTTTGCAGTTTACAAGACACTTCTTACACTTGCTTGCACCCAGGTTTCATGTGAAAGCGTGTTCTCAAAGCTGAAAATTGTAAAAAATTGTCTGAGGTCTTCGATTGGACAGGAGCTTTTAGGCTATGTGCCCACGTTGCGGAAATGAAGCAGAAAATTTCTGCTTCATTTCCGCATGTCCTCTCCCGGAAAAACGCATGCGGAATTCCGCACGCGTTTATTGCGCGTTTATCGCGCGCTTATCGCGCGTTTACCACATGCGGAATTGCCTTGCGTTTTTAATGCATTGCAGAAGGCAATTCCGCTTGCGGAAACGCAAAATTAATGAACATGCTGATTTTTGAACGCAGCATAAACGCTACGGAAAAATCCGCAGCATGTGCATAGAACTTGCGGAATCCCCTTGGGGACCATGGGGAGCGGATTACCTAGCGTTTAACAAGCGTTTACGCTGCGGAAATTCCGCAGCGTAAACGCTTGAAAAACGCTACGTGGGCACGCAGCCTTAGAGTCACTCCTTCTGTTGAACACTGAGTATGACATTTCAAGGAACTTAGACTATGATGACATTATTAATACGTATGCAATGTCATCTTCTGTTCTGAAAGAAAAAAACTTTTGTAATTTTGCTGCTGAATGACTGTTAGTGTGTGTTTATTTGTTGTTTTGGGCCTTTCTCTAACAATTGAATGGTACTGTATTATAGAGGAGAGGAAAACGAGCAATACAAACTTCCAAAATGCTTACAGAATTCTTTAAGTTTTCCCAGTGGGCCAAGTTTGGTGCTGCTACAATGATGCTGGCTGCTGGGATGCTAGATAGATGCAGGTTCAATTTGTGGCACTTATACTTTAAGAGAATGTACCTTGAAAGTATTTATTGTTATTGTTCTGTTATGGCACTTTATCACACACTGATGTGAACAAGATAAGTGTTCCTCTTTTGCCAGGAGTGTTTCTTTAGCTTATTTATTCATTATATTGGTTATTTATTGGTTAATAAAGTTGATTAATTTTGAAAGAGTTTGTGGACTTATGTTATTCCTATATGGCAACTGCATGGTGCTGGTGGGCCCCAAGATTGATTTTTTCCTGGGGGGGCCCCAGGTACTCCAGTCCTGCGCTGTATGATAGTGAGGTGATGTTGTGGTGTATGGAAGTAGTATAGCACCTAGCAGGCCCAGATTGCTAATCTGCCTTATCGGGCAGATGCCTGGTGGGCTGGTCTGTTAGGTCATAAAATGGGCTACCTAGCTACTGTTGTCAGCAGGAGGGGGCCCAGAGCTATCAGTAGCATTAACACTTAACAGGAGTGGCTGCTACACTCTACAGAAGATTATGATGAAAGGGGCCTCTGTCCTCACCTGTTAAGGGTTAATTTTGCTGTCCTGTCTTATCTATGTGCAGAGGCTGGGGGAGGATGGAGTCAGGCTGTGATTCCCTCTGCTGTGCTGATCTGTTGGTATGAGAAGAGGGGGAGGTCAACTGTGGCCCAGACTGACAGGATGGTAAGACATGCAGCCTCTCCTGTGGAAGTTCTGCAATAGTATTGTTTTAAAGAAATCAAAAATTCCTATTCGAACATTTTGGCAGCAGTGGTCACCTGCGGAAAGTGCCGTTCACATATCCACAAGTTGTGTGCACAGCGGCTGCCAGTGACATGCACTAATGCGGTCTGTACCCGGCAGGGGCAAGCTGCAATCTCACATAGACTATAAGTCTGTATGAAGAATCGCTGAAGTCCCCTGGTACACTGGTTATTATGGGGGAAGTTTCCTGTCTGTTGAACTTGGGCATAATACTGACCCAATGTACAGTACAATTGTTTAAATGAGCCTGTTACATTCCTTAAAATAAATTGCAGTCCTGATTCCCAGTGCAAGTGGGCGGTTGTGTGATCGCTTGTATGTGAGCTGTGCTGCTGTTGTAAGCAGCATGTACACAGTGTGTGGACCGATAGGATTACTATTCACCCCATGCACTGCTCTATGCATGTGCTGCTTACAAGGGCAGCGTACTTCAGAGCAGTGTTTTGAGTAATTGGTGGGGGTCTCAGGACCCAGACGCCCACCGATCACAAGCTATTTGCAGTGCCTATTGTATATTTAACAACATTTTTTTTATAATACTAAATAAAATGACTGTGAATGTGAAGTAGCAAAATCACAAGCCGAAGCCGTCTGTGACCCCTCTATGCCAGCACTGGGTAGGACAGGCAGGAAGTTAGCAATAATCTGCCTGTTAGCTCATAGGCCCATAGGAAAAAAAAAAAAAGTATATACAGTATACACTGCACAGTGCCACTCCTCCTGTCCTGTATATACACTGCACAGCCCCACTCCTCCTGTCCTGTATATATATACTGCACAGTACCACTTCTCCTGTCCTGTATATATACACTGCACAATACCACTTCTGTCATGTGTGTGTGTGTATATATATGTAGCGCCCCGAGGGTTCGGCCGCTACAGGGGTATTGCACCTCTGCCAGAGGTGTGATATTCCACTCCCGGGTAAGGATGGAGTATGGACCAGGGCTCAGTTAGCTGCATGCATCACACACACCCCATTTCCGGGGGACAGCTCAACGGTGCTCCCATTTATACAGTAATGCAGGCACGACAGACCATGTCCCTGGCTGGAGTGGGGAGGGGGGAGGAAAACCCAGTGATGTAGGAGCAGAAGGGGACGGTTTCTGAGCATAGGTAGGAGCTCATTGGGTGCTGGTCACCTGAGCTCACACTCAGAGGGGAGGTATAAAAGGTGGGCACCATCTTAGGACAGGAGTCGAGTGAAGTACAGTGGAGAGGAGAAGACAGGGAGCAGAGGCTCTGTAGGAGCTCTGCTCAAAGGCAGGCCTAGGGTGAAGGCCGGAGCCTGGGAGGAGAAGGAGAAGTAGGCCTGGAGAAGAGGCCGAGGGAAGGAGGAGAAGAAGGAACAGGAAAGGAGGAGGAGTGACAGAGAAACAGAAGGGCTCAGAAACAAGAAGGCAGAAGGGACCCTAAGGACCCAGGAAATTACGGGTGACGGGTCAGGCAAGAAAAGGGTACCGGATCCCAAATTGGTGGAGGTTAATTATCCCTCAGCCAAGAACCGGAGGTCGTGATCATCACTTGGTGCGACCCCCTGCTAAACCTTGCTAGGAAGGCACCATATAGGATAGCGGGAAACGGGGCCCACTTTTACCCGCATAGATCCGCGGCAGCTGGACAAAAGCTTGGTCACTGGTGGGGCACGAGCCAGAGGAAGGATAGAAGGGAGTCCTGTGCCATGCTCCTGAATTGCCTGGGGGTTGACCGAGTCCCTCACCTGGTGGACGCAGCACGGCTTGAGCAGTCACTACCTGTACAGAAGTGGCTTGGAGTATGCGAACTGTGAGTAAAAGACCCTGGACTGCAAGACGTTGTCTTTGTGCTTCTTACTTCGCCAGCACTAACGGTACTGGGATTCCCTGCACCATCACCCCCACCATCTACTACACTGCCCTGAGGCTACACTCTTCCCGTGGGGAGTTATACTATCTCAGCTGCACACACCATCAGCCTCCGGGGACTGCCTTGCAGCGGCGGTTCATAATAGCCGCAATCCACGGGTGGCGTAGTCGGACATTACCTAAAACATATAAAAGACTGCCACTGGTCTGACCACCCTGAGCCACGGGACCGGGTCGCCACTACTACTCCCAGCATTGCCCTGAAGCCCGGTCCCGAGTGCCCCGCGGCCCAGCGGGCGAGTCATATACACTGCACAGTACCACTTCTCCTATCCTGTATATATACACTGCACAGTACCACTTCTGTCATGTGTGTGTGTATATATACACTGCAGGTCTTTTTTTTATTGATAGAATAAGTACAGTACATGACAGAACAATAATACATTACAGGACACCAAACATAAGAACAAAACAAGACGACAAATCACAGAAAATAGAAACAAAATAAATCCCCCCAGGAATATATACATATACAAGAAATAAATATTACAAAACCTATAAAACCCCCGGTCCAGCTTCATTCATCCTACTATATACAATCCCACACAACGCTCACACCGTCCTATATACACATAAAACACCGTCCTATATACAAGATTATATACAATAAACACTAAACCTAATATAACGTATATACAACCGGAAACTAACACTAACCTACTGGTCCCACTGCCTGACCTTACAGTCACCCCCTTACCGCACCTCATTCACACCACAGAAAACCAAAAATAACAATATATACAATAGTGACATGGACAATTTTAAACTTTTTTTTTTTTTGTATATTTTTTTTGTATTTTTTATTTTTTTTTGTAATTTTTTAATATATATATAAAACACAGACCTACACTAACTATCCCGCCACCCCTGATCCAGCTCTGGCCACAAAGTTCAGGATTACTCCGAGCTAGGATCAGGCCCCAAAGTTTTTCCCCAGGCGGGGCCTGGACCAGGCCAGATCAGTCCTCTTATCGCCGCTGATGAAAACCCCCAAATCCCCCACCCAACCTAACTAAAACCCCCTATTATACATTATATACAATATATACAGAACACAACCTACACACTCACCATCCAAGGCTCAAGTTCGATGCCGGCAAACCTTCTATTCAGGAGACAGAAATACAAAACAAAAATCTAGGGTGAAAAGACATCAGCCCACCACCAGGATATAGGAGTACTACCGGACTAAGGCACCCTGAAGGAAAAGCCCCTCCAGAGACGGGCCGCCCTCCGGGCACCCAGTCCTTCATACGCCAGAGAACGTACCTTCACCAGGTCACCTAGGATGTTCCTACAGACTTCATCTACATGGAGGATTTTACTCTGCGTCGAGACTAAAACTCGTGCGTTCCACGTGAAATACCTGACCACTGCGCTGACTATGAATAAAGTGTCTCGGTCCCTTCTCCCAAGGTCTCCGAACGCTCCATAGGCCCACCCGGCGTAGGACAGAGTAGCCAGCCGCGGCCAACCAATGGAAGCCCCCACCCTGTTGTACACCTCTGTATTAAAGGGACAATGAAGCAGGAAGTGCTCCATGCTTTCCAGCATGTTAGCACAAGCCTCACGGGGGCAATTCCTGTCCTCGGAGCTCCTGAACTTCAAATTGTCCCTCACATACAGCTTACCATGGAAGCAGCGCCAAGTCAAGTCCCAGTACTTCTCGGGGATCCTGCTAGAATTTAACAAACTCAACCCAACCTCCAGATCCCGACTTGGGCAGTCTTTGAGGGCCAATGGACTCTGAAAATGAGAAAGCAAGACCCTCATATCGAGGAGTTTCCTCGGGAGGGACCTCACCTCCCACATTCCCAGACCCCACCGGTGGATCATTTTCAGAACCGGGGTAACATAAGCCGGGAGATGCCCGTGTGGTGTGCGAAGATCCTTCAATCTTCCCCCTGTCTCCCATTCCTGGAAGAAAGGCTGAAACCATCCCTTGCAGGAGAATACCCACGGAGGAGCCCTCTCTTTCCAGAGGTTTGCCACGTTCACTTTCAAGAAGGTGTTCACTAGGAACACCACGGGGTTCACCATATTCAAACCCCCTAGTCTCCTCGTGCGGTAAGTGACCTCCCGCTTGACTAGGTTCAGTCTGTTCCCCCATAACATCTGGAAGAACAGACTGTAGACCCGTGTCCAGAGAGGCTCTGGCAAGACACAGATGCTGCCCATGTAGATTAGCAAGGGGAGCAGGAAAGCTTTGCACAGGCCAACCCTTTCCCTCAGGGTCAAAGACCAACCCCTCCATTGGTCCACTCTTTGGGTGACACCTTTGATTCTGCCTTCCCAGTTTTTCGTGGGGTAATCACCCTGGCCGAATTCGATGCCCAGGACTTTGGCATGTTCTTGGGGTTCGGGGAGGGTGTCCGGAAGATCAAACCCGGGATCTCCGCCTCCCAGCCAGAGACTCTCACACTTATCCTGGTTGACCTTGGACCCGGATGCCTCCGAGTAGCGTTCCACTTCTGACATCACCACCACTGCCTCCTCTTGCGAAGAAACAAAGACGGTGACATCGTCCGCGTAGGCCACCACCCTCAGGATAGCCTCCGGCGCCGCCCCGCCCATCCGCACCCCCGCCAACGGTCCACAATCGATCCTTCTGAGGAAGGGATCAATCGCAAACGCGTAAAGCAAAGGGCTAAGAGGACAGCCCTGACGGACACCGGATCCTACCCCGAAAGGTCGTCCAATCCACCCATTCACCAGAGGGAAAGTCTCAGCCCCTGCATACAAGGTCTTAAGCCAGTCCACAAACCCTCCAGGCTGACCATACCTCAAAAGAGTGGACCAGAGGTACTCGTGGTTAACCCGATCAAAGGCTTTTGCCTGATTCAGGGTCAGCAAGAACCCCTTCCAGAGGCCCGCCCTGCCTTGCTCCACGGCCTCTCGGACACCTAGAACAGCACTAAAAGTGCTACGGCCAGGAACGCAACAGTGCTGAACCTCCGAAAGGAGCCGGGGTGCAAACTTCACCAGCCTGTTGAAAAGTATCTTAGCCAAAATCTTCCTGTCCACATTGAGAAGTGCTATGGGACGCCAGTTCTCAATGCGTGACGGATCCTTACCCTTTGACAAAATGATCAAAGCTGACCTCCTTAATGATCTCGGCAGAGTGCCCGAGGAGAGACACTCGTTAAACACCTGAGTCAAGAGGGGGACCAAAGAGTCCCTAAAGGTCCTAAAGAACTCGGATGTTAAGCCATCCGGACCTGGCGACTTTTTGGGCCTAAGCCCATCGATCGCCAGTCTCACTTCCTCTTCTTTGATCGCTTCTGCCAAATCGCCCAGCGAGAGGTCAGCCCCTGGCTCAGGAACGGATTCAGCCAGGAAAGCCGACATCCCGTCACGATCAAGCTCCCTCCTTCCCAAGAGGTGCGAGTAGTAGGAACTGACGACCTCCAAGATCCCTGATCTGGACCTTCTCAGGGACCCCGTACTGTCCACCAGCCCCGTCACTATCTTACTATTCACTGACATCTTACAGTTTCTGTAAGGGTCGGGCGAGCAGTACTTCCCGTAGTCCCTCTCGAAAACCAAAGATGCGTGCCTATCTTCACCTCTTCAGCAAGGACTTCACTCTGGAGATCTCCTCGCGGCTACCTCCAGTCGAGACAAGATGCTCGAGTTTCCCCCTCAGGCTCTGATACAGGCGATCCCTGTTCAGGCTTCTGAGGTTCGAGAGCTGCCGGAAGAATCTCGCCACCCGATGTTTGAACATCTCCCACCACTCTGACTTAGTGTTACTTAGGCCCAGCAATGGTACCTGGCTCTGAAAGAATTCCTCAAAAGACCGTCTCACAGCTTCTTCCTCAAGGAGTGACGAATTCAGCTTCCAATAGCCTCTTCCCATCCGAGGAGTCTCTGTAACGTTCAGAGAAAACATAATCAAACAGTGATCGGAGAACTTCACCTCCACAACCGACAACGGTGAAGAGACGGCCTCCTCCTTCGAATAAAACCTGTCTAGCCTAGACCTGCACTGACTACCTCTAAAAAAGGTGAATCCCGTGTCGCCCGGGTTGTGCCGGATGTGGACATCCACCAGGCGAGCCTCACTCACTATCCTGTTTAACGCGACGCAGTCATAAGCAAGCCGGTCTCCGGAACCTCCTCTATCACAGGATCTCGTGACATTGTTGAAATCCCCTCCGAAGACCACCTGCCGACTCGAAAATAAAAAAGGTTTGATCTTCAGGAAGAGACATTTGCGGTCCCACTTGGACTGGGAACCATAGATGTTAATGAGCTGAAGCTCTTGTCCCCCCATGGAGACATCTAGGATCAAGCATCTCCCCATTTCTAATTCGATCACTCGTCTGCATTCAACCGCTATACGGCTCGGCCGCAAGAGACCAGTAGGAGGGCCCATGCCTCCACTCCCGCCTTGCTTTATGCAAGGTTGATATATCGGTCAACCTGGTCTCCTGCAAAAACAAAATGTCGGCGTCAAGTTGGCCGAGAAAATGAAAGGCCGTGTACCTTGCCGCATCTGACTTTATGCTGCAAACATTAATAGTTGCCAGCGTCAACGGGGTGGGTGCCGCCATCATGATTGATTGAATTAGATAGCCTTTTTCTTCCCACCACTGACAGTCCCAACCTCTTCCTCCGATAATGACGGGTTTTTAGTGCGCTTAAGACAAACAGACGCGTCCATTCTCTCCTTACATACATTCTTGCCCTCGTCTGGTGGTCCTGGGTTAGTCGTCCCCCCAGAGGGCTTTGTATTTGCCCCCCGAGAGGAAGACCCAGCCATCTCCTGAGCCCCAACCACCTTGTCCGCAACCTCCGGCCCCGGGTCCCCACTTCCCCCCTCCAGAGGGAGGTCCTGGAGAGCCCCGAACCGGTTGGAGAGATCCACCAGAGGGGGGGCGGCTGAACCCTCCAATGGCTCCTGGATCACGGCCAGAGAGTCAGAGGGGTCGCACTCCAAAGAGGCAGCTCGAGACCTGGTCCCCCTTCTACCTCTGGCCGTTTTCCTGTTACCCTTTTTCTTTTTCTGTGACCACTCCCCCTCTCCCTCATCTAGACTGTCACCAGAAGAGGGTTCCTGGGAAGACGTGGCGTCCTCTCGCTCTTCCCTTTCAAGTCTCTTGACTTCCTCGCTCAATTCGCTGTCTTTAGGATCCTCAGCTGCAAGTGAAGTACCTGGGTCAGAGTTTAGGGACATTACTCCCTGCCCCCTGTCCCTACGGTGCTGCTCCTGCCGCCTGATGGTGGATGGCGGCAGCTTGCTCCTCACCGTATCCCTGCCTCCCCCGCCTCTACTGGTCCATTCACCGGCAAGATTGGTCCCGGCTTTCGCCTGTCCCGCACTCGCCGCTTTCAGGACCGCATTGGCGAAGGAACGCGGACAGCGACTGAACGGGTGACCGAGGTCACCACACAAGTTACACCTAATCCTGCGACAGGCAGCAGCAAGATGACCGAGGTCCCCACACAGTGCGCATTTCTGGGTGGTACACTGCGCACTGAAGTGTGTGAGGCTACCGCACCTGTGACAGACCTTAGGCTGCCCCCGGTAGAAAATCAAGATCCTATCCCTCCCCAAAAAGGTTGAGGAGGGGATATGGGTAACAGTGTTTCCCAAAACCTTCAATCTCACCATGAAGGTCCAGGCCCCTGACCAGATACCATGGTCATCCAGATTCTTTTTGGGAATATTGGTGACCTCTCCGTATCGACTCACCCAGGTGGTAATGTCCATACAGGAAAGCGACTCGTTACTAGTCAAAACGGTCACTTTCCTGACTGAATCTTGGCGGGTTATTGCCAGGGGAAAGAGACCATGCCATTCGGGGCGACTCCGAGCCAGCTCATGGCGAGACCAGAAAAGCTCAAGGCCCTCCGGTCTCACGAAGCTGACATCAAAGTAGGAGGTCCCGTAGGGATGGATCAAGGCAAAGATGTCATATGCCGCAAAGCCCATCCCCAGCAGGAGCTCAACCACCTTCGCCCTATCAGGACTGGCATCCTTGCTTACCCACTGGAGACGGACCACGTTCCTACGGTTACTCCTCTGCCCCGTTGTCGGCAGAGACCAGACAGTCTCTGCCCCTCTATCTCGGAAGGCTGAAAGACCATGTCTCTCTATCCAGAAAGACAGATCAACCTCCCTCCCCTCTACAGTGATGGAGCTCTCCCCTCTCCTCAGGGCGTCCAGGAGCTGCTGCTGCAAGTCACCATCCCCAGGGCCACCAGACGAGGGCGCACTACTACCCCCAGCACTGACAGCTCCTGAATAGCTTTGGGCTGAAGCCCCGGCCAATGCTGGGGGGGCAGCGGGACCAGCGCCTACTTCCCCCCCACCAACACCAGTGCTGCTCCCACCATTCACTCCACTACTACTCACACCATTCGCAGGACCATTACTCCCATCATTCACTGCACTACTTCTCCCACCATTTGCTGCATCACTACTCCCACCATTCATTACACAACTACCCCCGACATTTGCTACATCACTACTCCCAGCATTCATTCCACCACTACCCCCACCATTTGCTGCATCATCATTCACTGCACCACTACCCCCACCATTTGCTGCATCATCATTCACTGTACCACTACTTCCACCATTCCTACTACTCTCACCATCTGCTCCACCATTACTCCCACCATCTGCTCCACCATTACTCCCATCATTCACTGCACCACTACTTCCATTCCCTTTACTTGTCACCCCATTACCTCTGCTGTTCTCTGCACCTTCCACAGTCACCTCCATTCCTTCTTCCCTTGTGTCTGGTGTCTCTGCACTCACACCTGCTGGGCCGGGGGAGGGGAGCACTCCCAGAGACTCCTTTCCCCGCAGCACCACACCCGTTTCCCTTTGGTTGCTGCTGGCTTTCTGCAGGTCGTCTCCTGGGGCGCCCAGCCCCCCTACTGGAGCATTTTGGTCCTTGTTCTGGCCAGACTGTTTTCTCGGCACCTCTGCCGGCCCTGCACCCACAGACTTTGGGGTCTTAGTGTCCTTTTTGGGCACTGGGGCACACTGCCCCCCTGTCGCAGCAGTGTGCCCAGTGTTCTTTGCAGATGTGTTTTTCACATCCTTCCCTGCCCCCCCAGCCCCGGTGATAACCAGCTTAGCCGCAGAGGGCAGGGTGGGAAACTCCACAGAACTTCCTATGTCCGGCGCTGTGAGTACCTCCACAGCCTCGCCCCCTGCACTGTTCCCCGCACAGATGGCAGCATCGCCGGACGTCCTCCTCCTCTCCCCACCTTGCCTCTCCTCGAGCCCACTGCAGAGCCCGTGCCTTTAGGTTTGGTGGGGTTTAAACAGAAGGTGGCAGGCGCAACATCAGACATTGGTACATACTTGTAACTCACCACCTCCTGTGCAGCTCCTCCGGTCTTCCTCTTCCTCCTCTTGGTCTCCTCCACTGGTTTGTCCTCACCAAAGGAAAACCGCGTGAGGTCCACTGGAGACTCCAGCAGTCGGATCTCCCTCAGCAGTCCTCCTTCCTCCTCCTCCCCCGACACTCCAGCCTCTGCTGTCGGAGTCCTCTGCCCTGCAGGGAGACCACTTGAGCTCCGGCTCTGCCCCTCACTGGCTCCAGCAACTGAGACTCCAGTCACCTCTTCATCCTCCTCCTCCTCTTCACTAAGGACGCCGGCTGGCGGTTCTCCTGAGATGTTTAACCCCTTCATTTCTGAGAACCGCCGCTGGTTCTTAAACCTCTCCAGGAAGGGACATGCGCTTTTCTCAATCCCCTCCCGGAGGAGCACTAACCTGACCACCTCGTCTCTGAGGGCTTTAAACCTCTGGGAGGTCGCGGGTCTTTCCTTGTTGGACGCCCGGGTGTTCAAGACCCGGGCCTCCCTCAGCTCCTCTTTCAGCTGGGTTAGTGCTTTGCCGGCGTCCTTGTACTCTCGCAACGTGGCGACCACTCGGGAGGAGAAGGAACTTGTGAACTCGCTGGAGCTCATCTCCCCCCAGGATCTTGCTGGGCTCTTGTTCCTGGGGCCTGGGGTGCCCCGGTCTCCCTCTCTGGGCTGGCGGTGAACAGTCTCGGGGTTGGAGCAGGTGGATGTACTCTTCCTCAGCCTTCCCGATCTCCTCACTCCCTCCTGGGCCGGTTGTTGAGGCTCCTTCTCCCCCGCCGGCATAGACCGGGGGATAGGAGGCTGGGAAGCCATGCCGGCCTCCCAGTAGGCCTACCTCTCCCTGGGGAGAAGAGAGGCAGACGACGACCCTCCTCCTGGAAGTGCTGGAGCTCAGGAGGCAGGTGCTACTCTCAGCACCACTCCTCCTGTCCTGTGTGTATACACTGCACAGTACCACTCCTACTGTCCTGTATACACTGCACAGTACCACTCCTCCTGTATATATACGCTGCACAGTACCATTTCTCCTGTCCTGTATATATACACTGCACAGTACCACTCCTCCTGTATATATACACTGCACAGTACCACTCCTCCTGTCCTGTATATATACACTGCACAGTACTACTTCTCCTGTCCTGTATATATACACTGCACAGTACTACTTCTCCTGTCCTGTATATATACACTGCACAGTACAACTTCTCCTGTCCTGTATATATACACTGCACAGTACCACTTCTCCTGTCCTGTATATATACACTGCACAGTACCACTTACCACTTCTCCTGTCCTGTATATATACACTGCACAGTACCACTTTTGCTGTCCTGTATATACACTGCACAGTACCACTTCTCCTGTCCTGTATATACACTGCACAGTACCACTCCTCCTGTCCTGTATATATACACTGCACAGTACCACTCCTCCTGTATATATACACTGCACAGTACCACTCCTCCTGTCCTGTATATATACACTGCACAGTACTACTTCTCCTGTCCTGTATATATACACTGCACAGTACAACTTCTCCTGTCCTGTATATATACACTGCACAGTACCACTTCTCCTGTCCTGTATATATACACTGCACAGTACCACTTACCACTTCTCCTGTCCTGTATATATACACTGCACAGTACCACTTTTGCTGTTCTGTATATACACTGCACAGTACCACTTCTCCTGTCCTGTATATACACTGCACAGTACCACTCCTCCTGTCCTGTATATATACACTGCACAGTACCACTCCTCCTGTCCTGTATATATACACTGCACAGTACCACTCCTCCTGTCCTGTGTATATATATACACTGCACAGTACCACTCCTCCTGTCCTGTATATATACACTGCACAGTACCACTCCTCCTGTCCTGTATATATACACTGCACAGTACCACTCCTCCTGTCCTGTATATATACGCTGCACAGTACCACTCCTCCTGTCCTGTATATATACGCTGCACAGTACCACTTCTCCTGTCCTGTATATATACGCTGCACAGTACCACTCCTCCTGTCCTGTATATATACGCTGCACAGTACCACTCCTCCTGTCCTGTATATATACGCTGCACAGTACCACTTCTCCTGTCCTGTATATATACACTGCACAGTACCACTCCTCCTGTCCTGTATATATACACTGCACAGTACCACTCCTCCTGTCCTGTATATACACTGTGTTCCAAATTATTATGCAAATAATATTTTCTCAGATTTTCCCAAATTACCTATATGAATTGCAGTCATTGTAATTTTCCAGTCAAATAACTATTAGAGTACAATTGAAAGGTTTTTGTACAAACTGCCTATGATAACAGTATATTTAAAAAAAAATAAAAAACTCAAACTGCACTCAAAATGCATGTTCCAAATTATTATGCACAGCAGAGTTTTCAACCTTTTCATTTAAATAAAGAACAAAAAAATGGTCATTTTTGAAATTATAAGCATTAGCAGGTTATTACAAACTGAAATCAAACAGTTTTCAACTCAAAACTTTATTCTAGGTGATGTTACCTTTGCACATAGGACCCATTGTTCGAAAGGAGCTTCTGAACTCTCTCGTCCATTGAATTTGTCATGTTTTGGATGGTTTCTGCTTTAATTGTTTTGCATGAGGACAGAATACCCTCCCAGAGCTGTTGCTTAGATGTGAACTGCCTCCCGCCATCATAGACACTCCTTTTGATGATGCTCCAGAGGTTCTCAATGGGGTTGAGGTCAGGGGAGCATGGGTGCCACACCATAAGTTTGTCCCCTTTTATGCCCATAGCAGCCAGAGATGCAGATGTGTTATGTGCAGCATGAGACGGGGCATTATCATGCATGAAAATGATCTTGCTGCGGAATGCACGGTTCTTCTTCTTGAACCATGGAAGGAAGTGCTGTTTGAGAAACTCAACATACATTATGGAGTTCATCTTTACCCCTTCAGGGATCCTAAAAGGGCCGACAATCTCTCTCCCCATGATTCCAGCCCAAAACATTACTCCACCTCTTCCTTATTAGCGCCGTAGCCGTGTTTGCATGGGGTGTCCATCAACCATCCATCCTCCACTCCATCCATCTGGACCATCGAGATCATTTCATGCATGTGGAAATAGTATTGGAAGCATACAAACATTTTGGTAATCTGAGCTGGTATTTCTATGATGAGAATTTTAGACAGAAACTATCGGTTTGTGGCTGAACCTTATGTTGCCCTCCAAACCTGCTAATGTTCAGCGCCAAATACCGGCTCAAACTACAATGGGGAAAGGTACTTGCTAATACAAACACGAGTGCTCCTTTTGTGGAGGGTCACATCCTATGTCCAGGTGTTTTAAAAAAAAAAAAAAAAAAAAAAGCGAGCCTGTCAGGACAGCCCTCCACAAGGGAGCACCTTAACAAGGGCATTGACTCCAGTAAATCTGGAGAAAATGCGCCCCTGGTTAGAGAGGTACCCAGACCGCAAGGGAGCCAGCTTACTAACTAATGGTTTTACGGAGGGTTTCTATATTCTCCAATTCCTGGGAGAAGGCTTCATATGGGTGAATAATTTAAAATCTGTGGATCTACACCCAGAGGTGGTAGAGAACAAATTAAGTAAAGAAATAGTGGAAGGGAGAGTAGCAGACCCCTTTAGGGTCGTCCGTTTAAGAATTTTCATTTATCACCTCTGGGTGTAGTGCCTAAGAAGGAGCCAAATTTGTTTAGGCTTATTCACCACTTATCATATCCATACGGGTCTTCTTTAAATGACAGCATTGACAATAGCGTTATTTCTGTTAGCTATACATCATTTGATACGGCAGTGGAGATAGTTAAACGTTTTGGGCCTGGGGCTTTAATGGCCAAGGCCGACATAGAATCTGCCTTTAGGCTGCTGCCTATACACCCTAGTGGGTTTAATTCTCTTGGTTTTCAGTTTAATGGTTCTTTTTATGTAGATAAATGCCTGCCTATGGGTTGTTCAGTATCATGTTTTTATTTTGAGGCGTTTGCTTCATTTATGGAGTGGGTAACAGCAGTCAAGTCCATGAAGGGCGGTATAGCGCACAACTTGGACGATTTTCTTTTTGTAGGCCCAGCTGATTCTGATGTTTGTAGTGAGCTGTTAGCTATCTTTCAATTGACTCGCCCCCTGGGCCATGGGGTACCCGGAACCGGGCTTCTGTACGATGCTGGGGGTAGTAGTGGCAACCCGATCCCGTGGCTCAGGGTGGTCAGACCAAATTGTGGCAGTCTATTTATCAGTGTTTTAAATGTCCGACTACGCCACCCATGGATTGCGGTCAGGGATAACCGCCGCTGCAGGGCAGGCCACTGGGGCTGGTGTTGGTGTGCAGCACAGAGGTAGAATAACTCCCAACGGGAGGAGTGTAGCCCCAGGGTAGTATAGGTGGATGTTGGGGGTGATAGTTCCGTCCGCGACGGTCAGAATGCAGAGTCCGCTTAAACAGTTCAGGGTCTTTATTATAACAGATGGTAATGACCCAACAACAGTACCGGCTAGAAGGGGGCCTGGATGTCTGAGAACACTCGGGAAGCCCCTCTGGTCAGGGTGAGTGTGTAGGCCTACCGTGCTCTCTAAGCTCTTTCTGACTATTTCCCCCTTTAGTGGTAAAATAGCCCACGTCCCTGAGCGTGCCGTGTATTCTCACCTGTATGGCTTGCATCTTGGGCTCCTTTTACCTCTGGCCTCTCTTGGCTTTGCTGGTACCTTCTGTTGTGGCGGAGCCTCCGGGCTTCTTAGGCCAAAGGACATGAAATCCCTCGCGGATTGGTTCTCTGCTGCTGGACTTAGAGTCTTTACAGCCTCGGACCCCAATATCCAGTAGATTATTCTCCCTTTCTGCCAGGACAGGCTCTCGGCGCCGTACGTCACTGGCTAGCAGTTCCTCCACTGCCTCACGACCTCCTCAGCTACAGCTGAACTGTCCCTCCTTCTCTGGGACTAGTCTCACTCCTGAGCTAGGTCGTCCAGTTCTCCCTAACCCTGCCCCCAGTTCCAGCTTTTATAGGGGCAGCCTGCTCCCCCTACTGGCCTTGGACAGGAGGTGCTGTATGCTAATTGTCCCTAACCAGGGAACCTCCCTCCTGCTCTCAGACACAGCCTTTATTATTTGTGGCATCAGGCCTGGGGTGACACACAATCAATTTGTGTGGAGTATGGTATCCCGCTAGCTAGAGGGAAAACTATTCATCCTGTTAGTTGTATTGAATATTTAGGTATTGTAATAGATACAGTTAAGGGCGAGTGTCGATTACCTTTAGTTAAGATTGACAAATGTAGGAATGCATTGCTAGCATTATTCAGTAAGAAGAAAGCAATGGTCAAAGAAGTTGAGTCAGTGTTGGGTTTGCTAGCCTTTGCGTCTAGAGTTATGCCTATGTGTAGAGCTTTCAGTAGACGCTTGTCCGCGCACATTGCAGGAGTTGGGAACCCGCAGTTTCATGTGCGCATAACCAAGGAGGTCAAGGAAGATTTAGAAGTCTGGTTAGATTTTTTGCAGTATTTTAATGGCCTATCAATCTGGCGGTCTGCCTTTGTTGCTGAGGTTGAATTGGAGTGGTATATGGATATAAATTCTTCCTTAGGTTTTGGTGTCTATCTGGTTGGTAAGTGGTGTGCAGAGAAATATCACCCTGCCTGGTTAAAAAATGGCGTTTTAAATAATATAATTTTGTTAGAAGTTTTTCCCATTTTGGTGTCAATAGCGATTTGGGGAGAGCAGTTGTCTAATAGGAATATTCTCATTCATTCCAGTAGGAAAGGAGTAGTTCTTGCTGTGAATTGCTTGTCAAGTAAATGTAAATTAATAGTTAGACTGCTCAGGCATTTAGTTCTGTTGTGTCTCAAAAGGAACATTTGGCTGAAGGCAGTAGAAGTTGATAATAAATATAGTGCAGTTGCTGAATCACTTTCTCATTTACAGTTTCTCAGATTTCTTCAGGCTCGCACCCCGCGCTCAACGGATAGGAGAGGATTGTCCAGGATATTTGTGGGGAATAATCTGGGCCTAATAATGGAATTGTTGCAAAGGTCACTAGCGGGTTCAACCTGGAAGGGTTACCTGGCGGCTTGGAAGCTGTGGTCAGAATTCTGTGCGGGTGGCAGGTTGAGAGCTGACAGGTGTTCGGAGCAGGCTGCTTTAACTTTTGTGTTGACATGTATTGATAAAGGGTTTGCATATTCAACAATAGCAAAAAATGTATCCGGTATTTCTATCTTTCTTAAAATTCTGGGTCAGTGTCCAGTTAATGATTATTTTTTAATTAAGCAGGTATTGAAGGGGTACAAGAGGAAGCGTTTTGTTCGTGATGGAAGGTGCCCGATTTCCCCAACTATGATAAGAAATCTGTGTGAAGTGGCATTTACTTGTTGTTATAATGAATTTGAGGCTATTTTATTTTCCATAGCAGCAGTTTTAATGTTTTTTGGAGCTCTTCGTATAGGTGAGCTCTTACCCAGAAGTAAGACTGGCACGGAAGGATTGTCATGGTAGCATGTGAAGTTGGAAAGAAAATCATTAATGCTTTTTATAGCTAGGTCAAAGACAGATCAGTCCAGTAAAAGTTGTGGTATTCATTTAAAATGTTTTTCTGATGCAGCTATCTGTCCAGTCTGCAGGGTGAAGAGCTACTTGGATATTCGCCCGGCAAATGGAGAGAAGTTCCTGCTTCATCGGTCTGGTGAGCCTCTGACGCAATTCCAGTTTAGGAGTATTCTTAAAAACTGTTTGTCGGTGATGCAGTTGGGCGATAGATATTTTTCTACCCATTCCTTTAGGATTGGTACTGCGGCAGAGGCCGCCAGATTGGGATTGAGTGAGGAAGTCCTTAAGAGATTGGGAAGGTGGGATTCGAAATGTTTTAAGTTGTACATTAGGAGATAATTAACACTATTGTTTTTTCTGTTGTAGTTTTTCTAGGTGTCACAGTCTGGATTTTGGGCCATTCATTTATCCGATGGGCTGAATAGAGGGCGCAACAGCGCTGCTACGGGCCAAATTTATCATTGTCTTCGGATAAAGTGAGAATTTTTGGTTTGGAATTAGTGGACAAAGATGGGACGGTCTTTTGGATCAAGTGACCCTAATGGGTATTCGAGCTCCGGCCCCTGACATCATTATCGTACACCTAGGAGGAAACGACATTGGAAAGTTAGGCACTATTGACCTGTTATTCCAGATGAAGAAGAGTTTGTTAGAGTTAAAAAAGTCATTTTATAATGTTAAGATTATATTTTCTGAGGTTATTTCCAGGCTTTTGTGGGTTAGGTCAGCGGAGCTGAAGTTTTGTGAGAAAATACGTAAAAGGTTAAACAGGTCTTTGAGTAAATTCATGCCACTAATTGGTGGGTTTTCATTTAGACACGTGGATTTGGAAGGAGGATTGCCAGGCCTTGTTCAGGTTGATTGTGTTCACCTATCTGATGTAGGTCTTGACATATTCAACCTAAATTTACAAGCAATGGTTGAGTTGGCCCTTGGTGGAGCGGGGCCATGCCTGTCTTTTTAGTCACGATGGTCGTTTGGGGTTAGTCGTTCAGGAGACTGAATAGACAGCAGGTTGGTAAGGTAAACGGGCTTGAGCTTATGGCTAAGCTGCGGTGTTATAAGAGTTTTATTAAAGTTATGGTTTTTTCAGTATAAAAATTTTTAATAAAGGCCGTGGCCATAAATTTTTCAAACCAAATCTGCGTATGTCATGTTTATTGAGTGTGGTAAATAATAGGTTTTTTGAAAGTAGGTTAATATGCAGTATAATGCCATGCACGCAGATGTTACAGCATAGTGGATGGGATTTGTAGAAATCCCATGTCCACTATGCGTCTCCGTGCACCTGTTGATCACCTGCGGACACGGATATGTGGCGCGTCTTTCCAGACCGCAGCATGTCAATCTCTCTACGCTAGTGTCCGCAAGAGAAATTCTTTCAGTACAATGTATAGGATGTGGTTAATCCGCATGGTTCAATGAACACATGCATCTTCACCTGAGTGCAGCACTTTGGACGCCGCATAAAGTATGCCATGTTCAAAGTGCTGCCAATACCGACCGTGTGCACATACCCTTAAAGTATCTGGGCTGGTGGGGTTTGTGTGGCAGGGCTGGTTTTTTGACCCAGTCCAGCCCTGTCGCCTAGTATTGTGTGGTAGAGGTTACTGCACTGAGGTCTGATGGTAGTGAGATGTAGTATATAGTAGTGTCCCGTAGTGAGGTGTGGTTTGATATAGGTTGAAAAAAGTCTCAGATCCATCACGTATACATTCTTTATCATTAAATTATAATTTACAGGTGGAAGAAAAGCGATTCCGGCAGCTAAATAGGAAAGGGTTCTTTACAGTTATAGCAGTCAGACTGTGGAAGAGATAATTATCTATAACCTGCAATGCCATTTGTGCTGAGGAAATCATCCAGCCCTTTTTTGAAAGCTGTTATAGTGTCGGCCATCACTACCTCTTGCGGTCGGGCATTCCACAGTCCGCCTGCTCTGACTGTAAAGAACCCTTTCCTATTTAGCTGCCAGAATCGCTTCTCTTCCACCCGTAATGAGTGCCCCCTGGTCCTAAGTATGGTCTTTGTGTAGTGTACTATAATGAATGGGTTGTTGTGTTCTGTGGTGTTGTATATTTTGTTGTGTTATGTATGTCGTCATCATGTCATGGCATGCAGTGCTGTATATTGTGTCATGTAGTGCATATCATGCGATGTGTGTTCTATAACGTTTGGTGTATATGGTGTATGACGTGCGGTGTATGCTGTGTATGTTGTGTGATGTATGATGCGTTGTGCATATTCTGTGAAGTATATATTGTGGTGTATGATGTGCGAAGTTTATTGTATGCTGTCTGGTGTATATTTTTTGATGTGCGGTGTACATACTGTGCTGTGTATATTGTATGTTGTGTGGTGTATGACATGCGGTGAATATTGTATGATGTGCGGTGTATATATTGTGTGACGTGCAGTGAATGTTGTATGACGTGCGGAATATATTGTGTGACGTCCGGTGTATGACGTGCTGTATATATTGTGTGATGTGCGGTGTGTGACGAGCGGTATATAATGTGTGTGACGAGCGGTATATATTGTGTATGGTATATATTGTATGACGTGCGGTATATGGTGTGTGACGTGCGGTATATGGTGTGTGACATGCGGTGTATGACGTGTGGTATATATTGTGTGACGTGTGGTGTATGACGTGCGGTATATATTGCATGATGTGTGGTGTGTATTGTATGACGTGTGGTATATATTGTGACACGTGCGGTGTATGACGTGCGGTATATATTGTGACACGTGTGGTGTGTGACGTGCGTTATATAGTGTGTGACGTGTGGTGTGTGATGTGCGGTATATATTGTGTGATGTGCGGTATATATTGTGTGACGTGTGGTGAATGTTGTATGATGTGAAGTGTATATTGTGTGGTATAAATTGGATGATGTGCGGTGTAGTATATATTGTGTTGTGCGGTATATGTGGTGTGGTATACAGTACAGACCAAAAGTTTGTACACACCTTCTCATTTAAAGATTTTTCTGTATTTTCATGACTATGAAAATTGTACATTCACACTGAAGGCATCAAAACTATGAATTAACACATGTGGAATTATATACTTAACAAAAAAGTGTGAAACAGCTGAAAATGTGTCTTATATTCTAGGTTCTTCAAAGTAGCCACATTTTGCTTTGATGACTGCTTTGCACACTCTTGGCATTCTCTTGATGAGCTTCAAGAGGTAGTCACCGGAAATGGTTTTCACTTCACAGGTGTGCCCTGTCGGGTTTAATAAGTGGGATTTCTTGCCTTATAAATGGGGTTGGGACCATCAGTTGTGTTGTGCAGAAGTCAGGTGGATACACAGCTGATAGTCCTACTGAATAGACTGTTAGCTGCTTTTTTCTTGCCATAATACAAATTCTAAGTAAAGAAAAACGAGTGGCCACCATTACTTTAAGAATTGATGGTCAGTCAGTCCGAAAAATTGGGCAAACTTTGAATGTGTCCCCAAGTGCAGTTGCAAAAACCGTCAAGAGCTACCAAGAAACTGGCTCACATGAGGAAAGGAAGACCAAGAGTCACCTCTGCTTCTGAGGATAAGTTTATCCGAGTCACCAGCCTCAGAAATCGCAGGTTAACAGCAGCTCAGATTAGAGACCAGGTCAATGCCACACAGAGTTCTAGCAGCAGACACATCTCTACAACAACTGTTAAGGGGAGACTTTGTGCAGCAGGCCTTCATGGTAAAATGGCTGCTAGGAAGCCACTGCTAAGGACAGGCAACAAGCAGAAGAGACTTGTTTGGGCTAAAGAACACAAGGAATGGACATTAGACCAGTGGAAATCTGTGCTTTGGTCTGATGAGTCCAAATTTGAGATCTTTGGTTCCAACCACCGTGTCTTTGTGCGACGCAGAAAAGGTGAACGGATGGACTCTACATGCCTGGTTCCCACCGTGAAGCATGGAGGAGGAGGTGTGATGGTGTGGGGGTGCTTTGCTGGTGACACTGTTGGGGATTTATTCAAAATTGAAGGCATACTGAACCAGCATGGCTACCACAGCATCTTGCAGCGGCATGCTATTCCATACGGTTTGCGTTTAGTTGGACCATCATTTATTTTTCAACAGGACAATGACCCCAAACACACCTCCAGGCTGTGTAAGGGCTATTTGACCAAGGAGGAGAGTGATGGGGTGCTACGCCAGATGACCTGGCTTCCACAGTCACCAGACCTGAACCCAATCGAGATGGTTTGGGGTGAGCTGGACCACAGAGTGAAGGCAAAAGGGCCAACACGTGCTAAGCATCTCTGGGAACTCCTTCAAGATTGTTGGAAGACCGTTTCTGGTGACTACCTCTTGAAGCTCATCAAGAGAATGTCAAGAGTGTGCAAAGCAGTCATCAAAGCAAAAGGTGGCTACTTTGAAGAACCTAGAATATAAGACATATTTTCAGTTGTTTCACACTTTTTTGTTAAGTATATAATTCCATATGTGTTAATTCATAGTTTTGATGCCTTCAGTGTGAATGTACAATTTTCAAAGTCAAGAAAATACTGAAAAATCTTTAAATGAGAAGGTGTGTCCAAACTTTTGGTCTGTACTGTATATTGTATGACGTGTGGTATATATTGTATGATGTGTGGTATATATGGTGTGGTATATATTGTATGACGTGTGGTATATATGGTATTGTGTGGTATATGTGGTGTGGTATATATTGTATGACGTGCGGTATATATGGTGTGGTATATATTGTACGAGGTGTAGTATATATTGTATGACATGTGGTATATATTGTGTGACGTGCGGTATATGTGGTGTGGTATGTATTGTATGACGTGTGGTATATATTGTGTTGTGTGGTGTATGATGTGCGGTATATGTGGTATGGTATATATTGTATGACGTGCGGTATATATGGTGTGGTAAATATTGTATGATGTGTGGTATATATTGTGCTATGTGTGGTATATGTGGTGTGGTATGTATTCTATGACGTGTGGTATACATTGTGTGACGTGCGGTGTGTGGTATATATTGTGTGACGTATGATGTGCGGTGTGGCATATGACGTGCGGTTTATAGTGTATGATGTATATTGTGTGACGTGGTGTATATGTGTATGATGTGCGGTGTGGTATATGACGTGTGATGTATGATGTGTGGTGTGGTATATGACGTGTGATGCATGATGTGCGGTTTATAGTGTATGATGTATATGTGTATGACGTGTGGTGTGGTATATGACGTGTGATGTATGATATATGACGTGCGGTGTGTGGTGTGGTATATGACGTGTGATGTATGATGTGTGGTGTGGTATATGACGTGCGGTGTGTCGTGTGGTATATGACGTGTGGTGTATGATGTGCGGTGTGTGGTGTGGTATATGACGTGCGGTGTGTCGTGTGGTATATGACATGTGATGTATGATGTGCAGTGACTTGCATTGAATCGCATAATATCCATATGAGCACATGTGCACAAGCGGATATTATGCGATTCAATGTGCGGATGGTAACTGGGTCTGGAGAAGAGGAGACTTTCATCCAGACTCGGGTACCGTAGAACCTGTTAAAAAAAGAATTTAAAATAAAAAATTAAGATTATACTCACCTTCCCATGTCCCCCAGTGTTTCCTCCGCTACGTCCGGTCTGTTGTATGGGTCGCGGTGGTGTGAAAGGACCTGCCATGATGTCATTTAGTCATGTGACAGGTCACGCGACTGCTAACGTCGGCGGTCGCGTGACCTGTCACATGACTAAATGTTGGCATAAGCCAGTGCATCTTGCCCTGCCTGCTGGTCTGGAAGGGTGTAGTGTTGGGTGCAGGTTGGGTGGGTCCCGGGCTGTACTCCATCCTTACCTGAGAGTGGGATACCACACCTCTGGGTGAGATGCAGTACCTCTGTGGCAACTGAACCCGCAGGGACACCACACACGCACATACACACAGTACGCAGCCATGCGCATGGTACACAGATATGCACGCAGACATGCACATACACAAACATATACACAGATATGTGCACATACAGACAGACATACATATTTGAACACAAATTCTTAAAAACACATATAAAACAGACATATATATATATATATATATATATATATATATATATATATATATATATAATATATATATATATACATATATATATATATATACTGCTCAAAAAATAAAGGGAACACTCAACACATCCTAGATCTGAATGAATTAAATATTCTCATTGAATACTTTGTTCTGTACAAAGTTGAATGTGCTGACAACAAAATCACACAAAAATCATCAATGGAAATCAAATTTATTAACCAATGGAGGCCTGGATTTGGAGTCACCCCCAAAATTAAAGTGGAAAAACACACTCCAGTTACGGCAGCTGGCACCAGTTCACACTAGGAGGTGCTGGTCAGGTTTCTCTGGTTTGTATTACTATAAGGGGGTGTAACTGCCTTTTGCCTGATTCTGCACTCCTCCCATTAACCAGCAGGTGTTGTATAAACAGCTCTGCTTGCCCTTTAAATGTAGGTGTTTTTAGCCAAGAAGAAGACATGTTTGTCTGTTTAGTTGTAGGCTTTTAGCCCAAAAGTGGCATGTTAGGCAGAGTAGTTACCCATCAGGGGGAGGCTACCTTGCCGTGGTTGATGGGCACACATGAATTGGCCAATTTATGCGCTAAAAACCTTCGTTGTTTGTAAGTACTTGTTGCTAAGCAAAACAGTTTAGATCAAATATTTTCATTGTTAAGACGTATCTTGGCCATATGGAGTGCTGCTGCATTCTTTTGATATATTTTATAGTTACGGCAGGTGGCACCAGTTCACACTAGGAGGTGCTGGTCAGGTTTCTCTGGTTTGTATATATATGTCTGTTTTATATGTGTTTTTAAGGATTTGTGTTCAAATATGTATGTCTGTCTGTATGTGCACATATCTGTGTATATGTTTGTGTATGTGCATGTCTGCGTGCATATCTGTGTACCATGTGCATGTCTGCGAACTGTGTGTATGTGCGTGTGTGGCGCCCCTGTGGGTTCAGTCGCCACAGAGGTACTGCATCTCACCCAGAGGTGTGGTATCCCATTCTCAGGTAAGAATGGAGTACTGCCTGGGACCCATCCACCTGCATCCAACACTACACCCTTCCAGACCAGCAGGCAGGGCAAGATGCACTGGCTTATGCTGAGTCCTGTCCCTGGTTGGAAGTGGGGGGAACCAAGTGAGGGGGAACCATATAGTGGGTGTGGGTGGAGGAAACAGGAGAGGGGAGCACTTGAGTAGGAGTATAAAAAGGGAACCATCTTGGGAGTGGAAAGTTTAATCTGAGAGGAGAAAGAGTGGGAGCAGGAGCTCTGTAGGAGCTCTGCTCGGGAAGAGAGGAGAGAGGAGCGGGCCTAGATTGAGAGGCCCAGGAGGACTGGCTGGAAGAGGAAGGGAGCAGAGGAAGGCTCCAGAAGTGAGGGGATCCCAGAAGCATGGTGAGTGCGGAAGCCACCCGTGCACCCGAATCTACAGGAACGTGTAGGGATCAGGCCGCAAAGGGGACCGGCCCCTAACTAGTGGAGAAGTACAAGGCTCAGCTAGAAACCGGAGGCTACTGTACTTTCAGGATGCAGCTGCTCACAACTGCAAATAAATCGCTAAAAAGGTAGCCACATAGGATTCAGGGGACTGCAGGTTGCCAGCCAAAATCTGAGGTTACCGGCTTGGTACACTAGTTGCGAGGCGCAGGGCAGGAGGGTGAGAGCCAGCGCAGGAAGATGACCAAGAAAGGCACACAGACTGGGGTCCCGTTATGTACTTCTGAAACACCTGGGAGTTTGCTGAACCCCTGCCTTGGTAAACACAGGACGGCATGGGAGGTTACCCTGGTACTGGGAACCTGGAGTCCGACAACTGTGAGTAAATCTGAAGACTGCATCCCCACTGTGCCCTAGAATTATCTGCGTCATCACCTGCACTGCACTGCACTGCAACATCTACCTCATTTAATCATCACTGCACCACCCTGGAGCTTAGCTCTGCCTGTGGAGAGCTGTACCAACTCTGCTGCGTCACCAACAGCTCCTGAGGATCTGCACCGCAGCGGCGGCTCCATGTAGCCGCATACCACAGGTGGCGTCACGAACATTATATATAAAAACTTTATTCCCTTTTCTTTACTCCCCTTTTTATTGACCGCCCTGGGTCACAGACCGGGTCACTGCCACCGTGACATCCCCCAGCATCGACCGGCCCGGCTACCGAGTACCCCACAGCCCAGGGGGCGCGTCACGAGCGTGCGTGCATGTCTGCGTACCGTGTGTGCGTGCATGTCTGCATATGTAAAGGATAAGGGGACAGCCTGGGCCCTGTGTTGTATACCTATATTTCTCTGTTGTATCTGTGCATCATGAATGTATGTGTTAAAGGGGCCCACTGAGACTCTTTCGCCCAGGGCTCACAAAAACGTGGAGCCGGGCCTGGGTGCACACGTGTCCGTATTTGCAGTCCTTCAAAAATAGACCGCATACAGACATGAAAAATGGACATCTGAAGGAGGCCAAATGAAGTATTGAATGTGCATGGCCACTCTGCACAGGCAGTGACTGAGATAGCAAAGCTCAGTATAATGAAGTATTGAATGTGTGCACACTCTTCACATTCAATATTTCATTATACTAAAAGCTTTGTCATCTCCATCACAGGCTACTTACTCATTCTGCTCACTGACTGCTGGAAACTCATTGCTGCACACAAAGTAGAAGCAGCACTTGCCCCCCACTAAAGCTGTTTGCACATACCTGTTATGTATAGCTACAGCGCATTGCAAAAGTATTTGGCCCCCATGAACTTTTCTACCTTTTGCCACATTTCTGGTTTCAAACATAAAGATATAAAATTCTAATTTTTTTTTGGGAAGAATCAACAAGTGGGACACAATCGTGAAGTGGAACGAAATTTATTGGATATTTTAAACTTTTTTAACAAATTAAAAACTGAAAAAGTGGGGCGTGCAATATTATTCGGCCCCTTTACTTTCACTCCAGAAGTTCAGTGAGGATCTCTGGATGATCCAATGTTGTCCTAAATGACTGGTAATGATAAATAGAATCTACCTGTGTGTAATCAGGTCTCCGTATAAATGCACCTGCTCTGTGATAGTCTCAGGGTTCTGATGAGAGCATCATGAAGACCAAGGAACACACCAGGCAGGTCCGAGATACTGTTGTGGTGAAGTTTAAAGCCGGATTTGGATACAAAAAGATTTCCCAAGTTTTAAACATCTCAAGGAGCACTGTGCAAACGATCATATTGAAATGGAAGGAGTATCTGACCACTGCAAATCTACCAAGACCCGGCCGTCCCTCTAAACTTTCATCTCGAACAAGGAGAAGACTGATCAGAGATGCAGCCAAAAGGCCCATAATCACTCTGGATGAACTGAAGAGAACTGCTTTTCTTCAGCAGGGAAAGGGAAGATGGTTAAAATTGATGGGAAGATGGACGGAGCCAAATACAGGACCATTCTGGAAGAAAACCTGTTGGAGTCTGCAAAAGACCTGAGACTGGGATGGACATTTATCTTCCAACAAGACAATGATCCCAATCATAAAGCAAAATCTATAATGGAATGGTTCAAAAATAAACGTATCCAGGTGTTCGAATGGCCAAGTCAAAGTTCAGACCTGAATCCAATCGAGAATCTGTGGAAAGAGCTGAAAACTGCTGTTCACAAACGCCCTCCATCCAACCTCAATGAGCTCGAGCTGTTTTTCAAGGAAGAATGGGCAAGAATTTCAGCCTCTCGATGTGCAAAACTGATAGAGACATACCCCAAGCGACTTGCAGCTGTAATCTCAGCAAAGGGTGGCGCTACAAAGTATTAACTCAAGGAGGCCGAATAATATTGCACGCCCCACTTTTCAGTTTTTAATTTGTTAAAAAAAGTTTAAAATATCCAATAAATTTCGTTCCACTTCACGATTGTGTCCCACTTGTTGTTGATTCTTCCCCAAAAAATTTGAATTTTATATCTTTATGTTTGAAGCCAGAAATGTGTCAAAAGGTAGAAAAGTTCAAGGGGGCCAAATACTTTCACAATGCACTGTATTTCCACATAACTGGCATTACCCGTGTTAGAGCGGAGTGGCGAAAATACAGATGGCTCCTGCACATCTATTGTGCCCACACCATAACTGTGATGCATAATTACGTTAAGGGTTACTTTGTTTTCATTTGTTAGGAGTATTAAGGGGGTTCTCCAAGTTTGCAATGACATCTGAATTCTCAGTGCACATAGGACGTTATCAGGATTCTCCCTTGCCAGCGGTGACAGCAGGAGGTCATACAACTGCAAGTATGCGATCACGTGCCAACTAGACATGCGTGGCCTTGATCAATACACGTAAATTGAGCGAGGCCAGACAAGTCTAGTCGGAATGTGGTCGCAAGTATGCAAATTTCCTATTTGCAGTGACATGCTGCTGGCACAGGAGAATCCTAAAATGTACAGTGCGCACTGTGAGAATTCAGCAGTCTGCAGTCAGAATGACTGCAGATTTTAATCACAAATCTGGACATCTCCTGTAATCATAACATTAAACACTGGAGCATGCCCAATACTAATAGCGTGTAATATACTCATTCACGAGATTTCGTTCTACTGGTCATCACATGACCACTCATATGCGATTTTTTCCCCTTCTCCCATGACAGCACCACCTGAGAGAGGGTATCCGCCCACCAAGGACAGGAACCTACTGAATAAAAAGGCGGTACCTCTCCTCCGCATCAATTTTTGGTTCCTGTCCCTGATGGGAGCCTCACCAGGTGGTACCTCACGTACCTGGATTATGGACGGTGCGGCCTGGAGGCCGTGGAAGCAGCAGATGGTCCCTGTTCCCAGCCCGTCTGGCTGCTGCCCGGGTCTGCGTGTGGGGAGGAGGTGCTGCTTTTTTGGATTCCTCCCCGGGTGCGCCGGGGCCTGCGGCCGGGTCTGCGCCTCGCAAACACGAACTGAGCGCGCCGGCCGGCAGGTCTTCCGGGCTGCGCACGTGGGGGTCGCGTCGCACCCTGTGACGGAGCGCGCCGGAAGTCCGGGCTGCGCACGCGTAGGGTGCTGACGCGCCCTATCACGGAGTGCGCCGGAAGCCGGGTCTGCGCATGCGCGGGTGGGAAGCTGTCATCCCGCTGCAAGTGCGCCGGGTGCCGCTGGGCTGCGCACGCGCAGAAGCGAGTGGATCTGCGGGTAGCGCGCCAGCTGGCTAAAATTAAAAAAAAAAAAAAGAGAGATTGAAATGAGCACGCTGCCGGAAGGGGAGGAGCCTAAAGGAGGTGGAGCCCTACTGCTTTTTAAGGATGGGGAGCAATCAGGATGGCGGTGTCTGCATCCCCACCATGATGGATGAGGAGCCGCAGTCACCTGGGCAGCAGCTGTCACTGCCACAGGAAGTACAGCAGCAGCCACAGCCATCAAAGCAGCGCAAGCAGCTTAAACAAATGGAACGAGAATCTTCCCATCGACAAAGTCACAGCAGTGGAGGGCGTACAAGTTCCGGCAAGACTGGTCAGAAAAGACTTCGTCAGTCCACCTCCGCCAGATGGGAGCCCTCATGTGAACGGCAACCACCGCCTCCGGTACCCTAGTCTGGACGGCAGTGTGGTGAGTGATCTTCGTGAAAGTCTCGCCCTGAATAATGTGCTCTTCTCTCTCTCTTTTCCTCCTTCTTCTCCTTTCATTTCTTGGGGCAGGAGGCGAAGAAGTGTAGTGCTAAAAGTAAAAACAGGGAGTGTGCTTTATGCAAAATCGGTCTTCCCACCTCCTATGCCAAAAACCTTTGCTCGGACTGTATTCAGAAAACCATTGCAGAGGAGTCCCCCAGGTTTTCTTTAGAATTAAAGGATCTAATCCAGACAGAGGTCAGAGAGTCTTTAAGAGGCTTAACCTCACTCAAAAAGAAGAAGCGAAAACTAGTTTCTTCAGAATCAGAGGAATCAGTGGAGTCCCGTTTTACGAGAGAACTGCCTTCCTCCTCTAATCACTCCTCATCGTCATCGGAGTCTTCGGATGATGATGGGGGGGGCAGACCTTGTTTTTCGGTTGATAATACTGAGAAACTAGTTAAAGCCGTCAGAGGGACTATGGGTATTACCGATACCAAGGTGCCCAGAACAGTCCAGGATGTTATGTTCGGGGGCTTAGACCAAAGGAGGAGACGCTCATTCCCGGTCAATGACAGGATTAAATCTCTGATAGAAAGAGAATGGAAGAAACCGGAGAGGAAGGGTCAGCTGCCGTCATCCTCCAAGCGGAGGTACCCCTTTGAGGATGAGGATGCGGCTAAATGGGACAAAACCCCTAAGATTGACGTGGCCATTTCAAAATCCTCAAAAAAATCCACTCTGCCCTTTGAGGATTTAGGAGCCTTAAAAGACCCGCTGGATAAAAAAGCGGAGTCCTTCCTTAAACAAGCCTGGGAGTCGTCAGCAGGGGCCCTTAAACCGGCAGTAGCAGCGACCTGCACAGCTAGATCTATGATGATCTGGCTTCAACAATTGGAAGACCAGATCAGGGGGAATGTGTCCAGGGAGAAAATTCTATCAGACCTTCCTCTTGTGCAGGGAGCGGCTGCATTCCTGGCAGATGCATCGGCAGATTCAGTTAGGCTGGCTGCCCGGTCTGCAAACCTCTCTAATGCAGCCCGTAGGGCGCTATGGCTCAAGAGCTGGCCAGGGGATGTGCAGTCAAAGTCTAAACTGTGCTCAATCCCTTGTGAGGGGGACTTCTTGTTCGGCAAAGGTCTAGATGACATCCTAGATAAAGCCGCAGACAAAAAACATGGATTTCCCACGGTGTCTGGTTCCCGATTTAACAGTTCCTTTCGGAAGAGAAAATACAGCCGCAGTAAAGCTCCCAGAGACCAAGGTAACTTGAAAGACCGAAAGCCGTATAACAGAGGCTTCATGTTCGGGGGTCCCTCCTCCGAGAATAAGAAAGCCCCTAAGTGACAGTTCCCCCCAGGTGGGAGGAAGATTGTCCCACTTCCTGCCTGCCTGGAAGGAAATTTCATCCAATTCTTGGATCTTAGGGATAATCAGGAGGGGGCTCACATTAGAGTTCAAAAGCAGGCCCAAGAACACTGTCAAAATATCAGCCCCCAGAGGTTTAGCGGAACAGATAGCCTTACAGCAGGAAGTTCTCTCTCTGCTCATGAAAGGAGTTCTGGTGGAAACACCTGCACCCGAGGAAGGAAGAGGATTCTATTCGACTCTCTTCCTAATAAAGAAGCCGGACGGCTCCTTCAGGACCATTGCGAACTTAAAGAGGCTGAACGATCATTTAATCTACAGGACGTTCAAGATGGAAACAATAAAATCGGCCATAAAGATGTTATTTCCGGACTGTTTTATGTGTGTCCTCGATCTGAAGGACGCCTACTACCACGTTCCGATTTTGCCAGATCATCAACAGTTTCTAAGAGTAGCTGTACAATTCGGCAGGCACGTAAGGCATTTTCAGTTCGCAGCTCTTCCCTTTGGCATTTCCATGGCGCCGAGAGTCTTCACAAAAATTATTCTGGAGGTCACGGCGCACTTGAGGGAAAGAGATATTCTGGTCATCCCTTATCTGGACGACATCTTAGTAGTGGGCAGATCAAGTCAACTCTGTGCTCTAGCCCTGGCGGACGTCATGGCCAGTCTAAGACGCCTAGGTTGACTGTTAAATCTGGAGAAGTCAAGGCTGGAACCAAAGAGGGTTTAGTCTTTCCTGGGTCTCATTCTGGACTCAGAAAACCAAACCTGTCTTCTGCCAGAGGAAAAGAAGCTGAAGATCAGATCCCTAATATCTCAGGTTGTCAGCAATCTGACCATGACCCTGAGGAGTGCAATGTCTCTGTTGGGTACAATGACATCTTGCATCCCGGGGGTTCAGTGGGCCGAGCACCATTCCAGATGTCTTCAACAGGAGATTCTGGCAGCGGACAGGCGGCTCAAAGGTCGCCTGAATGGGAAAATATCTCTTCCAGATGTCGTGATCAACTCCCTGGACTGGTGGACATCTCCGGTCAACCTATCTTTGGGGGTTCCTTGGACCTCCCAGGTGTCGGATACAATTACAACAGACGCAAGTGCGGAAGGTTGGGGAGCTCACCTAAGGGATCGTTCTGTACAAGGCCTCTGGTCGGACAGTGAGACAAGTCTCTCTTCCAACATGAAAGAGCTGTTGGCAGCCAGAAACGCTCTAAAAGAATTCAGTTCTGTTCTTCAGGGTCCTCACGTCAGGATAATGTCAGACAACAGATCAACAGTCGCCTACATCAATCATCAGGGGGGTACCAGGTCTCTCCCTCTGATGTTAATAGCGGATCAGATCTTCAGGTTTGCCGAGAGTCGGCTGGTTACGCTCTCGGCACTGCATATAAAAGGGGAAGAGAACATAAAGGCCGATTTCTTGAGTCGTCACATCCTGAAACAAGGAGAGTGGGAGTTGAATCCAGCCGTTTTTCAGCAGATTGTGGATCGGTGGGGAGAGCCCCAGATAGATCTATTTGCAAACAGACACAATCGGAAGACCGAAACCTTTTGCTCCCTGAATCCAAAAGAGGGGGCGTTTGCGGTGGACGCGCTGCAGATTCCGTGGGATTTCACTCTAGCTTATGCCTTTCCCCCTTTAGTACTGATCCCTACTATCCTGAGGAAGATCCAAGAGGAACGGGCGAGGGTTATATTGATCGCCCCGTTCTGGCCCAAGAGACCATGGTTCACTTGGATGAAGAGAATGTCCCAAGCAGATCCATGGGTTCTTCCGGACATCCCGGATCTCCTCAGGCAGGGCCCAGTCTGTCATCCCCAAACAGCGGGCCTGCATTTGACAGCTTGGATTTTGAGAGGTCGCTATTGACGCAAAGGGGGTTTTCTCCGGATCTTGTTACTACCCTTCTAGCAAGTAGAAAACCGATAACAACTAGAATCTATGGTAGAACCTGGGCTAAGTTCTTGTCTACCTCGGGTCAGTCTGCCAAAGGGAGAATTCCTATTGAGGCCATACTAGAATTCCTCCAGAAGGGGTTAAACATGGGACTAGCCACCAGTACTCTTAAGGTACAGGTATCAGCTCTGGGGGCACTGTATAATTATGACTTGGCAGCAAATAGATGGATCATTAGATTTATTAAAGCCTGTCATAGATCCAGACCTATTCCTGTTCCAAGAATGCCTCCTTGGGACCTTAATTTAGTTCTGGAAGCATTAACCAAACCTCCCTTCGAGCCCTTAGAGAAGGTTTCAGAAAAAATCTTAACTTTAAAGACTGCTCTACTGGTGGCCCTGACATCAGCTCGTAGAGTCAGTGACTTACACGCACTATCCGTTAACCATCCATTCACTCAAGTATGTATGGATAGAGTAATCTTAAGACCAGACCCGGCCTATCTTCCAAAGGTAGCCTCCAAGTTCCATAGGACGCAAGTAATCACTCTCCCTTCCTTCTATCCTAATCCTAGGGATTCTGAGGAACATAAGCTTCACACCTTAGATGTTAGGAGGGTGTTAGTCCAGTATTTGGAAGTGACAAAAGCCTGGAGAAAGAGTGACGCTTTATTTATATCCTTTCAGGGGGCTAGGAAAGGACTTAAGGTTACAAGGGGGACCATAGCTAGATGGGTCAGGGATACTATTACCTTAGCCTACTCTTCTAGCAATCTGCCGGTTCCTGAGAACCTGAAGGCCCATTCCACCAGAGCGGTAGCTGCTTCCTGGGCTGAGAAGGCGGATGTGCCCATCGACATCATATGTAAGGCGGCAACTTGGTCATCCCCCGCTACATTTTACAAACATTACCGTCTTGACCTTTCCTCTTCTACTGATCTGTCCTTTGGTAGAAGGGTGTTCAAAGCCGTGATCCCTCCCTCTGGTATTTGATCTCTATAAATCTCTCAGGTGGTGCTGTCATGGGAGAAGGGGAAAAGATCCTAGTTACTTACCGGTAACGGGATTTTACAGAGCCCATGACAGCACCCTATTAATTCCCTCCCCTTTATCACTGTGGTGTGCACTTTTTAAGGTGTTTAGTACAAATGTTGAGGTGGTGGTTATGTATTAACCTGTCTTCGGAGGCCCTCTCATGCTCTAAAACAAAACTGATGCGGAGGAGAGGTACCGCCTTTTTATTCAGTAGGTTCCTGTCCTTGGTGGGCGGATACCCTCTCTCAGGTGGTGCTGTCATGGGCTCTGTAAAATCCCGTTACCGGTAAGTAACTAGGATCTTTCATACTTATGGTCATGTATCTAGCTTTTCTTCCTGCTTCTCTCAGTGAAGCAGGAGCTGTATTGTTTCACTGAGCATTAAGAGAATTAGAAAGACTAGCTCGTCAGTATGCAACTGTAAGGCTATGGTCACACTATCAGTATTTTACATCAGTATTTGTAAGCCAAAACCAGGAGTGGATGAAAAATGCAGAATTGGTGACTTGTTTCTATTATACTTTTTCTGATTGTTCCTCACCTGGTTTTGACTTACAAATACTGAGGAAAAATACTGACCAAATACTGATAGTGTGACCATAGCCTAAGTGTGCAAATTGCATATAAGTGTTGACATGACGGATGCTCAAACTGCTTGAGCTCTGTATAGGAGGGGGGCATCAAACTGAATTCTTGCAATGGGTGCCAGAAAACCTTGATCCACCTCCGCCATATCACCCACTCCAGTCCCCATGTAGTAATAAGCTCCCTCATTCCAGCTGCCCTACAGTAATACATTCTGACCCCATACAGTAATATCTCCCATTCTGGCACCAAATATCTCCCCGTTCTATACCTCCAAAGATGAGTCCTGTCATTTTAAAATCCACACCCCAGAAAAAAATAACCAATTCTACTTGCTGTGTGTTCTGTGTATTGTACTGCACAGGGAAAGTTCATGAACCCGAGATTATTTTGATAGCCCATGTTTTTCCAGAGGTGTGGCGCTGGAAGTGTAGCTGAGATGTGATTCTGGCAGCTGGTGTATAGGCTGGGTGTTAATACAACAGCAGATGTATAAACTACATGTTGAGCTAACATTGATCTAATTAAATTATATTTAAGCCCTGGCTTGTGGTTCACTTTATAACTAAGTCAGAAAAAGTATAGTTGTTACTTGTTTCAATGTTATAGGATAAAAAGTGTCTCTTTAGGGCAGAGGAAGTTAGTTTTGCCAAAAATTTAAAAGGGCCCAGCTAGCTGATTTAGGCAACCCAAACAACCGGCAGCATGAATCCGACATAATTTCAGTTATGGACAGTGGCATTTCAAAGAAAACCTACAACAACTCTGCAGCTCGGGTGACTCGTCCAAAGATGGTCTTGGTCACCGGAGGCTTCAACCCTCCGCCACCACTTGACTGACAGGTTTTGCCCAATACACACACATAGAGAGAAATTAGTCACTCAGGAAATGTGGGGCAAAAAGAAGCCCACCTCTGACTATTCATCCGAGAAGCATAGTCCCCGGCTAGATTTGTAATGTATGTCTTCTTTGAAACGCCGCAGCATTTCAGAGTAAAACCGGTCCAATCTCTGATTCATTCTGCCTGAACCACAAGGCAATCAGTTGTCATGTTCCCTTTAAACCTTTTATCTAAAACTAAATTCAGCCAGATAATGTTCAATAGTATTAAATTATTAAACTCTAATTTTGTCAAACTGGACAAAAAAACTCCTCCCTTACAGGAGGCCAAGCAACCTTCCAAATCAGTTACAAGAAAACTTTTATTTGAGGCCAACTTGTCACTTTAGTAATTAAGACAAAATGGAGTTTTAGGTAGAAGTATCTAAAGATACATTAAAACATTATTTCAATAATATAAAGCCTTTTTAAATAGTTATTCCCCCCCAAAAAAAACAAGTTATCCCCTGTCATATGGATATAATAGATCTTGTTGCATGCAGACTTTCCCTCCATTCAGGACATTGCTGCAGAGCCCTGTTTTTGGGTCTCCAGAGCCCCGATCTAGGGATCACTGGGGGTCTTTGCTTAGGTTCTGACTAGTGTTGAGCGAGTGCTAAAATGCTCGGGTGCTCGAAGTTCGGGCCGAGCTCGCCGTGATACTCGAGTGCTCGACCCGAGCAACGAGCCCAATGTTAGTCTATGGGAGACTCGAGCATTTTTGCGGTGGCACCCCCGGCAGTCTTTTAAAAGCCTAACAACTGCCCAAAACGATAGTGACAGTGCTCAAATGACATGGGGACAGCATGGGGATCGCCCCAGGAAGCTTTTCTGACCCCCAGATCACTGCTGTCAACAACGTGGTCAGAGGTATTAAGCCACTTTTACAGGCTCACAATAAAACGTTCAAAAACGAAAGTGAAACTTTTTTCCTGTGAAATATGTTAAGGAACATCCTTTCCAGGGTAAAGACTTGTGTATAAGTTAAAATAAATGACCAAAAACAAAAATACTCCTCCACACCTTCGGCTATGTTCACAAGTAGCATTTTTTATGCGTTTTTGCACTTTTGTATTGCTTTCAACTATGACAAATGCATTCACCGTGAAATGTCATTTTAACATTTTACAACCTTATCTGGCCATGTGCTGTGTGACACATGCAAAAAGTGCTGAAAAGACAAGGGAACAGCATGGGGAAGACCCCTGGAAGCATCTCTGACTCCCAGGTCACTGTCTAAAAGTGTGCCCATCATAAGTGATCCTTACCGCATCAGAAGATGCAGACTTGCAACTATCCCCATGCAAGTTCTAGTCCCAGGGCAGTGTTCAATTGTACCTCCCCCATTCCTTGCAATACAAGCTCAAGTATGCAGCCTGCAACCCACCCACCCCCAGGCTGCAATACCATACTGCTTGCTTGAACTTGAAATTGGGCCTTTTAGGCATGTGGAGGCGGAATCTGGCCACCACGTCATGGCTGTGTTGGCGGCCTGGAATCCATACTCAGTCCCCAGCCGCCCGGCGGCCGGGTGTCCATACTCGGTCCCCAGCCGCCCCGCGGCCGGGTGTCCACACACGGTCCCCAGCCGCCTGGGGGCAGCCGGGTGTCCATAAACGGTCCCCAGCCGCCCCTATTTCTCCTTGGAACATCCCCCCACACACTTTTCTTAGCTCGGCCTGCTTTAGGCAGCATTGGACAAGCCCACCAGAGAACCAGACTCCTCCGGTGGGCCCTGACTTCTCCATCGGTGGAGTTGAGAGTGCCAAGGTGAGGAGCATGATAATGATGACAGAAGTTAGCATCTGCTATGTTTTCTTTTAATCCAAGTGTAAGTGTGCAGCCTGCCACCCACCCACCCCCAGACTGCAATTCCATATTGCTAGCTTGCACTTGAAATGGGGCCTTTTAGTTTGGAGGAGACCGAAGCTGGCCTCTACCTCATGGCTGCTTCGGCAGCGAGGTATCCATACTCAGTCCCCAGCCACCCATATTTGTCCTGGTGTGCCTTATACATAAGATTAAGCGCGTATACCAAAACATTACCTGTGCCCTCCCCAGTGCATTTAGTGGGAAGGAGAGCCTATTCCGCTGTAGTGTGTGCATGCCAAACCCCTGTTCATGGTACATGCGAAGATGCCTCCCACTTTGCACCTGTCGTTGCAGACTTGCAACTATCCCCATTCAAGTCCTTATCCCAGGGCAGTGTTCAATTGTACCTCTCCCATTCCTTGCAATGCAAGCGCAAGTATGCAGCCTGCCACCCACCCACCCCCAGGCTGCAATACCATACTGCTTGCTTGCTTGCACTTTAAATTGGGCCTTTTAGGCATGTGGAGGCGGAATCTGGCCACCACGCCATGGCTGTGTCGGAGGCCTGGTATCCATACTCAGTCCCCAGCCGCCTGGTGGCCGGGTGTCCCCGCTTGCTCCCCAGCCTCCAGGGGGTGGCCGGGTGTCCATACTCGGTCCCCAGCCACCCCTATTTGTCCCGGTAACCTTTCCCACACTTTTCTTAGCCTGGCCTGCTTTAGGGCAGCATTGGCCGAGCCCACCGGACTATCAGACTCCTCGGTGGGCCCTGGCTTCTCCATCAGGGGAGTTGAGAGTGCCAAGGTGAGGAGCATGATGAGGATGATAGAAGTTAGCATCTGCTTTGTTTTGTTGTAATGCAAGCGCATGTATGTAGTAGCGGCTAGGCCTGAGGTGGTCAGCGTTTTGGCGCATATCCTACCTCCTCCGAGGATTGCTGGATGTATTCCTGATACTATCCAAGTTCTATGACTCCCGTTAAAACAAAGCTTCAGGTGATAAATGATGGATGAGGTAGTGGCAAAGGAGAAAGAGCAGGAGGAACAGGGACCATTCACATCAATATCAGGCCAGTCAACCAGATATGTCTTGTAGGATATGTTTCTGTAACAAAAGGAGCGGTTCGGCTACACAGTTATAGGGCATACAGTGAGTGCAATGCCTACCAAAAATTTCGAGCCACTCCAATGCCCCTTGGAAATGACATGGAGGTCAGAGGGCGTTAACTAAACCTTTTTTTCCATTTATAGCAACTGGGTCTCCCGTGCACTGTTGGCCTAAGCAGTGAATGGAAAGCTTTCCAAAAATTATGAGGAACTGCAATGCCCCTTACAAGAGCCATGTGTGGCACCCCAGGGGTCTGGTCACCACAGTAATAGAGATATTACGTCGGAGAGCAAGTGGGAGGTTTCCTGGTCAGGATCCCTTAAACATGCAACATCCTCCTGCCCCAATCCTGGGAGGGGAGAATTCTGCCCTTATAAACTGGAGCGGGGTTGAGTGAGTCAGAGAACAGTCAGAGTGAGAGCAAGGGAAAGTAACAGCAAGGAGCTCTGTAGGAGCTAGGAGCTAAAGACCAGGGTCTGGAAGCTGAGCAGAGCTCGCCCTGGCAGAAGACAATAGGAACCGGACACAGGAGTCCGAAACTGTGAGGACTTATACATCCAGCAGCAGAAACCAGCCGGCAGGGGATTTCAGGTCCTCTGGCCATAGAAGCCCGGAGGCTCAGTCACAAGCAAGGGACCAGCACCGCCGTCGTGGAGCGGAGGCTAACAGAAGGCCCCAAGTTACCAGCCATACGGGTGAGCACTACACGGTACACTCAGGGACGTGGGCTACTTCTACCCGCTTACAGCAAGGTAGCCAGGAAGAGTGCAGACAGACGGGGAGGCCTACAACTCCACCTGGCCAGGGGAACTCCTGCTTACTCACAGACTGACCAGGCCTCTTATGCTAGCCAGTACTCCTGGGAGGGTCTACCTTATAATCATCAGTAAAGACCCTGAACTGCACAGCAAAGACTCTGAGTCATTCCTGCTGCGCTCGTGCACCATCACCCCCATCATCCACACTCACTGCCCTGAGGCTATACTCCTCTCGAGGGGAGTTATCCCATTCTATGCTGCGCACACAACACCAGCCTCAGCGGTCTGCCTCGCAGCGGTGGTACTCCCTGACCGCAATCCATGGGTGGCGCAGTCGGACAATTAACCTCAAAACCTAAGAAAGACTGCCACTGGTTTGACCAGCCTGAGCCACGGGACCGGGTCACCGCCACGGAGACTACAGACCCCAGAGACCCGGCACCGGGTATCCCACACACGTGTACACACGGCCCAGGGGGCGCGTCACATGCAGTACAGCATATTACAAACATAAGTCCCATTATTGGGGAGTGGGTGTCCCATGGTATTTGCTTATGCTTTCCAAGCAAAAGCTGTCAGAAATTAGGACGGAGCAACTTGCAATGCCCCTTACAAGAGCCATGCAGTACAGCATATTACAAACATAAGTCCCATTATTGGGGAGTGGGTGTCCCATGGTATTTGCTTATGCTTTCCCAGCAAAAGCTGCCAAAAATTAGGACGGAGCAACTTGCAATGCCCCTTACAAGAGCCATGCAGTACCGCATATTACAAACATAAGTCCCATTATTGGGTAGTGGGTCTCCCATAGTATTTGCTTATGCTTTCCCAGCACAAGCTGCCAAAAATTAGGACGAAGCAACTTGCAATGCTGACACCCTGGTGGTATAGTGGTGGTGGAGGCTGAGGATAAGGAGAAGAAGATTAAACAGCCGAAACGAGGAAGCGTATACCCATGTGTGGGTGTGAAGCGGTGCATGTGAATACACCTCCCGAAATAACACAGTGGATTTGACAATATGTTACTCTGCTGTCATTTGGTGGTGATGAGAAGTCTGGCCCAATCCAGCCCTTGTTCATTTTGATAAGGGTCAGCTTGTCAGCATTGTCAGTTGACAGGCGAGTGCGCTTATCAGTTATAATTCCCCCAGCGGCACTAAAAACACGCTCCGATAACACGCTAGCGGCAGGGCAGGCCAGGACCTCCAAGGCGTACAGAGCGAGTTCATTCCAAGTGTCCAGCTTGGATACCCAATAATTAAAAGGCACAGAGGAATCACGGAGGACGCTGGTACGATCGGCAAGGTACTCCCTCACCATCTTTTGAAACTTTCCACTCCTTGTGAGAGTACCCCGCGCCTCAGGGCCTGTAAGCTGGGCGGGTGTCAGAAAACTGTCCCAGAACGTTGACAGTGTTCCCCTGCCTCTGCTGGATTAGGGTTGCATCTCTCTCGCCTGTACGCCTTGGTTGGGCAACGAACTGTGACCTCTGCCGCTAGCGTGTTCAGATGGGAATTTTTTTAAGAGTTCTGCAGCAAGGGCCTTCTGGTATTGCCCCATTTTTGTAGACCTCTCCACCTCAGGAATAAGAGAGTGAAAGTTCTCCTTGTAGCGGGGGTCTACAAGTGTCACCAACCAGTAATGACTGTCACCCAACATTTTGACAACGCGAGGGTCACGGTTAAGGCAGCGTAACATAAAGTCAGAAATGCGTGCCAGACTGGTAACGGGCAAGATTTCCGTGTCCTCACCAAGATGACGACTGACCATGCTCTCCTCCTCCTCCTCCTCTTCCTCCTCCCCCCTGTCCTCAGGCCACCCACGCTGAACCGACGGTATGACACTTGTACAGGTACTACCGTCTACAACGCATGATAGCAGCTCCTGTTCTTCCTCCTCCTCCTTCTCCTCCTCCTCTCCCTCATTGTCCCCCAATGCACGTTGGGATGAGATGAGGCTGGGCTGTGTGTAATCGCCCGCTACGGCTTCTTGATCCATCTCATCATACTCTGGCTGCAATGCCTCCTCTTTAATTCTCTGCAGAGAGCGTTGCAAAAGACAGACAAGTGGGATGCTGACACTAATGATGGCGTCATCGCCACTCACCATCTTGGTGGCCTCCTCAAAGTTTGTTAGGATGGTACATATGTCAGACATCCAGGTCCACTCCTGAGGTCTTATGTGTGGAGTCTGACCTGAATATCGACGGCCTTGTTGCAGCTGGTACTCCACAACTTCTCTCTTCTGCTCACAAATCCTTTGCAACATGTGGAGGGTAGAGTTCCAACGTGTGGGGACATCACACACCAGTCGGCGTGCCGAAGCTGCAAACGCTGCTGCAACACAAGAAGGGCGGCGGAAGCTGTAGCCGACTTGCGAAAATGAGCTGACAGGCGGCGTACTTTCACGAGCAGATCTGGCAACTCGGGGTACGATTTAAGAAACCGCTGAACCACGAGGTTAAGCACATGAGCCAGGCATGGTACGTGTGTGATCTCACCTCGCCTCTGAGCCGCCACCAGGTTACGGCCATTGTCACACACGACCATGCCGGGATGTAGGTTCAGCGGTCTCAGCCACAGATCTGCCTGCTCTTTCACAGCTGTCCACAACTCACAAGCAGTGTGAGGTTTATCACCTAAGCTTATGAGTTTCAGCACAGCCTGTTGCCGCTTGGCGGAGGCAGTACTGCAATGCTTCCAGCTTGTAACTGATGTGGTGATATCTGAGATGGAGGCTGAACATGAGGAGGAGGAGGAGGAGGAGGATGCGCAGGAGCTGTACACTATGGGGGCAACTCTGACTGACATAGGGCCCGCAATCCTCGGTGTGGGGAGGATGTGTTCCGTCCCAAGGTCCGACTGGGTCCCGGCTTCCACTATGTTTACCCAGTGTGCCGTCAGAGAGATGTACCGTCCCTGGCCACAAGCACTTGTCCACGTGTCCGTTGTCAGGTGGACTCTCCCAGTAACTGCGTTGTTGAGGGCACGGCAGATGCTTTGGGACACGTGCTTGTGTAGTGTGGGGATGGCACACCGGGCAAAATAGTGTCGGCTGGGGACCGAGTACCGAGGGACGGCCACCGCCATAAGATTGCGGAAGGATTCCGTCTCCACCAGCCTAAAAGGCAGCATTTCCAATGCAAGCAGTCGTGAAATGTGCGAATTTAGGACTGTGGCCTGTGGGGCGTTAGCTGCGAATTTCCGCTTTCGTTCAAAGGTCTGGGATATGGACAATTGAACGCTGCGGTGGGACGTGGACGTGGACGTTGATGCTGTTTCTTGAGAAACTGCCATAACAAGTGAAGACTGAGAGGAGGGGCATCTTTACATGCAGTATGGACAGGGGATTGCCTTGCACACACAACAGGGGGTTCTAATGCACGCACAACAGTGGAAGAAGCAGTGGTGACACCCGCTGACACTGGTCGTGGACCCTGGGTTTCGCCCCACAAAGTCGGGTGCTTTGCTGCCATGTGGCTGATCATGCTGGTGGTGGTCAGGCTGGTAGTTTTGTCACCCCTGCTGATGCTGGCATGGCAGGTGGAACATATGGCCTTTTTGGGGTTATCAGCAGAGTCTTTAAAAAAATTCCAGACTCTGGAAGACCTACCGCTTGTACTGGCAACGTCCCTCGTGTTGGTGTTACAGGGAACGATTGCCTGCCTTCTGTCTGCGGCCACCACACTGCTTCTTCCTGCCTGTTGGGGTACTCTGCCTCCCTCCCCCTGTGTGCTGCTGGCCTCACTCTGCATGTCCTCCTTCCACATTGGGTCAGTTACTAGATCATCCACCACCTCCTCCTCTTCCACTTGCGCACCACGATCCTCCTCCTCACTTCCTGGCAATTGTGTCTCGTCATCGTCCACCTCTTGTGACAGATTGCCAACGTTGACTTCCTGTGGCCGTGGCTGTTCAAATATTTGGGCATCGCAACATGGGATCTCCTCTTCCACCACTTCAAGCTTATCAGGCGAGGGGCCCAAATATGGAAATGGACCAGTGAACAGCTCTTCAGAGTGTCCAAGTGTGGGATCACTTGCTGTCTGACGACACTCGGCATGGTGGGAGGAAGGAGCATCAGGGTGAGGAGGAGTATGCAGTCCAGACTCACGGCTACTAAGAGTTGACCGTGTGGAAGACAGACCGGAGGTGGTGGTGCCCAGGTAACTGGAAGTATTATCTGCTATCCAATTAATAACCTGTTCACACTGATCAGTTCTCAATACTGGTGTTGTTCTGTGCTTCCCTAGTAATTCGGTCAAGAAGTGGGAGCGAGAAGCTGTGGCTGTTGGTTGTGGCACATTTTCACCTTGGCCACGGCCCCGTCCTATGCACGAACCATCACCAGAACGTCCACTTCCACGTCCCTTGCCACGCGCCTTGCCCATTGTAAATGAAGTAAAATAGCTTACACTTGCACTATCAATGGAAAAAGGGTAATAAAGAGTAGATTAGAACCGTGGAAGAGGAAAACCACAGTTATTGTTTACTGGGGTATACCACACTTTTTTAAATAGAGATATTTGCGGCTGAACAGTGAGCGACACACTCAAACTGCTTTTTTTTTTAGATACCAAAGGCCCAAAACTGGATAGTACAGCGATTTGACCCTTGGAACTGCGAAACCACACTGGGATGTCGGGCCTACACAAGACTATTTTCAACAGATATATTTTTGTGTCACAACAGTCTGGAGACACTACTGTTTTTATTTACGGAAAAAACTACCAAAAGCTGAATAATAGAGATTTTTTACCGTGGGATGGCAAAACCACAGTTATTGTTTACTGGGGTATACCACACTTTTTTAAATAGAGATATTTGCGGCTGAACAGTGAGCGACACACTCAAACTGCTTTTTTTTTAGATACCAAAGGCCCAAAACTGGATAGTACAGCGATTTGACCCGTGGAACTGCGAAACCACACTGGAATGTCGGGCCTACACAAGACTATTTTCAACAGATATATTTTTGTGTCACAACAGTCAGGAGACACTACTGTTTTTCTTTTCAGAAAAAAACTACCAAAAGCTGAATAATAGAGATTTTTTACCGTGGGATGGCAAAACCACAGTTATTGTTTACTGGGGTATACCACACTTTTTTAAATAGAAATATTTGCGGCTGAACAGTGAGCGACACACTCAAACTGCTTTTTTTTTTTAGATACCAAAGGCCCAAAACTGGATAGTACAGCGATTTGACCCGTGGAAGTGCGAAACCACACTGGGATGTCGGGCCTACACAAGACTATTTTCAACAGATATATTTTTGTGTCACAACAGTCAGGAGACACTACTGTTTTTCTTTACGGAAAAAACTACCGAAACCTGAATAATAGAGATTTTTTACCGTGGGATGGCAAAACCACAGTTATTGTTTACTGGGGTATACCACACTTTTTAAATAGAGATATTTGCGGCTGAACAGTGAGCGACACACTCAAACTGCTTTTTTTTTAGATACCAAAGGCCCAAAACTGGATAGTACAGCGATTTGACCCGTGGAACTGCGAAACCACACTGGGATGTCGGGCCTACACAAGACTATTTTCAACAGATATATTTTTGTGTCACAACAGTCAGCAGACACTACTGTTTTTCTTTACGGAAAAAACTACCAAAAGCTGAATAATAGAGATTTTTTACAGTGGGATGGCAAAACCACAGTTATTGTTTACTGGGGTATACCACACTTTTTTAAATAGAGATATTTGCGGCTGAACAGTGAGCGACACACTCAAACTGCTTTTTTTTTAGATACCAAAGGCCCAAAACTGGATAGTACAGCGACTTGACCTGTGGAACTGCGAAACCACACTGGGATGTCGGGCCTACACAAGACTATTTTCAACAGATATATTTTTGTGTCACAACAGTCAGGAGACACTACTGTTTTTCTTTACGGAAAAAACTACCAAAAGCTGAATAATAGAGATTTTTTACCGTGGGATGGCAAAACCACAGTTATTGTTTACTGGGGTATACCACACTTTTTTAAATAGAGATTTGTGCGGCTGAACAGAGAGCGACACACTCAAACTGTTTTTTTTTAGATACAAATGGCCCAAAATGGATAATACAGAGGTTTGAACCGTGGAAGTGCAAAACAACACTTTTGTTTCTCTAGCCTACACCAGACTATTTTCAACAGTTATATTTGTGTCTGAAAAATCAGAGACACGCTTTTTTTTTTGGGGGGGGGGGACACACCAAAAGGTTAATAAGACCGGTATTTGTACAGTGTGAAGGAGGAAAAAAAAAGGATGATTTAGATGAAAAAAAAAAAGGATTTTTCCTGGCCCCCGACACCTGGTGCTAAGTCCAGCAATTTCAGCAACAGGAGCACACAGGACTGTAATGCAGCATTTGCCGGTATAACCACTGTGTCTCCTATACAGCCTGCCTGCCTGGTATCTGGGATGGATATTAGTCCTGAAAAGGACTGTTTGTTTGTTCTGGCAGCCTTTACAGACCCTACACTAACTATTTCGCAGTTTATATCTCTCCCTAAATCAGCAGCGCTGTCCCTACACTGTCTAATCCGGAGCGACTGTGTCCAAGATGGCGGCGCCCCGTTTTAAATACTCGAGCTGATGCTGTGCGGCCAGCCAATCACTGTAATGCCCACAACCAACATGGCTGCAGCATTACAGTGACTGGCTGGCAATCCCAGCATGTTCATTGGCTCTATAAAGAGCACCAAACATACAGGGCGGAGACCCGAGCTCCTGCCCGAGTAACCCGGAAATGCTCGGTGCTCGCCGAACATCCCGAGTAGCGTGATGCTCGGGCGAGTACCGAGCAGTGTCGAGCATGTTCGCTCAACACTAGTTCTGACCAATAAGACCCCCAGAGATCCCAAGATCGGTGCTCTGGAACCAGGGCTGTGGAGTCGGTAAGCCAATCCTCCGACTCTTCAATTTCCCTGACTCTCTACTCCGATTCCACTACTCTGACTCCACAGCACTGCCTCACTACTGAGCATGCACATAAAGTGCAGCACAGATTCAACTCAACTAAAAACCTAAATCCTTAGATCAGGAACAGAACAGACATTTATAGGACATTTCATAATTTTCCCAAATTCTTATGAAAAAAAATTACACCACATCCTGCATTGAACTACTGTACCAATTTATTATATACTTTAGGAGTTGGATTCAATCCATTTAATACCAACACCGGATCCGACTCCACAGCCCAGTCTGGAACATAGGGAGCGGAGCTGGGAAAGCGTGTCTTTAATGGAGCAGAAGTGTACATGCTCCACCTTCACTTCACTTACTGTCTATGGCAATGTTCCCCAACTCCAGTCGTCAAGAGCCACCAACAGATCATATTTTCAGGATTTCCTCAAAATTATCCAGGTGATAACTCCATCACCTGTGCAATACTAAGGAGACCCTGAAAACATGATCTGTTGGGGGCTGTTGAGGAGTTGAGTTAGGGAACAATGGCCTATGGAATTGCTGAGTTCAGTGCTTGGCTTTTTCTGGCAGTCCCATGGACAATGAATGGAGTGGAGACACCTAGCATGTGCGCCTTCTAGGTTCCATAGCCTCAATCCTGGGATCGCTGGCGGTCCTAGCAATCATCAATCCCTTGATCAGCAGATACAGCATAATTAGATTTTTTTGGGTGTGGGATAACCCTTTAAAGGGGTTGTCCACTACAATAAATAATGCCCCCATCGATTTTAAACATTGGAAAGAAGTGTTTTTGTAAATACCTTCTGTGAGCGGCGCTATCGCTGACCCATCACTAGGCATCACGTGACCCCGGCTGCAGGATCCTCAGACATCCGCTGATGTCATGTCAAGTTCCGGATTCACGCAGGCGTGACCCAGTGGCACACACCCACCTGATTGATGGGATGTGGGCCGAGTTTCACCACATGTCACAGTCCAGGATCCAGGGCGTGCTTTCCCTCTCCTCTGCATTAATTGGCCGCAGGTGCGCGCTGGACGCTGGGCTGTGAAGTGCGGTAAAACACAGCCCAGTCAATCGGGGGTGCGTGCCACTGGGTCACGCCTGCGTGAATCCGGAACTTGATGTGACATCAGCGGATGTCAGAGGAGACTGCAGCCGGGGTCACGTGATGCCTGTAACGGGTCAGTGATAGTGCCACTCATAGGCACTTGTAACAATGGAAGATATTTGCAAAAATACTTCTTTCCAATGTTAAATCAATGGGGGCATTATTTATTGTAGTGGATCACCTCTTTAGGCAATAAAAGAGCAAAAAAGCAACAATATAAAGGGTGGATTTACTAAAAGGGAGCTTTCAAGTTTCTGGCGATATTACTCAAAGGGGTGAAATGTGCTAAAATGTTAGAAGAAGATACAGTCATTTGTTAAATCCTCCTAACTTAACAGCACTGCTACTACAATATATAGATCAGAAACAAAGTAGCGCTCCAGTTTTTTATTTAATTCATCACTATCACTATATATAATTGTCAGGGAAATATTGAAAATATTCCTTCTCCCCCTGTCATAGATAATAAGAAGTCTTTCTCACAAGTCCCTCTCCACCCCTCCCTTATCCACCTTTTGTCAGTAGACAAGAGCTAGCAATAGACCACTTGTCAGTACAAGAGCTGTCTCCATGTAAATCTCAGCACAAAATCCCAATTAACACACTCCTGAGTAAGGCCTTGTACACAAATGCTGGCAAGATAGGTGTCACCAACCTACTTAAAATGCAAGTAGATTTCCCCTGGCAGAGGCAGGGGACAATTAGACGCAGGCTTAAGATAAATCTACAGATATCTGTTGAAATTGAATTCCCAGGGCTTCAAAGAGAGTTTAGCAAAAGTCTCCAGACTCTCCGGAGCCAAAAACGAAATATGGAATAACTAAAGTTCCATACATCCGATAATGATGGGATTTTTAGTGACAGGGTCAGCTAGGGAACGAGAGGGATATTTTCCTGTCGCCGTTAACTCCTCCCCCACCCCTTGTGGAGCTGTAGCGCAAAAGCACCAGAATAACGGGTCGCAGGTATGCCATCGTGGTCTCTATGGAGAGGTAAATTCATAACGGAAAAAATGTCATCGCTTGCAAGCTTCTGAAAGCAACCAGTGACAAGTTATCGCAGAAGTTAGGTATTTTAACAAAACATGAAGGGTGGAGCCCGAGCCCACATGATGTCACCACAGGGGTGTGTGGGCAGATCTCCCCTTATGCATAAAAGAGCCAATTGAAGATTGATCTATACTCATTGCCACGCGGGTATAGATACTATAAGCAACGGGTCACGTTCGATAACGTTCACATCAAATCGGGGAGCCCCTCCTCCACCTATATTGAATTGTCTCGGCGATCTTATAGTATGTCTCTTCATTAATTCTTATTATTTTGTGTAACTGCTTATGTATTGTAATGTCTCCTTTGTAAAATCTTGCATATTTTTCTTAAACACTGCCTCCCTTTTGGATTAAATATAAAATTTAATAGTTCTGTTTATTTTGTCCTGTAATCATTCCCTTCACCGAAGCCATATACGCTATCAGAACGCAGGCGTCTGGCCAGGCTTGTATTATATTTCAAACTCGGCCGTTGGTGGCAGAAAATAATTAATAATTGGGCTATCGGGAAGCTGCCAGTGATTGTATGGAGGGTGTAAACACATATTCCATGCATTGGAATCCGGAGATGTGATACCATACGCTCACTGGTCGCTTGCCGATACCTCCGTAGGGAGTAGTGGGGACCGTGTGCTTGCGGATCCCTGCTGAAATCCTGACAGAATGACGGCACGGTGAGATTGTGTGATCTCTTTGGTGTCGTCTCCGTGGAATCCCTGACAATAATTAAGCTAGTATTACCTTAAGCAGTGGACTATTCTATCTGGAAATGCATGGTATACTTCTCTTTAAACAAAACAAAACAATGTAGCTCACTGGTATAACTCTTTAGCCGTCCCAGTAATGCACAGTGCAAGAAACCTGCTGACTCGCAGGTGAAACTAGAAAGATGGATGAAGCATCCAGGATGCTGGAAGACTCAAAGGCTATGCAGCACATGTGTGGGTAAAAATTTCTTATTTATAAGTTAAAATGAGAAAAAAAAAATCACGCACTACTGTGACATATTCAGCAAAAGTTGAAACCTACGCGTTTTGAACAATATAATTCTTAATCCTGGCAGGATCTAAAACGATGTGAATCCTCACATTGCGCACACTGTGCACTGTGAGGATTCTCTGGTGTCAGTGCCAGGAACATCGGTCATGTGACCACAAGTATACAGTATGCATACTCCAGGCCACAATCCCACTAGATGGGCGCAGCCTCGCTCAATGCAAGTGTATTGAGCGAGGCTGTAAACACCGATGGTTACACCAATGGTATGTCCGCCCCTGCATTTAAATAACATATCAGCCTCACACATCTCAGTTTAAACAAGGGGTTTGCTGCAGAGAATATGCAAACTTTCGAGATCGAACAACTTGCTATATGTTCGATTGGTGTCCATTCAGACAGGAAATTTTCTTGTGTAAACTAACTATTAGGGTTGTTACGATTCCACCCCTTAGTGTGTCTGGAATGCAGTTACTGATGGCTCAACAGTCCAATGGCGTGTTAAAGCCGTCTGTACTTTGCTAGCCCAGTGTCCAGTCTGGTGCAGGGACGTGCTGAGCTGTCAGTGTTTCGATTGACAGCTCAGCCGTCCTATCTGAGACTGGGAGGTGCTGGCTGTCTCCAGGTGTTCATTGTCCCAGGTGATTGCATGGCTAAGTAGCTGGGCTGTTAGTCCCAGACCCCTGCCAGTTGTAGCTTCAGCTAAGTGTGGTTGGTTTTCTCTGTGCCTAGTGTTTTGCTTGATGATCTTTCATTGCCTGACCTTGGACCTCATTCTGACCATCCATTTAACCCCTATTTTCTGATCCACTATCTTCCTGGTATTTTGACCCCGGACGGTTACCTGACTACGCCTTTGTCTCTTCCCTCTGTTTATGACATACCTTCCTGGCTTTTGACCTCCGACTCCTTGACTATCCCAATCACAGCTTTTCAATGAGAAGTGACTCAGCATGACAAGGGGCATCAGTAATAACACATATTGGATTCTTTTTCACTGAGCCGTACGTGCAAGGAATCTTGACTGAATGGCGGTCCACCGGAGCACAAATTAATGTTGCATTCTCTACCCTAACCTTCCTTTGACTGAAGTCTTTTTTTATTTTTTTTATTTTTTAGGAGGTTGTAGCTAATCTGTATATACACGCTCATGAAAAAAGAATCTGTTAAGGGACATAAATGGTATACAATCTGAATGCACCTTGGTGCAGCAATGTTATTACTGCATACACACTAATTATAATTAAACTTACTATAAGAGAACAAGAGAATGACCTGGAAATTCCGAATACACATGGGACCAGGAAAGAGTTATTTACAGTTAGGCTATGTTCACACATCATGTTTTTTTCTGCATTCATTTTCTGCAGTAAAACCTGATCTCTTGCCTGGAGGCTGTTCAGTTATTTTTGTTGCTGTTTTCTTGCCTTTTTTTTGGTGCACTTTTTCAGCGTTTTTTTTTCACTGTCCTTTTGTCTCTGTTATGCATGTACATAAAGTTCAGTGAAAAAAAACTCATTCTGGTTTATGCACAAAAACCGCTGATAACTTCACACTTGCGTTTTTGGTGTGTTTTTTCAGCGTTTTTTTCACCAACCATTACTACCAATGGGTGAAAAAACGCTGAAAGAAGTGACATGCTCTATCTTTCAAAAAACCCAACCAAGGCACAAAATCCTGAACGAAAAAAAACCATGATATGTGCATGAGATTTCTGGAATCTCATAGACTTTGCTGGTACTGCAAAACGCAGCTGAAAATTTGCATTAAAAAAGCATCAAAAAATGCAGAAAAAAAACGTGATGTGTGAACATAGCCTTACAGTTGTGAAATGATGGAATTACTTACCACAAGATGAATTAAACATAAAAATGCCCTGGATGCATATCTAATGAAAATTGGTACTAAGGTTGAAAAATAATTTAGTAATAAATGATTGGGTTTTTTCTTTGGTTTCTTTTTTACATTTTTTTTCCAGTCATTTGCAATTCTGAAATATTGGTAGATAATACATCTTTTAGGATATTATACGTTTCTGAAATCAAAACTACAACAGAAAAGATCTCAGAAATATTCCATTTCATATACTCTTCCTAGACCTTACAAAGAATAGTGCTGTTATGTTTCCACTAGTAACTCACCTTCCTTGAATACTGCTGATCAACCCTTTTTGGGATTTTTCATATAAATTTACAGTTATTGGTAGCTGTAAAATGTGACATTTGATCCCTTACCTACATATGGTGCACAGTTATGTCATTTGCCGGCTCCCTGATTTTGAGCCCGCAGCTGTTGACCTGTTAAATATCACTGTCAATCTGTGACGGTGGCATTTACACCGTGCATCACGGGTGTGGGTGCGTTGTTGTAATCGCCTGTCGGTGATTTTTTCTTTTAAATAAAAATAATATACATATGCGGTATCGCTACATAGGTAAAAGTCTGATCTATCAAAATTTAAAATGATTTAACTCGGTCAGTAAATGGCATAACAAGTAAATAATAAAAAATAAAAACACCAGAATTGCACTTTTTCGGCCACTGTAACAACTAAAAAAAACTGCAATGGGGAGCAATCAAAATATAGTATTTACACTCAAATGGTATCAATAAAAACGTTGGCTTAGGGCACGAAAAAGAAACCCTCACACAGCTTCATTACCCGAAAACGTTATGGCTCTAGTAAATTGGTGGCACAAACAACATATATATTTTACAAATTTCCGAATTGTTTTTCACCATTTTCTAAGTAAAAAAAAAAAAACTACGCATGTTTGGTATCATACCAACCTGGACAATCGTGTTTCCAGGACATTTTAACAGAGCTATAACTAAATACAGAACTGCAGTTTTTTTGCTATTTCATCACGTTTGCAATTTTTCCGGCCTTCTAGTATATCACCTGATAAAATGAATCGTTTAATTCAAAAATGCAGCTCGTCCCGTCAAAAACATGCCCCCATAGAGCTATGTAGACTCCGCACTTTGAATTTATTTCTTGTTTTCCAGTACACAATATGGTAAAACCAATGGTGTCGTTCAAAAGCACAACCCGCAAAAAATAAGCCCACACACGGCCATATTGGTTTCATCTCGTATACTGGAAAACGGGAAAAAAATTCCAAGTACAGTGAAATTGCAAAAAAAAGAGTATATGGTGAAATTGACCTGCCATTATGATTCTCCAGGTCATTACGAGTTCGTAGACACCAAACATGTATAGGTTGTTTTTATTTAAGTAGTGAAAAAAAATCCAAAGTTTGTTAAAAAAAAAAAAAGGTCGTCATTTTCTGAGACCCGTAGCGTCTCAATTGTTCGGGATCTGGGGCCGGGTGAGGGTAGATACAATGTTTTGATAGCCTATTATTGCATTTTATTGCAATGTTGCAGCGACCAAAAAAACGTAATTCTGTAGGGTTTTTACTTTTTTTCTCGTTATGCTATTTACCAATCCGATTAATTCTTTTTATATATTGGTAGTTCGGGCAATTCTGAATGCGGCGATACCAAATATGTATATATTTGATTTTTTTTATTGTTTTATTTTGAATGGGATGAAAGGGGGGTGATCTAACTTTTATATTTTTTTTTATATTTTTAAAAACTTTTTTTTTTACTTTTCACTTAATTCAATAGCCTCCATGGGAGACTAGAAACTGTGATTATCTGACCATCAGATCACCTGTGTGTAGCAGAAATGCTCACTTTGCTATGAGCGCCGACCACTGGGCGGCGCTCATAGCATCCCAGCAATGACCACTGCAGGGGTTTCCAGGAGACCCCGGGTTGTCATGTCAACCCATCGGCGACCCGCAGTCATGTGACGTGGCTGCCAATGGGCGGGACATATGACGTCCTTCCACAGCAGCCATGTTTAATGCCGCTGTCAGTGTCAGAAGTGAGCGACATGACATGTGCCATACATGTACACACATTTCAGAAAGTGGTTAATGAGGTTTTCCCACAAACAAAGTTTATTTTAATCAATAGATCTTGGAATAATAATTTCCACAATTGGATGTGTTTTAAAAAAATGTTCCTGTGCTGAGATAATCTTATAAATGTGCCCCTGCTGTGTACTGTGTAATGTCTGTGTCTCACCATGCAGGAACATGGTCTGATCATACCACATCTCCTGGGCAGGGGAGGAAGGAAAAGAGTATACAGACATTACAGCAGGGGATCACAGCTGATTCTTTTTGTGAGATAAAACATTTCCCTGCCTGTTTTTAAATGTTTTACCTCAAAGAATTATTAGCGATCCCCTGCTGTAATATCTATATACTCTTTTGCTCCTCCCCTTCCCAGGAGATGTGGTATGATCAGACCATGATATTGCACGGTCAGACACAGTCATTACACAGTACACAGCAGGGGCACATTTATAAGATTATCTCAGCACAGGGACATTTTTTAAACATCCAATTGTGGAAATTATTATTATTCCAAAATGTATTGAATAAAATCAACTTTAAAATTAAACTTTAAAATGTTGTTTTTGGGAAACCCCCTTTAAATGTTTGAACAATATTTTATAATGGAAATCAAAAAAACAAGTAATTGATATTTTGCTCATAAGTTGCTCAATACAATCTCATCGGAAATGTAGGGATTCAAAATTCCATTTGAAACAATAAAAAATATATTAAGTTCTGTGGTTTACTAATTTTCATGTTTCAGATCAGTAAAATTGCAACATATACTTACAATTCCCAATGAATCACATTACATCCTGCACAATCCAGAAACACCACAACTGCAGCCCAGCTCCTGTAAAGACTCAGAAGTAGTGATGAGCGAGTATGTTCGGTTAACCCTTTCGGCGAGTATGCTCGGGCGAGTACCGAGTATCTTCAGCGTACTCGGTGATATGTTTGAATCACTCCCGTGTGCATGATTTGCCACGGTTTGACCCCTTTAGTACATGTGAGGAATGCTTGTTTCTTAAGCATTCCTCACATGTATTAAAGCTGTCAAACAGTCGCAAATCATGCACACGGGAGTGATTCAAACATATCACCGAGTACGCTGAAGATACTCGGTACTCGCCCGAGCATGCTCGCCGAAAGGGTTAACCGAACATATTCGCTGATCACTACTCAGAAGCAGCAGCCTTTTCCTGTGCACATCAAACTACAAAACAATTTCCCTCTTATGACTAATCACAAACTAACATGGTGAACGTGCTATTTCCTGTGGCGCAAACAGCGCATTGTTTTCATTTTACATTTTTTTCTGACATTGTTAAGAAAACACAAGGAAAACAAATGTATTATTTATAATACATCAAGGGAAATTCGACTAAGCCCTGAATACAAAGTAATATAGATTCCAAATTTAGGGTCTGGGGTTTTGTCTCATTTTCTAGATTCATGGATACTAACTATACCTAGTAATAATACAGTTTTACCCAGTAGTAACAGCCACTAAAAGTCTATAGTGGAGTCACCTAATGTAGAAGGTCCAAAGGCAGAAGCGATCACTGTGGAATAGAACCTGGTATAAAATTGGCTTAGATGCTTAAAGAAAACCTGCCACTTCTATAAACGCTATTTATCTGCAGATGTAGTGGTAATCTACAGGTACGTAGGGTTTAAATCCTATTTAGTGGCTTACTGAAGCAGCGGCTAAAGGAAGAAAATACAGTTTTATTCTCCTTGCGTCTGCTCAATTCCAGTCGTCAGGAGGTTCAGGGGCTGTAACAGTCACCGCACACTAAACACTAAAAAACTAATAAAAAACAGGCGCAAAGGCAATAATGAATCGGTATCTGTGTTTTTAGCTTCATTGTATAAAAGTACAAGTTGGCATATACTGTCAGCTTAGCATAACCCATCAAATGACATTTAGGAAAGATGTATCATGTGATGTAACTAAAATAGAAAAAAAACACTACATTTCCATTCTACATTTATAGAAACCTAATTATTACATGTATTCTAGAGGAGGTTAATTCATGCCAACTTAGAGATTTCTTTTAAAATTAGATTTATGTACACTGGTGGATACTGTCCTTTTAAAGGGGTTGTTCGTTTTCAGTAAATTAATGTCCCCTGTCAATATAAAGAAAGAAACCGCACTGTGCGCTCAGTTGCTCTGAAGAAGGTGTTCCGTCTACACTGACAGAGCCGCTGCGCTGCAGCCAATGCCAGACAACTGGACAACTGTGGACATAAGTTTCGATTGCAAGGGGTCAGAGCAAATGTTAAGAATTTTTCTGAAGAATAGGCAGTGCAAAGTCAAGAAAAGTGAATCTGAATACAGTGGTGGTGCTCAAAGTAATGTGTCTAAATGCTCAAGTAGCTGTCTATTAGCATGGATGGGTGATGATCAGTTAGATCAGCAGATGATCAGTTAGAGTACCATTTCTGTCTAAGGCTACTTTTATAATACCCTATTTTTGGTCCGAGTTCTGTCTATGAGAAATACTGACATAACTTGGACCAGTATTATTCAAATAGGGCTGTTTAGATGACCATTTTTTCACACGGACCGAATGTTCATGTGAAACAAATTGCAGCATTCACTAGTTTCTTATGTACAGTGATGTGAAAAAGTGTTTGCCCCCTTCCTGATTTCTTATTATTTTGCATGTTTGTCACACTTAAATGTTTCAGATCACAAAACAAATGTAAATATTAGACAAAGATAACGAAAGTAAACACAAAATGCAGTTTTTAAATGAAGGTCTGTATTATTAAGGGAAAAAGAAATCCAAATCTACAGGCCCCTGTGTGAAAAAGTGATTGCCCCCTAAACCTAATAACTAGTTGGGCCACCCTTAGCCGCAACAACTGCAATCAAGCATTTATGGTAACTGGCAATGAGTCTTTTACAACACTCTGGAGGAATTTTGGCCCACATATCTTTGCAAAATTGTTGTAATTCAGCCACATTGGAGGGTGTCCAAGCATGAACTGCCTTTTTAAGGTCATTCCGCAGCATCTCAATCAGATTAAGATCAGGACTTTGACTAGGCCACTCCAAAGTCTTAATTTAGTTTTTCTTAAGCCATTCAGAGGTGGACTTGCTGGTGTGTTTTGGATCTTTGTCCTGTTGCATAACCCAAGTGCGCTTCAGCTTGAGGTCACAAACAGATGGCCGGACATTGTCTTTTAGGATTTTTTGCTAGATAGCCGAATTCATGGTTCCATTTACCACAGCAAGTCTTACATGTCCTGAAGCAGCAAAACAACCTCAGACCATTACACTACCACCACCATATTTTACTGTTGGTATGATGTTCATTTTCTAAAATGCTGTGTTATGTCTACACCAGAAGTAATGGGACATACGCCTTCCAAAAAGTAAAACTTTTGACTTGTCAGTCAACACAGTATTCTCCCCAAATTCTTGGGGATCATCAAGATGTTTTCTGGCAAAACTGACATGAGCTTGTATGTTCTCTTTGCTCAGCAGTGGTTTTTGTCTTGAAACTGTGCCATGCATGCCATGTTTGCCTAGTCTCTCTCTTATGGTGGAGTCCTGAACACTGGATGTTGTTGTTGGGTCTTTTGTGGATGAGTTGTCGCTGCGTTCTTGGGGTAATTTTTGAGGATCTTTTGGTCTACTTCACTTTGTCAGGCAGGTCCTATATACAGTTGTGCTCAAAAGTTTACATACCCCGGCAGAATTTTTCCTTTTTTGACCTTGTTTCAGAGAATATGAATGATAACAAAAAACTTTTTCTCCACTCATGGTTATTGGTTGGGTGAAGCCATTTATTGTCAAACTACTGTGTTTTCTCATTTTAAATCTTAATGACAACCAAAAACATCCAAGTGACCCTAATCAAAAGTTCACATACCCCAGTTCTTAATACCGTGTATTGCCCCCTCTAACATCAATGACAGCTTGAAGTCTTTTGTAGTAGTTGTGGATGAGGTTCTGTATTTTCTCAGATAGTAAAGTTGCCCATTCTTCTTGGCTAAAAGCCTCCAGTTCCTGTAAATTCCTGGGCTGTTTAGCAGGAACAGCGCGCTTGAGATCTCCTCAGAGTGGCTCAGTGATATTGAGGTCAGGAGACTGAGATGGGCACTCCAGGACCTTCACTTTGTTCTGCTGTAGCCAATGACAGGTTGACTTGGCCTTGTGTTTTGGATCGTTGTCATATTGGAACGTCCAAGTACGTCCCATGCGCAACTTCCGGGCTGATGAGTGCAAATTTGCCTGCAGTATTTGCTGATAACATGCTGCATTCATCTTTTATTCAACTTTTACCAAGTTTCCTGTGCCTTTGTAGCTCACACATCACCAAAACATCAGCATTCCACCTCTGTGCTTTACTGTAGGAATGGTATTCCTTTCATCATGGGCCTTGTTGACCTCTCTCCAAATGTAATGTTTATGGTTGTGGCCAAAAAGTTCAATTTTCCACTTCTTCCATGACAGCACCACCTGAGAGAGTATCCGCCCACCAAGAACAGGAACCTACTGAATAAAAAGGCGGTACCTCTCTTCCGCATCAGTTTTGGTTCCTGTCCTTGATGGGAGCCTCTCTAGGTGGTACCTCGTACCTGTCGTGGGGTCTTGAGTGGATCCTGGGATCGTTGCGGCCTGGAGGCCGTGAAGAGACAGCAGATGGCCTTCTGTTCCCAGCCCCATCTTGCTGGGCCTGGGTCTGCGTGCGGGGGAGGGGGCGCCTTCCGGGGTCCTCTCCCGCGTGCGCCGGATCCTGCAGCCGGGTCTGCTGTGCTCGCACGATGGTCGTGGCTGAGCGCGCCGGCAGGCAGTCCTTAGGGGCTGCGCGCATGCGAAGTCGCGTCGCGCCCTGTGATGTAGCAGGCCAGAAGTCTGGGCTGTGCACGCGCAGGGTCGTGTCGCGCCCTGGCGTGAGTGCATCGGAAGCCCGGGTCATCCCCGTGCAAGTGCACCGGGAGCCGCTGGGCTGCGCACACGCAGGAGGGATCCTGCGGCATAGCGCGCCAGCCGGCAAAGAGAAGGGAAAAAAATATATACAGTACAGACCAAAAGTTTGGACACACCTTCTTATATAAAGTTTTTTTCTGTATTTTCATGACTATAAAAATTGTACATTCACACTGAAGGCATCAAAACTATGAATTAACACATGTGGAATTATATACTTAACAAAAAAGTGTGAAACAACTGAAAATATGTCTTATATTCTAGGTTCTTCAAAGTAGCCACCTTTTGCTTTGATGACTGCTTTGCACACTCTTGGCATTCTCTTGATGAGCTTCAAGAGGTAGACACCAGAAATGGTCTTCCAACAATCTTGAAGGAGTTCCCAGAGATGCTTAGCACTTGTTGGCCCTTTTGCCTTCACTCTGCGGTCCATCTCACCCCAAACCATCTCGATTGGGTTCAGGTCTGGTGACTGTGGAAGCCAGGTCATCTGGCGTAGCACCCCATCACTCTCCTTCTTGGTCAAATAGCCCTTACACAGCCTGGAGGTGTGTTTGGGGTCATTGTCCTGTTGAAAAATAAATGATGGTCCACCTAAACGCAAACCGGATGGAATAGCATGCCGCTGCAAGATGCTGTCGTAGCCATGCTGGTTCAGTATGCCTTCAATTTTGAATAAATCCCCAACAGTGTCACCAACAAAGCACCCCCACACCATCACACCTCCTGCTCCATGCTTCACGGTGGGAACCAGGCATGTAGAGTCCATTCGCTCACCTTTTCTGCGTCACATAAAGACACGGTGGTTGGAACCAAAGATCTCAAATTTGGACTCATCAGACCAAAGCACAGATTTCCACTGGTCTAATGTTCATTCCTTGTGTTCTTTAGCCCAAACAAGTCTCTTCTGCTTGTTGCCTGTCCTTAGCAGTGGTTCCCTAGCAGCTATTTTACCATGAAGGCCTGCTGCACAAAGTCTCCTCTTAACAGTTGTTGAAGAGATGTGTCTGCTGCTAGAACTCTGTGTGGCATTGACCTGGTCTCTAATCTCAGCTGCTGTTAACCTGCGATTTCTGAGGCTGGTGGCTCGGAGAAACATCCTCAGAAGCAGAGGTGACTCTTGGTCTTCCTTTCCTGGGGCGGTCCTCATGTGAGCCAGTTTCTTTGTAGCGCTTGATGGTTTTTGCAACTGCACTTGTGGACACTTTCAAAGTTTTCCCAATTTTTCGGACTGACTGACCTTCATTTCTTAAAGTAATGATGGCCACTCGTTTTTCTTTACTTAGCTGCTTTTTTCTTGCCATAATACAATTTCTAACAGTCTGTTCAGTAGGACTATCAGCTGTGTATCCACCTGACTTCTGCACAGCACAACTGATGGTCCCAACCCCATTTATAAGGCAAGAAATCCCACTTATTAAACCTGACAGGGCACACCTGTGAAGTGAAAACCATTTCCGGTGACTACCTCTTGAAGCTCATCAAGAGAATGCCAAGAGTGTGCAAAGCAGTCATCAAAGCAAAAGGTGGCTACTTTGAAGAACCTAGAATATAAGACATATTTTCAGTTGTTTCACACTTTTTTTTGTTAAGTATATAATTTCACATGTGCTAATTCATAGTGTTGATGCCTTCAGTGTGAATGTACAATTTTCATAGTCATGAAAATACAGAAAAATCTTTATATGAGGTGTGTCCAAACTTTTGGTCTGTACTGTATGTATTTTATTATAAATTAAAAAAATAAATAAATAAATAATTAGGGTTAATGGAAAAGAGAGAGCACACTGCTGCCGGAAGGGGAGGAGCCCAAAGGAGGTGGAGCCTCTTATGCTTTTAAGGAATGGGAAGCTGTCAAAAATGTGAGACAACCGGAGCAACAGGAGTCTTCCTATCATCAGAGCCACAGCAGTGGGGGTCGTATGAGTGCCGGCAGAACCGGTCAGAAGAAATCTCGTGAATCCACCTCCGCCAGATGGGAGCGTTCATGTGAACGGCAACCACCGCCTCCGGAACCAAAAAGAGTAGTTCCGAAAATAAGAATAAGGAGTGTGCATTATGTAAAGATAGCCTTCCCAGCTCCTACGCTAAGAACCTTTGCTCTGATTATATACAGAAAACTATAGCGGAGGAGTCCCCTAGTTTTTCTATGGACTTAAAAACTTTAATCCAGACAGAGGTCAGGGATTCCTTAAAGACCTTAACCTCTCGCAAGAGGAAGAAGCAGAAACGGGTTTCCTCGGACTCTGAGGAATCAGTAGAGTCCAGTTTCACGAGGGGATATCCTTCCCCCTCTGACCTCTCTTCATCGTCTTCATCAGAATCTTCGGATGATGATGGGGGGGGTAGGCCTTGTTTTTCGGTGGACAATACTGAGAAATTGGTCAAGGCTATCAGAGTGACTATGGGTATTGCCGATGCCAAAACTCCCAGAACAGTTCAGGACGTCATGTTTGGGGGCTTAGATCAGAAGAGGAGACGCACATTCCCAGTTAACGAGAGGATCAAGACTCTTATAGATAGGGAATGGAAAAAAACAGAGAGGAAAGGCCAGCTGCCTTCTTCTAAGCGGAGATACCCCTTTGAAGAGGAGGATGCGGCTATGTGGGACAAAACCCCTAAAATTGATGTGGTCATCGCGAAGTCCTCAAAAAGATCCACACTACCCTTTGAGGATTTGGGGGCCCTAAAAGATCCGCTTGATAAAAAGGCAGAGTCTTTTTTAAAGCAGGCCTGGGAGTCCTCAGCAGGGGCTCTGAAACCGGCAGTGGCAGCCACCTGCACCGCCAGGTCTATGATGATCTGGCTTCAACAGTTAGAGGACCAGATCAAAGGGAGTGTCTCTAGAGAGAAAATTCTGTCGGGTCTGCCTCTTTTGCAGGGGGCAGCTGCATCCCTTGCAGATGCATCGGCAGATTCAGTTAGGCTGGCTGCCAGGTCAGCAAATCTTTCTAATGCAGCCCACAGGGCATTATGGGTCAAGAGCTTAGCCAGGGGATGTGCAGTCAAAATCTAAACTCTGCTCAATCCCTTGCGAAGGGGACTTTCTTTTTGGGAAGGCCTTAGATGACATCCTGGTTAAGGCAGCGGACAAGAAACATGGGTTTCCTTCTGTGTCTGCTCCCCAATATAAGAGCTCCTTTCGGAAGAGGAAATACAATCGGAGCAAGTTTCCTAGAGACCAAGGTGGTTGGAGAGACAGGAAGCCGAATAACAGAGGCTTCATGTTCGGGGGTCCATCCTCCGAGAGTAAGAAAACCCCTAAGTGACGGACCTCCCCAGGTGGGAGGAAGGTTGTCCCACTTCCTTCCCGCCTAGGAAAAAATATCATCCAGTGCTTGGATTTTAGGGATAATCAGGAGGGGGCTGAAGTTGGAGTTCAAAAACATTCCCAGGAACACCGTCAGGATTTCAGCCCCCAGAGGCCTAAGGGAGCAGATGGCCCTGCAACAGGAAGTACTCACTATGGTTGTGAAGGGGGTTCTAGTAGAAACACCTGTGCCCGAGCAGGGGAGAGGGTTTTACTCAACTCTCTTCCTAATAAAGAAACCGGATGGCTCCTTCAGAACCATTGTCAACTTGAAGAAGCTGAACGACTATTTGATTTACAGGCCATTCAAAATGGAATCAATAAAATCGGCCATAAAAATGTTGTTTCCAGAATGCTATATGTGCATTCTCGATTTGAAGGACGCCTACTACCAAGTCCCAATCTTTCCTGCACACCAACAGTTTCTGAGGGTATCTGTACGGTTCGGCAAGCACATAAGGCATTTTCAGTTTGCAGCTCTTCCCTTTGGCATCTCCATGGCTCCAAGGGTTTTCACAAAGATTATCCTGGAGGTCACAGCGCATCTAAGGGAGAAAGATATCCTAGTCATCCCTTACCTGGACAATTTTTTAGTGGTGGGCAGATCAAAACAGCTCTGTGCACTGGCTCTGGCAGAAGTCATGGACAGTCTAAATGGCCTGGGGTGGATGTTAAACTTAGAAAAATCGAGACTAGAACCAAAAAAGGTTCAGTCATTCCTGCGTCTCATTTTGGACTCGGAAAACCAGACCTGTTTTCTGCCAGAGGACAAGAAACTGAAGATCAGCTCCCTCATATCACGCGTAATCAACAATCCATCCATGACATTGAGGAATGCAATGTCTCTATTGGGTACAATGACATCTTGTATCCCAGCAGTTCAGTGGGCCCAGTTCCATACCAGACGTCTTCAGCAGGAGATCCTGACAGCAGACAGACGGCTCAGAGGTCGCCTGGATGTAAGAATATCCCTTTCGAGTTTAGTAATCAACTCGCTGGAGTGGTGGATGAGTCCGTAAAATCTATCTCTGGGGGTTCCTTGGTCTTTCCAGGTGTTGGATACGATTACGACAGACGCAAGCGCAGAAGGCTGGGGAGCTCACCTGAGAGATCATTCAATACAAGGCCTCTGGTCGGACAGCAAGACGGGTCTCTCCTCCAACATGAGGGAGCTGTTGGCAGTCAGAAATGCGCTAGTAGAGTTCAGTTCTCTTCTTCAGGGTCATCACATCTGGATAATGTCGGACAACCGAAAGACAGTCGCCTACATCAATCATCAGGGGGGTACCAGAACCCTCCCTCTGATGTTAGTAGCGGACCAGATCCTTCGCTTTGCGGAGAGTCATCTATTTACGCTCTCGGCGCTGCATATAAGAGGAGAGGAGAGCGTAAAAGCCGATTTTCTAAGTCGACACATCTTGAGACAAGGAGAATGGGAATTGAATCCAGCGGTATTCCAGCAGATTGTCGGCAGATGGGGACAACCTCAGATAGATCTGTTTGCGAACAAACACAGTCGGAAGACCAAAATCTTTTGCTCCCTAAATCCAAAGGAGATGCCGTTTGCGGTAGACGCGCTGCAAATTCCTTGGGACTTTACCCTGGCCTATGCCTTTCCCCCTCTAATACTGATCTCTACTATCCTGAGAAAGATCCGAGAAGAACAGGCGAGAGTTATATTGATCGCCCCTTTTTGGCCCAAGAGACCATGGTTCACTTGGATGATGAGAATTTCCCAGGCGGATCCATGGGTTCTTCCGGACACCCAGATCTCCTCAGGCAGGGCCCAGTCTTCCATCCCCAAAGATCGGGCCTGCATTTGACGGCCTGGATTTTGAAAGGTCACTACTAAGGCAGGAGGGGTTCTCTCCAGGTCTAGTTACTACTCTACTGGCGAGTAGGAAGCTGGTGACTACTAGGATCTATGGCAGAACCTGGGCTAAGTTTCTGTCTACCTCGGGTCAGTCCGCCAAAGGGAGGGTTCCTGTTGGGGCCATCCTGGAATTCCTTCAGAAAGGCTTAAGCATGAGGTTAGCCACCAGTACCCTTAAGGTACAAGTATCAGCTCTGGGGGCACTATATAATTACAACTTAGCAGCGAATAGGTGGATCATCAGATTCATTAAAGCTTGCAGTAGATCTAGACCTATTCCTACTCCAAGGATGCCTCCTTGGGACCTTAATCTGGTTCTAGAAGCACTAACCAAGTCCCCCTTTGAGCTCTTAGAGGAAGCTTTGTAGAAAATTCTCACATTAAAAACAGCCATTCTGGTAGCTCTAACTTCAGGCCGTAGGGTTAGTGATCTGCACGCGCTGTCAGTTAACCATCCGTTCACGCAAGTGTGTTATGGATAGAGTAATCTTAAGACTTGACCCAGCATATCTTCCAAAAGTGGCCTCCAAATTCCATAGGACACAAGTAATTACTCTCCCTTCCTTCTATTCTGACCCTAGGGATTCGGAGGAACAAAAACTTCACACTCTAGATGTTAAGAGGGTATTAGTCCAGTATTTGGAGGTAACGAAGGCCTGGAGAAAAAGTGACGCCTTATTCATTTCAGGGGGCTAGGAAAGGGCTTAAGGTTACAAGGGGGACCATAGCTAGGTGGGTCAGGGACACCATTGGCTTAGCATACTCTTCTAGCAATCTGCCAGTTCCAGAGAACCTGAAGGCCCACTCCACCAGAGCTGTAGCTGCTTCCTGGGTGGAGAAAGCGGATGTGCCCATCGACATCATATGTAAGGCGGCAACTTGGTCATCCCCCGCTACATTTTACAAGCTTTACCGTCTTGACCTTTCCTCTTCTACTGATCTGTCCTTTGGGAGGAAGGTGTTGCAAGCGGTGATCCGTCCCTCTGGTGTCTGATCTCTCTAAATCTCTCAGGTGGTGCTGTCATGGGAGAAGGGAAAAACATCCTAGTTACTTACCAGTAACGGGATTTTACAGAGCCCATGACAGCACCCTATTAATTCCCTCCCCTTTATCACTTATGGTGTGCACTTCTTAGGGTGCTTTATTAAGAAATGTTTAGGTGGCAGTTATGTACTAACCTATTTTTCGGAGGCCCTCTCATGCTCTGAAACAAAAACTGATGCGGAAGAGAGGTACTGCCTTTTTATTCAGTAGGTTCGTGTCCTTGGTGGGCGGATACTCTCTCAGGTGGTGCTGTCATGGGCTCTGTAAAATCCCATTACCGGTAAGTAACTAGGATCTTTTGGTCTCATCACTCCAAATTACCTTGTACCAGAAGTTTTGATGCTCGTCTCTGTGCTGTTTGGCGTATTGTACGCGAGATACTTTGTGGCATTTGCACAGTAATGTCTTTCTTTTGGCGAATCGACCATGCAGCCCATTTTTCTTCAAGTGCCTCCTTATTGTGCATCTTGAAACAGCCACACTGCTAGTTTTCAGAGAGTCCTAAATTTCAGCTGATGTTATTTGTGAGTTTTTCTTGGCAACCCAAACAATTTTCCTGGAAGTTGTGCCCGAAATTTTTGTTGGTCTACCTGACCGTGGTTTGGTTTTTACAGAGCCCTTGTTTTCCATTTGTTAATCACAGTTTGAATGCTGCTGACTGGCATTATCAATTCCTTGGATATTTTTTGTATCTCTTTCCTGTGTTATACAGTTCAACTACCTTTTCCTGTAGATCCGTTGACAATTATTTTGCTTTCCCCATGACTCACAATCCAGAAACATCAGTGGCTGGATGAAAGATGCAAGAGTCTGGATCCCAGAAACTCACTCTGCTTGTAATCAGTGTGTGTGCATAAAAGCTAACAGGTCACAGGTGAGGATGTTACCTTTAGTAGCCATTCAAACCAGGGCCGGCGTCAGCACCTGGCGCACCCGGGCAAATGCCGGGGCCCTGAGCAGGCGGGGAGGGGGCCCTCACCGTCGGGCACCCCACGCGCTATGGGACCCGTGAGCGGAGGAGAGCGGTGTCAGCGGCCGCTCCCCCCATATGCTCAGGGCCCCAGCACCCAGCACAATACTTACCCCTCCCCGTGCCTTCGCAGCAGCTCCTGCATCCTCCGCGGCTGCTGCACTGTGAAGTCTCAGGTCAGAGGGCGCGGTGACATCTTTACACCGCACTCTCTCCTGAGCAGTCACAGCGCAGAGCGGGATGAGGCCAGCGACGCTGGAGTCTGGAGCAGCGGCAGCAGGTGAGACGTGAGGTGAGTATTTGATTTTTTTTTTTATTGTATGGAGGCCTGTGGCAGTATAAGGGAGGGGGGTGAGGTGGGGGTGTGTGACATCCTGCATGGGGCATTATAAGGGGGGGGTGACATCCTGCATGGGGCATTATAAGGGAGGGGGGTGACATCCTGCATGGGGCATTATAAGGGGGGGTAACATCCTGCATGGGGCATTATAAGGGAGGGGGGTGACATCCTGCATGGGGCATTATAAGGGAGGGGGGGTGACATCCTGCATGGGGCATTATAAGGGAGGGGGGTGACATCCTGCATGGGGCATTATAAGGGGGGGTGACATCCTATATGGGGGGAACAGCCTGCATGGGGCATTATGTGGGGGGAACAGCCTGTGTGGGGCATTATGTGGGGGGAACAGCCTGCGTGGGGCATTATGTGTGAGGAACAGGCTGCATGGAGCGTTATATGGGGGCTAGTATTCTGCATGGAACGTTATATGGGGGCCAGTATCCTGCATGGAGCGTTATATGGGGGCCAGTATCCTGCATGGAGCATTATATGGGGGCCATTATTCTGTATAGAGCGTTATATGGGGGCCAGCATCCTATATGGAGCGTTATATGGGGGCCAGTATTCAGTATGGAGCGTTATATGGGGGCCAGTATCCTGTATGGAATGTTATATGTGGGCTAGTATTCCGTATGGAGCGTTATATGGGGGCCAGTATTCTGTATGGAGCATTTTATGGTGGCCAGTATTCTGTATGGAGCATTATATGGGGGCCAGTATCCTGTATGGAGCGTTATATGGGGGCCAGTATCCTGTATGGAGCGTTATATGGGGGCCAGTATTCCGTATGGAGCGTTAAAAGGGGGCCAGTATTCTGTATGGAGCGTTATATGGGGGCTAGTATTCTGCATGGAGCGTTATATGGGGGCCAGTATCCTGCATGGAGCGTTATATGGGGGCCAGTATCCTGCATGGAGCATTATATGGGGGCCAGTATTCTGTATAGAGCGTTATATAGGGGCCAGCATCCTATATGGAGCGTTATATGGGGGCCAGTATTCAGTATGGAGCGTTATATGGGGGCCAGTATCCTGTATGGAATGTTATATGGGGGCCAGTATTCCGTATGGAGCGTTATATGGGGGCCAGTATTCTGTATGGAGCATTTTATGGTGGCCAGTATTCTGTATGGAGCATTATATGGGGGCCAGTATCCTGTATGGAGCGTTATATGGGGGCCAGTATCCTGTATGGAGCGTTATATGGGGGCCAGTATTCTGTATGGAGCGTTAAAAGGGGGCCAGTATTCTGTATGGAGCGTTATATGGGGGCCAGTATTCTGTATGGAGCGTTATATGGGTGCCAGTATTCTGTATGGAGCATTATATGGGGGCCAGTATCCTGTATGGAGTGTTATATGGGAGCCAGTATTCTGAATGGAGAGTTATATGGGAGCCAGTATCCAGTATGGAGCGTTATATGGGGGCCAGTATCCTGTATGGAGCATTATATGGGGGCCAGTATCCTGTATGGAGCATTATATAGGGGCCAGTATTCTGTATGGAGCATTTTATGGGGGCCAGTATTCTGTATGGAGCATTATATGGGGGCCAGTATCCTGTATGGAGCGTTATATGGGAGCCAGTATCCTGTATGGAGCGTTATATGGGGGCCAGTATTCTGTATGGAGCGTTATATGGGGGCCAGTATTCTGTATGGAGCGTTATATGGGGGCCAGTATTCTGTATGGAGCGTTATATGGGTGCCAGTATTCTGTATGGAGCATTATATGGGGGCCAGTATCCTGTATGGAGTGTTATATGGGAGCCAGTATTCTGTATGGAACGTTATATGGGAGCCAGTATCCTGTATGAAGCGTTATATGGGGGCCAGTATCCTGTATGGAGCATTATATGGGGGCCAGTATCCTGTATGGAGCATTATATAGGGGCCAGTATTCTGTATGGAGCATTTTATGAGGGCCAGTATACTGTGTGGAGCGATTCACCGGTTTCTGAGCTATTGTGGAATTTACAATAGATATCACTCATGTAATGTAAAAAGTGAAATCTTTGCATTATACTGTATATATACTTCTCTTCGGTATCTTTGCATCATGAATCGTGGTATGTGTTAAAGGGGCCCACTGAGACTCTTTCGCCCGGGGCCCACAAAAACCTGGAGCCGGCCCTGATTCAAACCCATTTGTGTCAAATTCTATGCATGTTATCAGGCCAAAATCACCAGGGTATGTAAACTTTTGATCAGGGTCATTTGGATGTTTTTAGGTGTCATTAAGATTGAAAAAGAGAAAACATAGTAGTTTGACAATAATTGGCTTCACCCAACCAATAACCATGAGTGGAGAAAAAGTTTTTATGTTATTGTAGCACCCTGAGGATTCGGCTGCTACAGGGGTATTGCACCTCAACCCAGAGGTGTGATATTCCACTCCCGGGTAAGGATGGAGTGTGGGACTGAGCCCAGAGAGCTGCATGCACTACACACATCCCATTTCCGGGGAACAGACCAACGGTACTCCCACTTAGAAATGTGCAGGTACGACCGAGTCTGTTCCTGGCTGGAGTGGGAGGGGGGTGGTACATCCCAAGTAGTGTAGGGGCAGATAGGGGGAGCAGCCTGGGTAAAGATAGGAGCTCATTGGGTGCTGGTCACCTGAGCTCACACATAGAGGGAGTATTTAAGGTGGGCACCATCTAAGATCAGGGTCAGTCAGTCAGTCAGCCAGTCTTTGCAGAGGAGAGGAAGAGGAGCAGAGCAGCCTGAGCCAGAGTGAGAGAGGAGAAGAAATAGAGACCCAGAGGGGGAAATGAAAAGGAACTCTAAGAACCCACATACAAACACAGGGTGAAGAGTTGGCAAAAGGGTACCGGATCCCAAACTGGTGGGGGCTAAAGCACACCTCAGCCAGAGACCGGAGGCCGTGGGCAGGATCTGCCACGGCCACCCACCACATCCACCCTGAAGGCAAACCACGTGTAGGGTCAGGGAACCCAAGGCCAAGGGTTTCCCAACAGAAGGCCCGAGGGAGCTGGACCTAGGTGGATCCCTGGTGGGGACGGCCAGAAGACAGGACAGGAAGGAGGGCTCAGGGTCACGCTCCGGACTTGCTTGGGGGTTGGCTGAATCCAGGACCTGGTGGACGCAGCACGGCTCGGGTGGTCACTTGAAGCTGGAGTGACCGGAACATCAGCAGTAAGTAAATACCCTAAACTGCACAACCCGACTCTGTCTTTAATTACCATCTGTGCTGCACCACCACAACCCCCATCCTCTGCACCTGACCCCCTGAGGCTATACCCCACCCGTTGGGGGTTATACTATCAAAAGCTGCACCAACACCATCAGCCTCAGCGGACCCTGCTGCAGCGGCGGCCGTAGTGACCGCAATACAACGGGTGGCGTAGTCGACATAAAGAACTTTATAACATCTGTAGGACTGCCACATACTCTGAGCTTGACACCCTGGGCACGGACCGGGTCACAGCCACTCGGAAGACTACAACCCCCATCTGATCCGGCTCCGGGTATTCCCCTAAAGAATATGGCCCAGGGGGTGCGTCAACTTTGGCGTAGTCGGCAGGATTACGTGCCCACAACACCCGGGTACTGCGTGCCTGAAGAAAAGAACAAGTTTACCTCAAAAAGAAGTCTCCTGCCGGTTCCGGAGGGTCCCCGCCATCGGACTCCATCACAGGTCGATTCCCGCCGGTTGTCCGCCATTAACAGCGTTTTCCCGCCATCTGCAGAATTTCCCGCCACTGGGAGACGATTCCCGCCATTTCCAAAGGTTTCCCGCCTTGGAAGAGCGGACGCCATTATGGGCGTGCCAGAGGATGGCAAGAGGCCGCCTCCCATCGTGGGCCAGGACCGAAAATGGCGCCAAAAGTGGAAACCGCCCCCACCAACAGAGACTGTGATGCTAGAGGTGTCTGTCAGCGTGAAAGAACTGCCCCTGGAGCTGACAATCACCAAGTGGCCCCGGGACCGCCCTCGAAGTGGGAGGACTGAGGAGAAGAGAGCAAAGATGGGTGTCGCCTGGAGCAGTCTGGAGAGAGCGCACCCGGAGACAAGAAGCCTAGAGCTGAGTCTAGAAGAAGCTTACCCGGAGATGGGAGAAGAGCAGAGCAGCACCGGCCCGCTGGCCAGGAGCCTGCTGGAGACAACGGAAGGAGAGCAGAGCAGCACCGACCCGTTGGTCAGGAGCCTGCTAGAAGCAACGACCCCACTAGGCTTAGTGGAGGTCTTGGCACAGCTCCCCCGAGATCGGGAGTGTGCACAGACTGCGCTGGAGGGCCTCGCACGGAGGATGGCCCGGGTGCAACGAGAGACGTTGGCGGAGTGGAGCCGTGAGATGGCCCAGCGGATCGAGACTCGTCAGCGGAGCACGCCACCCGAGATGAGGAGACAGACCGCCTCTGAGGATGGCGCAGGAGGACTGAAGGTCGGAGACGGCGCCGAGAAGGGAGCCGAACGAAAGGAGGCAGGTAAAGGGGACGTCTTTACCCCAAGCCGGGAAACCGCGTACCTGCCCCAGCTCCCCGTCGCAGAGCCCGAAGTACCCCCTGCCGTGCCCGTAACCGCAACGTCACCGCCGCAGACTAGGCCTCAAACGGGAGCCGCGACCCCTGTGACGTCATACGCCTCGACCCCGAGCGTGACCAAGCAGGAAGTACCACCAGCCTGGTCGCAAGGCCTAGTACCCCCGGGCGCCGCAATACCAACAGCGCCCCCTACCTCCGCGGAGCCACCGGCCTGGTCGCAAGGCCAAGTAGCCCAGGGCGCCGCCGTCCTTACGGTGCCCTTCACTTTCCAGGTGCCCCAGGCCTGGCCGCAAGGCCTGGGCAACCCGGGCGCCACCACCACCGCGCCCATAAAACCTAGAGTGCCGCACCTGGGTGAAAATCTATTTGCCCAGCATACGTGCCCGGACGGGTCTGAAACTGAAACTGTCCACAAAGAAAGAGCAGGAGGACGCCGTCGTTGAGCACGGCAGAGTAGAGGCTGTATATAGTTGCCCGTCGGGGCACAGTGAACTGTTGTTGCTATTATAGTCCCCGTTGGGACCAGCAAATTGAACTGTTACCCGTATTTCCCTTAACCCCTCTGACCGAGGACTGAGAGCGGTCATCCCTTTCCTAAATACCTGGCCGAGGACTGAGAGCGGCCATATCCCTTGTAAATAGTTGCGCGTCCTAAAGCGCCCCCTATTGGTTTTATAGGAAAGCCACGAGTTCCAAAGACTGTCGCACTTTACCCGGTCACACGTTGCACAGTGACCGGAGGAGGAGCCAGAGGCGACGAGAATGTTTAATATGAAAAGTTTTATGATGATGCTGATATATATATGATATTTTATATGATGTTTTATTATGTTGTTTATATGAAAAAAAAAAAAAATGTATGTTTGTGGATGTTTTATATCTTACAGCCCGAGGACGTGCTGTGATTTACCAGGGGGGAATGTAGCACCCTGAGGATTCGGCTGCTACAGGGGTATTGCACCTCAACCCAGAGGTGTGATATTCCACTCCTGGGTAAGGATGGAGTGTGGGACTGAGCCCAGAGAGCTGCATGCACTACACACATCCCATTTCCGGGGAACAGACCAACGGTACTCCCACTTAGAAATGTGCAGGTACGACCGAGTCTGTTCCTGGCTGGAGTGGGAGGGGGGTGGTACATCCCAAGTAGTGTAGGGGCAGATAGGGGGAGCAGCCTGGGTAAAGATAGGAGCTCATTGGGTGCTGGTCACCTGAGCTCACACATAGAGGGAGTATTTAAGGTGGGCACCATCTAAGATCAGGGTCAGTCAGTCAGTCAGCCAGTCTTTGCAGAGGAGAGGAAGAGGAGCAGAGCAGCCTGAGCCAGAGTGAGAGAGGAGAAGAAAGAGAGACCCAGAGGGGGAAATGAAAAGGAACTCTAAGAACCCACATACAAACACAGGGTGAAGAGTTGGCAAAAGGGTACCGGATCCCAAACTGGTGGGGGCTAAAGCACACCTCAGCCAGAGACCGGAGGCCGTGGGCAGGATCTGCCACGGCCACCCACCACATCCACCCTGAAGGCAAACCACGTGTAGGGTCAGGGAACCCAAGGCCAAGGGTTTCCCAACAGAAGGCCCGAGGGAGCTGGACCTAGGTGGATCCCTGGTGGGGACGGCCAGAAGACAGGACAGGAAGGAGGGCTCAGGGTCACGCTCCGGACTTGCTTGGGGGTTGGCTGAATCCAGGACCTGGTGGACGCAGCACGGCTCGGGTGGTCACTTGAAGCTGGAGTGACCGGAACATCAGCAGTAAGTAAATACCCTAAACTGCACAACCCGACTCTGTCTTTAATTACCATCTGTGCTGCACCACCACAACCCCCATCCTCTGCACCTGACCCCCTGAGGCTATACCCCACCCGTTGGGGGTTATACTATCAAAAGCTGCACCAACACCATCAGCCTCAGCGGACCCTGCTGCAGCGGCGGCCGTAGTGACCGCAATACAACGGGTGGCGTAGTCGACATAAAGAACTTTATAACATCTGTAGGACTGCCACATACTCTGAGCTTGACACCCTGGGCACGGACCGGGTCACAGCCACTCGGAAGACTACAACCCCCATCTGATCCGGCTCCGGGTATTCCCCTAAAGAATATGGCCCAGGGGGTGCGTCATTATCATTCATATTCTCTTAAACAAGGCCAAGAAAGCAAAAATTCTGTAAACTTTTAAGCACAACTGTAAGTGATTTCTTGATTGAAAACAGAAGTTACAGTAACCGGGCCTGTGTGTGGCTAGGGAATTTGAACTCAGCTTCCCAAAGATGTGATAAACCACAGTTAATTTATGGGGGAATCACTTTTTTACACAGGGCCCTGTAGGTTTTAATTTTTTTTTCCTTAATAATAAAGACATTCATTTAAAAACTGCATTTTGTGTTTACTTGTGTTATCCTTGTCAAATATTTAATTTTTTTTTGTGATCTGAAACATTTAAGTGAGACAAACTTGCAAAATAAGAAGAAATCAGGAAGGGAGCAAACTCTTTTTCACACCACTGTATATTGGATGAGACTCATCCCCACATCATGATGTTGCCACCACCATGTTTGACGATGGGCATGCTTTTCTTCAGCAGTGAAAGGGAAGCTGGTTAGAGTTGATGGGTAGATGGATGGAGCTAAATACAGGGCAATCTTGGAACAAAACCTGTTATAAGTTGCAAAGAACTTGAGGCTGGGGCATAGGTTCACCATCCTGCAGGATACTGACCCTAAACATACTGCCAGAGCTATAATGAAATGGTTTAGATCAAAGCATATTCATGTGTGTGAATGGCCCAGTCTCAGTCCAGACCTAAATCCCATTGAGAAACTATGACAAGACTTGAAAATTTCTGTTCACACACCTCCATCAAATAACACTGAGCTAGAGCTAGTTTAAAAAAAAACAATTGGCAAAAATTTCAGCCTCTAGATGTGTAAAGCTGATAGAGACATTCCCCAAAAGACTTACACCAGTAATTGCAGCAAAAAGTCATTCAACAAAATATTGTCTCAGGGGGGCTGAATACAAATGCACATCACAATTTTTAGATTTATATTTTTTAAATATTTAGAAAACCATGTATTTCCTTTATACTTCAAAAATACCTGCTACTTAGTGTTAGTACACTACCGTTCAAAAGTTTGGGGTCACCCAGATAATTTTGTGTTTTCCATGAAAACTCATACTTTTATTTATCAAATGAGTTGCAAAATGAATAGAAAATATAGTCCAGACATTGGTTAGAAATAATGATTTTAATTTGAAAAAATAATTTTCTCCTTCAAACTTTGCTTTCGTCAAAGAATGCTCCCTTTGCAGCAATTACAGCATTGCAGACCTTTGGCATTCTAGCTGTTAATTTGCTCAGGTAATCCTGAGAAATTTCACCCCATGCTTCCTGAAGCCCCTCCCACAAGTTCGATTGGCTTGATGGGCACTTTTTGCGTACCATACGGTCAAGCTGCTCCCACAATTGCTCAATGGGGTTGAGATCTGGTGACTGCATTGGCCACTCCATTGCAGATAGAATACCAGCTGCCTGCTTCTTCCCTAAATAGTTCATGCATAATTTGGAGGTGTGCTTTGGGTCATTGTCCTGTTGTAGGATGAAATTGGCTCCAATCAAGCGCTGTCCACAGGGTATGGCATGGCGTTGCAAAATGGAGTGATAGCCTTCCTTCCAAAAATCCCATTTACCTTGTATAAATATCCCACTTTACCAGCACCAAAGCAACCCCAGACCATCACATTACCTCCACCATGCTTGACCGATTTCGTCAGGCACTCTTCCAACATCTTTTCAGTTGTTCTGCGTCTCACAAATGTTCTTCTGTGTGATCCAAACACCTCAAACTTTGATTTGTCTGTCCATAAAACTTTTTTCCAATCTTCCTCTGTCCAATGTCTGTGTTCTTTTGCCCATATTAATCTTTTTCCTTTTATTAGCCTTTCTCAGATATGGCTTTTTCTTTGCCATTTTGCCCTGAAGGCCAGCATTCCGGAGTCGCCTCTTCACTGTAGACGTTGACACTGGCGTTTTGCGTTAATGAAGCTGCCAGTTGAGGAGTTGTGAGGCGTCGATTTCTCAAACTAGAGACTCTAATGCACTTGTCTTGTTGCTCAGTTGTGCAGCGGGGCCTCCCACTTCTCTTTCTACTCTGGTTTAAGCCTGTTTGTGCTCTCCTCTGAAGGGAGTAGTACACACCGTTGTAGGAAATTTTCAGTTTCTTGGCAATTTCTCGCATGGAATAGCCTTCATTTCTAAGAATAAGAATAGACTGTCGAGTTTCACATGAAAGTTCTCTTTTTCTGGCCATTTTGAGAGTTTCATAAAACACACAAATGTAATGCTCCAGATTCTCAACTAGCTCAAAGGAAGGTCAATTTTATAGCTTCTCAAATCAGCCAAACCATTTTCAGCTGGGCTAACATACTTGTGCAAGGGTTTTCTAGGGTTTTCTAAACATCCATTAGCCTTCTTACACAGTTAGCAAACACAATGTACCATTAAAACACTGGAGTGGTGGTTGTTGGAAATGGGCCTCTATACACCTATGTAGATATTGCAATAAAAACAAGACGTTTGCAGTTAGAATAGTTATTTACCACATTAACAATGTATAGAGAATATTTCTGATTCATTTAATGTTAGCTTCATTGAAAAAAAATGTGCTTTTCTTTCAAAAATAATGAAATTTCTAAATGACCCCAAACTTTTGAACGGTAGTATATATCACATAAAATCCCAATAAAATCCATTTAAGTTTTTGGGCGCAATATGAAAAAAATATGGAAAAGTTCACAGGGTATGAATTCTTTTTCAAGACACTGTACTCAAATTTATGTGTGCGCGCAAAGAAAAAAAATAAGATCACACACAAAACATCCATAATGCATACAATTTTTATGGATGCAATAAACTTATTAACATAGAAAACTGTATTTGGTCTTATGAATATTAAAAATTGATAATGTATAAAAATAGATGATGATACAGATGATGTTTTTCTGGATCAAAATCCAATGATTCCTTATACACTCATATGAACTTAGTCTAAGGGAAACAGAAAGGTAAGACTTCAGTGGGCAAAAGAGCAACAAAATTGGATCACAAAACAGTAAAAAAATGTTGCATGGTCAGATGAGTGTAAATTTCGCTTGTACCTTGTTGATGGTAGGATCAAAAATTGGCGCAAGCAACATGAATCAATAATAATAATAATATTTTTTATTTATATAGCGCCAACATATTCCGCAGCACTTTACAATTAAGTAGGGACCTATACAGACAATAAAAACAATACAATGTATCGCATTTTAACAGTTACAGGAGGAATGAGGGCCCTGCTCGCAAGCTTACAATCTACATAATCAATGAATCTTACCTGTCAGAGGCACATGCTGGATCCTATGATTCAAGTGGATGGATGTTAGGACAGTATAGTGTACCTAAGCATTGTTCCCAACCAGATTTATCCACTCATAGCAGCTGTTTACCCTATGGAAGAACATTTTCAGCAGGACAACACACTATGCCACCAGGGTCGTATAGTCATGGATTACTTCTAGGAATATGACAGTGAGCTTTTCTTTGCTTCCCTGATGTTCATAGTCCCCAGATCCTAATCTTATAGAGCATGGGTTTCAAACTTGGCAGGGTAAATGGGCACATGCAAAAAAGTTAACAGGGCACATTCCGTACATGACGAGACGACGATTTCACTGCTAACATTTTTTTTTTCTATATGGCCTTTGATCTCTTTTTATTCTATTTGTGTGTCGGTATAACTACATTTTTGGTGTTTTTTTTTTATTTTATTTATAGTTTTATAGCCTGGGTCACTTTGGACATGACAATTCCAAACGTGTACTTTTTTTTTCTTTGCTTTTGTTTTTACATAAAACAGCATTTTTAGAGACAAAACATTTTTCAATTATTTTTTCATACTTTATTTTGAAATTATTTTACAATTCCTTTGTTTTCCTTTTCTGTACTGCAGGTTATTAGATCTTTGTTGAGCTGCCCTTTGTTGAGCTGATTGGTATATATGTAGCTTACCACGGGCCTAGGTGGTCTGGAGTTGGGACCCGGTCCTATTTGTCTGCCCTTTTATATGCATTACTTCAACTTTGATATACAGTAAGGTTTTTAATATAGGCAGTATAGGTACCGTCCCAATTTAGGGTCACCTTGCCGCTGGTGGGACGGCTTGTATACTTTTTTTGATCAAAAATAGTTCACTAAGTACCCTATATTTATTATGCAATTTTGCTTTACATTTATATATAATTATGGTAGGGTATGAGATATATTTTTGTCTTGCTTCTTTTTTGCTAGTGTGAACATGCCTCTGTTTCTTGTATGTCTGCCATCTTAGACCTCAGTTCACATTGTCTGGTTTTTTGACTTGTTTGCATTCTGTGCAATTTAAGGGTGTGGCATGCCCTTTGTTGAGCTGATTGGTATATATGTAGCTTACCACGGGCCTAGGTGGTCTGGAGTTGGGACCCGGTCCTATTTGTCTACCCTTTTATATGCATTACTTCAACTTTGATATACAGTAAGGTTTTTAATATAGGCAGTATAGGTACCGTCCCAATTTAGGGTCACCTTGCCGCTGGTGGGACGGCTTGTATACTTTTTTTGATCAAAAATAGTTCACTAAGTACCCTATATTTATTATGCAATTTTGCTTTACATTTATATATAATTATGGTAGGGTATGAGATATATTTTTGTCTTGCTTCTTTTTTGCTAGTGTGAACATGCCTCTGTTTCTTGTATGTCTGCCATCTTAGACCTCAGTTCACATTGTCTGGTTTTTTGACTTGTTTGCATTCTGTGCAATTTAAGGGTGTGGCATGCCCTTTGTTGAGCTGATTGGTATATATGTAGCTTACCACGGGCCTAGGTGGTCTGGAGTTGGGACCCGGTCCTATTTGTCTACCCTTTTATATGCATTACTTCAACTTTGATATACAGTAAGGTTTTTAATATAGGCAGTATAGGTACCGTCCCAATTTAGGGTCACCTTGCCGCTGGTGGGACGGCTTGTATACTTTTTTTGATCAAAAATAGTTCACTAAGTACCCTATATTTATTATGCAATTTTGCTTTACATTTATATATAATTATGGTAGGGTATGAGATATATTTTTGTCTTGCTTCTTTTTTGCTAGTGTGAACATGCCTCTGTTTCTTGTATGTCTGCCATCTTAGACCTCAGTTCACATTGTCTGGTTTTTTGACTTGTTTGCATTCTGTGCAATTTAAGGGTGTGGCATGCCCTTTGTTGAGCTGATTGGTATATATGTAGCTTACCACGGGCCTAGGTGGTCTGGAGTTGGGACCCGGTCCTATTTGTCTACCCTTTTATATGCATTACTTCAACTTTGATATACAGTAAGGTTTTTAATATAGGCAGTATAGGTACCGTCCCAATTTAGGGTCACCTTGCCGCTGGTGGGACGGCTTGTATACTTTTTTTGATCAAAAATAGTTCACTAAGTACCCTATATTTATTATGCAATTTTGCTTTACATTTATATATAATTATGGTAGGGTATGAGATATATTTTTGTCTTGCTTCTTTTTTGCTAGTGTGAACATGCCTCTGTTTCTTGTATGTCTGCCATCTTAGACCTCAGTTCACATTGTCTGGTTTTTAGACTTGTTTGCATTCTGTGCAATTTAAGGGTGTGGCATGCCCTTTGTTGAGCTGATTGGTATATATGTAGCTTACCACGGGCCTAGGTGGTCTGGAGTTGGGACCCGGTCCTATTTGTCTACCCTTTTATATGCATTACTTCAACTTTGATATACAGTAAGGTTTTTAATATAGGCAGTATAGGTACCGTCCCAATTTAGGGTCACCTTGCCGCTGGTGGGACGGCTTGTATACTTTTTTTGATCAAAAATAGTTCACTAAGTACCCTATATTTATTATGCAATTTTGCTTTACATTTATATATAATTATGGTAGGGTATGAGATATATTTTTGTCTTGCTTCTTTTTTGCTAGTGTGAACATGCCTCTGTTTCTTGTATGTCTGCCATCTTAGACCTCAGTTCACATTGTCTGGTTTTTAGACTTGTTTGCATTCTGTGCAATTTAAGGGTGTGGCATGCCCTTTGTTGAGCTGATTGGTATATATGTAGCTTACCACGGGCCTAGGTGGTCTGGAGTTGGGACCCGGTCCTATTTGTCTACCCTTTTATATGCATTACTTCAACTTTGATATACAGTAAGGTTTTTAATATAGGCAGTATAGGTACCGTCCCAATTTAGGGTCACCTTGCCGCTGGTGGGACGGCTTGTATACTTTTTTTGATCAAAAATAGTTCACTAAGTACCCTATATTTATTATGCAATTTTGCTTTACATTTATATATAATTATGGTAGGGTATGAGATATATTTTTGTCTTGCTTCTTTTTTGCTAGTGTGAACATGCCTCTGTTTCTTGTATGTCTGCCATCTTAGACCTCAGTTCACATTGTCTGGTTTTTTGACTTGTTTGCATTCTGTGCAATTTAAGGGTGTGGCATGCCCTTTGTTGAGCTGATTGGTATATATGTAGCTTACCACGGGCCTAGGTGGTCTGGAGTTGGGACCCGGTCCTATTTGTCTACCCTTTTATATGCATTACTTCAACTTTGATATACAGTAAGGTTTTTAATATAGGCAGTATAGGTACCGTCCCAATTTAGGGTCACCTTGCCGCTGGTGGGACGGCTTGTATACTTTTTTTGATCAAAAATAGTTCACTAAGTACCCTATATTTATTATGCAATTTTGCTTTACATTTATATATAATTATGGTAGGGTATGAGATATATTTTTGTCTTGCTTCTTTTTTGCTAGTGTGAACATGCCTCTGTTTCTTGTATGTCTGCCATCTTAGACCTCAGTTCACATTGTCTGGTTTTTTGACTTGTTTGCATTCTGTGCAATTTAAGGGTGTGGCATGCCCTTTGTTGAGCTGATTGGTATATATGTAGCTTACCACGGGCCTAGGTGGTCTGGAGTTGGGACCCGGTCCTATTTGTCTACCCTTTTATATGCATTACTTCAACTTTGATATACAGTAAGGTTTTTAATATAGGCAGTATAGGTACCGTCCCAATTTAGGGTCACCTTGCCGCTGGTGGGACGGCTTGTATACTTTTTTTGATCAAAAATAGTTCACTAAGTACCCTATATTTATTATGCAATTTTGCTTTACATTTATATATAATTATGGTAGGGTATGAGATATATTTTTGTCTTGCTTCTTTTTTGCTAGTGTGAACATGCCTCTGTTTCTTGTATGTCTGCCAGGTTATTAGATCTGTCAGTTTCACACTGACATCTTGCTTGTTAGACTCTGCTTATTCCTCGGCCTTGCGGACCTGCATAGCTGGCTCACCCGATGCTGTTACTTGGCCTTGATTTGCCATGACAACTATTGACACCCAACAAGGTGCCGATAGGTTAAATTAGGGAATACCCTCAAATAATCACCACGACGGATGTTCTCCTCTCCATATTTAACTGTCACCAGCGATCCAGCTGCGTGGCAAAGAGACTCCTCTGCTCCTACACACTGCGCTGTGACACACTGTGCTCCGGTGTGATGTCATTAAGGGGCATTGGCACGCACCTCCTTCGGCCTGCTATCCCAAGGATATCTCCGGGCTTCGTGGCCCCATGGGCTGCAGATGACAGCATCATTGGCCACATGCGGCCTGTCTGTTTGAGACCCCTGCTATAGATCATCCCAAGGACAAGGTTTTAGAAGTCAGTACCTCCAACTAGACAAAAGGTGGGTTGAGCAATCTTCAATTTTTGTTGCAAGGAAGAAAATGGGTGCTTATTCCAATGGAGCAGGCCACATTGCTCCTTACTTAGTCAAAAAATTAATATTGTATAAGGGAATAGCACACAGAGACGAATGTCACACCGCATTCCTCTATATCCACTGCATATTGTACCACTGGTACAAGTGGACATTCTGCATTTTTTTTTATACAAAAAAGACTTTCCACACATCCTCTTCACAGCCTGACGAAGGGTAAATTACCCAAAACGTTGCTATACTTCACTTTGCAGTTTAATAGCTTTTTTAGATATGAGGGTAGAAAATTAAAAGCATTCTGTTTTGTGCCCATTCTTGGTGTACCATTCCCTTATACATTATTAAGTACCTCCATCTAATCTGAATTAGATGCAAGAGACTACCCTGTCCGCACGGGACAATGATCCTGCAGGATGATTTCAGCACACAATAGAATCTGTGCCACAATGAATTTCTGCGGTTCTAAGTGCTAAAGAAGGTCCAATGTGCTAATAGATGGGTATCTCTAATAAAGTGGCAATTCAGTGTACATCCTGGCATCATAACTAAGGGTTCCTGTAATGTTAAATTCGTTCCATAGCGCATAGCATCACCGCTATTACATGAGAATCATAAACTAGCTGGTAATACGGTACTAATGTGTGGGTTTTATTTCATACTTCAGCCTTCAGACGTATATAATTCTTTCTCTTTCATTTTTCCCGTATCCTCCGCAGCAGCAGTGTTATGATTCATTTCTTTTACTTTCACTTTTCTCCATGGATTTCACATATGCAAATGAACGTGAATGTGAAAATATTTCCTATCCAGCATCTGTCAAATAAAAATTGAGATCAGGTTTATAGGGGACTGCTAAGCCCATTTACATTTAGCTGGTTCTTTTTCTCTAGCAATAGCAACATATGTATGTCAATTATAATGTGATTTAACATATTACTCACAGGATTGGGTTAGGAAATACACTTATGAATATTGATACATACAGTATGTAGTGCAAACAGGTACCGCAGCAATTGGACTATTAAAAAACAACTTTTATTGAAATTCTCTTAAAATCGTATACCTTAAAATGCAAAAATAGTGCACCAAAAAACACAAAACGAGTGAAAAGTGAATCATCAATCACCTTTTATACACAGAAGTACAAATACCTCACACAAGCTGCATGCTATCATATGGCACCCTTGAGGTTCAAGTTCTACAAATGTACCCAAAGTGCATAATAATACTAAAATCTCAAATAAAGTTGTGTGTAGGCGCTGATAGGTGGGCCTGGATTTTACCTGCTGCAAAGGATAGACAACCAACCACAGGTTGACAATATTGGAGAGGTCCAATGTACGGATAAAAAATGAGGTAATCCTGCGCTGGTAAGGTTAGGCCGTATCAGAGGGGGGGGGGGGGGTTGATAAATAAGAAAGGGTTTTTATTTAAAAAAGGTTTTTATTTAGGATAGTAAATCTCACATAAAAGTAACGTTAAAATCCACAATAAAGCTTTAAAATATTAAAATGGGGGTAGATGGTGGGTCCTTTGGGGTAGAGGTTCTGTGTGGATTCCTTGTACTTGTAGCCTCATGGGTTTCTGGGCCAGTTGTGGAGGGGTTGTGGTCTAAAGTCACTCTCCCATCCCCCAGGCAGACCTATCATGTCGGGTATTCAATGCCTAACATCAAATCTATCCAGATTTGTCGATAAACACCTACAAGACCTAGTACCTCTCTTGCCAACATACTTAAAAGACCGCCAACATGTGCTCCATCTTCTACAAAAGGTCAAATGGTGTGACAACTTCATTCTAGGCACTCTGGATATTTCTTCCCTATACACTGTGATCCAACATGATGCAGGCTGCGACGCGGCCACACACTTCCTTCTGAAACAAAACAAACTACCTAAAGAACAAATAATGTATATCAAGGAATGTATGAAGTTTATACTTACGCATAACTATTTAAAATATGACAAACACTTCTACACACAACAGTCTGGCACAGCAATGGGTACGAGGTTCGCCCCAAGTTATGCAAATCTATACGTTGGCAAGTGGGAGGAGTCCGCTATCCACCCAGGCGGAACACTCAGACCTAACCTGGTCCTGTGGCACAGATTCATTGACGATATACTTTTCATCTGGTCTGGTGACCAAGAATCTCTAGACTCCTTCATCATGGAGATTAATATCAATGAATTCTTCTTGGAATTTACCTCTAACACAAGCAAACAACAGGTAAACTTCTTAGATCTCAATATCCATATCCAGGATCAAAAAATCCAGACAAAAACCTATATCAAACCAACAGACTCAAACAGCTTTATCTCCTTGGACAGCTGTCACCTCCCCAGTTGGTTGTTAAATATCCCACGCAGTCAATATATGCGACTACATAGGAACTGCTCCAACACTGAGGATTTCATTGAAGAAGCCACACAATTAACTAAAAAATTCCTAGAAAAAGGATACAATTCACAATTTTTACAAAGTGAAAAACCAGATTCAAATCATGCCTAGGGACAACCTCCTCAAGAATGGCACTAAAAAAACTGACGCCACTGACCTGACAATACAACCAAATATCCCCATCATAACTCAATATAACTCAAACACACACTTATTAAGAAAAATCATTACAAAACACTGGCATATCCTCCACGATGACAAAATGATAGGCGATCTGATTCCACCAAAGCCAAGATTCATTTACAGGAAGGCAAAAAACCTGGGAAACCTCATTGCCCCCACAGTCCGCAATCGTCAATCCAACGAAAAAACCTCATTTACCAAAGAAACTGTTGTTTTTTTCCCTGTAACAAATGCGCAGCATGTAAGAAGCTGCATACCAGAAAACAGAAAATCATTACGGAAAGCCAAATCACCCACACAATCTCAGACCTCATTACCTGTAACACCGAAGGTGTCATCTATGGCCTCAGATGTCCGTGCAATAAACTTTATATAGGCAGGACCAAACGCCCCTTACACGTACGCATAAACGAACACCTGCGCAATATTTCTAAAAAATTTTATGGACATCCACTATCTGTACATTACTCGGAGTTACATGGAGGTTCTATAAAGGGCTCCATCGTCAGAGGCCTACAGAAGGTTCGCAAACAATGGCGCAAAGGGGACTATTTAAAACAAATGTCCAGGATTGAAAGTAAATGGATATTCAATCTGGACATGCTAAAACCAAAAGGACTCAATTCTGAGATCGAATTATTTGCTTTTAATAATGATTAACCTCTTCATCTGAAATAAAGCACACTATACCCGAATGCCTAGCTGACCCCGACCCCACTAATTAAAATGGAGGAGCGCGCATATATAAGTGACCAACTTACAGCAATAGACCATCCCTGAGGAAGAGAACCGCTGTTCTCGAAACGCGTTGGTTTTTGGTCCCTGTAAGCCACCGTACCGGTACGGGTCACGTGCGCGCCGTCACGTGCACTGACGTCACACAGGTCCTACTGCGTTGCCACGAGGCGCATGTCACAGGTCCCTCCCGCCCTCCACAGACCGCCGACGGAGGACGCAGAGAGCAAGGGAGAACAGCTCGTCACCGGCCGGGACCCTGTCACACTCCCTGCGCGACTTATCTCTCTCCCCTACCGCCCCTCCTTCTCCCCCCAATGCCAGCGGAGATTCTGGGAGAATCAACAGCAGGATGCTAACAAGCCCCTGTCAGTGGGATCGGTTCTGACAGACAACTAACTGTAAGTTACAGAGCTCTGCTCCCATGGTGACACCCAGAACCTAACACTGCACTACAGTGTGCACACATTGCACACGCACCAGACTGTAATATCAGTACGCCCATACTGAAAGAACCCCAACCTAGGGTGCAATATCACTTAATCACACCAGCACCTTAGCCATAGGACAACCTATAGCACAGACACTGCTTCCCTACTGCGACTATACTACCAGTGAGTTAAAAGGAAAAGCAGATCCTCAGTGCCCAAACCTAACAGGTAATATCAATTCATCCTACCTGCACTGTGCATGCCCCCCACCACTTGGGGATCTATAGATGTATCCAATAGCACAATAACATCCACTCCATTAGTACCTTTCAGGCACTGCGATATACAATAGCTGTCCATCACCCGGAACCGGACAACATCAATCAAGACCGCCGATACTACCACGTGCAGCCTTGAAACCTACACAGAACCTCTTACAGGTAAAAAACACACTCTTCCACCTGTGCCACCTATACCCCCCAATACTGTACCACAGGTATAACTAACACTACTCTGTTATTCACCAGCAGTACCTCCCAACCCCGCTGTCCAAACATCAGGGAACGATCATCACCCACCCAGACAAGCACCAGCAATCCATACTATGAATTTAACTCGGATCTACAACAGGTAAATCACATCCCTTTTACCCGCTAGATCAGTCAACCCAACTCTGTGGGGAACAATTTGCCCATTAACCCCTCCTCTCCCTTCTCTTTTCCACCCAGGAACCATTTAGACCACAACCCCTCCACAACTGGCCCAGAAACCCATGAGGCTACAACTACAAGGAATCCACACAGAACCTCTACCCCAAAGGACCCACCATCTACCCCCATTTTAATATTTTAAACCTTTATTGTGGATTTTAGCATTACTTTTATGTGAGATTTACTATCCTAAATAAAAACCTTTTTTAAATAAAAACCCTTTCTTATTTATCAAAAAAACCCTCCCCCCTCTCTGATACGGCCTAACCTTACCAGCGCAGGATTACCTCATTTTTTAATACTAAAATCTGTATCATGTACACATACATCAAAGCCGATTTTAACCGCCTGGTCAAATAGGAAGCGCTTCCAAACACATACACTATTATGTTATCTGTGTATGACTATGACGGCCTATAGATAAATATCATATCTGCAAATAGGTAGATATGGTGAATGTATACACATGGATTTCTCCAATGATCCAGATTCACAATACCAAGTAAATAGTAAATGATTACTGGTGGGCTACAGCCCTAGGCATAGCCCTTATAACATGATATCATTTAACTGGAGCTACTTTCTAACATGGCACTGATGTGTAATAAACAGCAAGCCATCAGCAAATAGGTGACACTGAAAGGGACTTGTATCACCTTTTGTATTGCAGCAAATATTGAAACAGGCTATAGCTGTGACATTGGTGTATAGAGAATATACAAACAATACCTGTCACATTATTTTAAACCTGACACAATCTGGATGTCAAAAAAAAAACATATATGACTAACCAAAATATAGTAGAGAGGATTGATCTCACCCAATACTCCAGAGTATTTTCAGAACCACATATAGGTAACTCTGTCCATAGTGAGACATAAGTGTCCTCCTCTTACAGTCTCTTGACTCGTTTCTTCAAAAACTTGATGAATCAAGAGTTTTGAAGAAACGCGTCGGGAGACTAAGAGGTAGTACCCAAGTGGTAGATTTGTAGACAGATGGTTATTGTTTTTTTTGGGGCACTACAAACCATTGATACAACTTCTCTTCATTAACTTTGGGTAAATTTGCAGAACTTGAACCTCAAGGGTGCCGTATGATATCACTCAGCTTGTGGGAGGTATTTGTACCGCTGTGCATAAAGAGGATTGATTCTTCACTGCGAAAATGCCTAATGAACGTTAAAAATAATAAATATATGCACAGCGATGACAAAATGACTTGCTGTGCATAAATTCCATCTTTTTTAACTACTTTTAATCACTTTGGTTTCGAAAGCCGTGAATCTGCTTAAAAGAAGTGATCAATTCATTGTTTAAGTGACTTCCACTTAAAAGCTGCCACTATTTTATATGTAAAATCTAAACGGCCAGTGGCAAAGCTACCACAAAACAGACTAAAAGACTTCAAAGAAGACACTTCAGGAACATCGTTAGCGTTTTCTCTAAGTGTATTTTGCTTAAAAACTATGCGAATACGCCTCTATAAGATGCCTTGTGCACATACCCTAATTTCCATGTATAAACACAGGCCAATATGCCTATCAATATGTGTCTTGGACCGTAGGAGGAAAAAGGCACAAGTGTATGGAAACTCCATGCATATGCGGTCCTTGGTTGGATTCAACCTGTGACTACAAAATAAAATTTTTTACTCACTGAGCCACAAAGCTGCCCTGAAATCAGAATAAAAGACTATTCCCTTACAAGTAGTGGAAGAGTGAAAAAAATGTTTTTAAACCAAACTTGTAGGCAAATACCCAATTATATATCTAAATATCTAGGAAAAGGTTAAAGTGAATAAATCGGGGGTCTTAGATATTCGGCATGTGGTTTGTGTGGGTTTCTCCAGGTAACATTAACATTCTATAAAAATCAGTGTGTCCGTGATTGGGAAATTTGATGGTAAGCCCTATCATATGTGATCACTTGTGGAATATGATGGCAATATATAAGCAATAGGAAGAAAGAAAAGTTAGCTACTCATATATATTAGATTTCTAGGGGCCGACCATCTAATGTTTATCGGGGGGGGGCTAACTCGCCCCTAATGGCAATTGTCGGGGTAAATAATTATATAATTATGTGCCGTTGAATGTCAAATGCCCACAGCCAGAGGTGTCTAGCAGCAACTTACTCCCCAATTCCTACTGAAAATGCATGCATGCTTGGCCGGGGCAGGGTCAGGAAATATAACTCTTGGCCGAATGATTACTCGCCCGACAACTGACTAATGTGTATGGGCAGCATTAGTATATACTGCACCATACAAACTAATTTAACCCAATTAAAACGCCTCAAGGTGGAGTTATTGCAGAAAAGTTTTGCAATATGACATCTGATGGAGCATGCCAAATTTCATATAAAAAATCCATCAAAAAGCTTCCAGATGAAATCTGAGACATATAGGTTTTTTTTTTTCATTCACATACTTCAGTAAATATTTGCGCCAAATAGGGACCAGGCCGCTAATGTTATAAACCATGGCATATTCATTATCCATGTAAGATGGAGAAAGATCCAAGTGGATACCCAACCCCTGTTAAAATGCCAGGTTTTTGTCATGTAAAAAAATCATACCAAGAAGAATAATTCCAAAACTTTTTCCACCTTTAACCCCTTCCCGACATGCAGCATATACGTACAGCACTGCGGGAGCTGCCTTCCTGCAAACCGACGTACATATACTTCGTGACTATTGCGCGGGCTCACACTAAGCAGGCATTTAACCCCTTTGATGCCGCTGTCAATAGTGACAGCAACATCGATGGGCATCGCAGAGGGAGGGAGCTCCCTCTCTGCTACCATCGGCACAACGCGATTGCGAGAATGTGCCAATGGTCTCCATGGTGCCCCAAGATTGAAAGATGGCCACAGGGTCACCCAGGGATGCTGGCCTGTAAGCTCCTGCTCAGAGCTGGAGCTGACACTCCTCCTCCCTGCCTGTGAGACGCTGATCTGATGCCCTGCAATTCCAAAGCTTTGCAGAGTATTAGATCAGCGATCAGGGCAGGAAACGTTGATGTCCCATAGTAGGACAAGGTAAAAAGTAAAAATAACGTTTTTAAAAATATAAAAAAAAAATCCAAAATAAAGAACAAAAAAAGTGAAAAAATATTAATCCAATAAATACATTTATTTATGTAAAAACAAAAATAAACAAATAAAGTACACATATTTGGTATTGCCGCGTCCGGATCAACCCAACCTACAAAACTGTCCCACTAGTAAGCACCTTCAGTCAACACTTGTAAAAAAAAAAAGTTTAAAAGTGGCAAAAAACTAAGGTTTTTCGTCATACCACTGAACAAAAAGTGGAATAAAACACAATCAAAAAGTCGAATGTAAATAAAAATGGTGCCATTGAAAACACCATCTTGTTCCGCAAAAAATAAGCAACCATACAGCTCCATCAATGCAAAAATAAAGTTATAGCTCTCAGAATAAAGAAATGCAAAAACAATTATTTTTTCTATAAAATAGTTTTTATTGTGTAAAAGCGCCAAAACATAAAAAAATATTTAAATGAGGTATCTCTGTAATCGTACTGACCAGAATAATACAGCTGCCTTATCACTTTTACAACACGGTGAATGGCATAAAAAAAACAACTTCCTAAATTGATGTTTTTTGTTCATTCTGTCTCCCAAAAATCGTAATAGAAAGCGATCCAAACACGTTATGTGACCGAAAATGGTACCAATAAAAACATCAACTCATCCCGCAAAAAACAAGCCCTCACATGACTCTGTCAGCAAAAATGTAGAAAAATTATAGCTCTTAAATGATGGCGATGCAAAAACTTTGTTTTGCAAAAATAAGCTTCTTTTACTGTGTGACAGCAGCCAAACAACGAGGAACGGCGTAAAAAATAAATGAAACCAATTCTTCACCTGCTGTTGATTTGTTCATTCTGTCTCCCAAAGAACGCAGTAAAGCTTGGCGCAAATTTTATCCTGCACTCTACGCTGAGCGCTTGCACTGGAGTTTCCGTGTAAACCTCTGAAATACGTGATTCAGACGGAAACACCGGTGGAAGATTCCCTATAATGAGTCAGATGGAGACAATGATCCAGCTGTGTAAAAAATAAAAGAAGGACAACACTGAACAGAGGCCAGACGGAGTCCAGAGTAACTCTGCTGCCTCATTATAGTGAATGGATCCCTTGGGGGTTTCATCCGAATCACGCTACTTGGAGATTTAGATGGAAACCCAGAACTAAGTGCTCAACGTAGAACGCAGGATAAATGTGATCCCAAATGTTATGCAAAATGTCCCCAATAAAAGCTTCAACTTAATCCACAAAAAAAGCCCCCACTCAGGTCCGGGATCTGTCAATCTAAGTATAGGGGGCTTCCACGTTACTGGTAGTACAAAGGCTCTGTAAAAGCTCTATGGCTCCTCGCCCAACAAAATAAATCCAGCGAATTCTGCTCTCCCAAATCCAAATGCTCCCCTACCTTCTGAGCCCCACAGTGTGACTAAATCGCAGTTACCATCCACATGTTTGTGTCACGCCAGGTGTGGGACATCCCCCTCCAACCAATGTCGCCATTCCTCAAACACCAATTTGATCGCCAAAAGTGCCCTATTACCCACGTCATGAATTCTCTCAGCCGAAGACAATTTTTTAGAAAAGAAGGCGCATGGACGCGATTTACCAGGGGACGAACCTTGAGACAACACAGCCCCAACCCGACATCTGAAGCATCGACCTCCACAATAAAGGGTTTAGAAACATCGCGCTGACTGAGTATAGGTGCAGTGGCAAAATGATTCTTTAAGGAAGAAAAAGCCTGGAAGGAAGCATCTAGCCATTTGGAAAAATCAGACCCCTTCTCAGTCATGTCAGTAAGGGGTTTCACTATAACATAGTAATTTTGGATGAATTTCCTGTAAAAATTTGTAAAGCCCAGAAAACGTTGTAGAGCCTTCAGGTTCTCGGGATGTTCCCAGTCAAGAACTGCACGGATCTTCTCCGGATACATCCGAAAACCTGAAGATGAAAACAAGTGCCCCAAAAACTGCACCTCCTGAACAGCGAAATTTTTTTTTCTAGTTTGGCATAAAGTTTGTTATCCCTTAATATCTGGAGCACCTGCTTAACATGCCCCCGATGAGTCTCAAAATCAGGTGAATAAACCAAAATATCGTCCAGATAGACATCCACAAACCTCCCCACCAAATGATGGAAAATATCATTTATGAAATGCTGGAATACCGCAGGTGCATTGTGTGACATGCAGAAGCAGTGAGTTAACGCAGTCACAAGAGACAGGAAGTGTTGTGCTTCAGAAGCATCCAGCAACTAGAAGGGTTAACACAGTCACAGGAGACAGGGAGTGTTTAGCAAAGCCCCAGGGGGATTGTGGGGAATTTGTTTATTAGTCTGGCTGGAGCCGAAGAGAAAGGTGGAGCATTATCTGTATCTCACAGACGGCAAGTGAACAGAAGTCAGGTCAGGAGGGAAGCTAAAAACAGGTCAGATAGACTCCGTGAACTAACAGTGCAGAGTATTATCGGGCAGAAAGATAAGGACTGGAAGGAATCGTGTAACAGGGATCATCAAACACCCCCCCCCCCCATCTCCATGCAGGATAAAGAATGCTGTGCACTATTGTGTGCTTCAAAGAGATCTAATCTGTGCTGAATTACGCTACTGAAGAGACTGACGTTACTGTGCCTGCTTTAATAGACTGTACTGTGGTGAAGCCTGTTGCTTCAAAGAGTTAAATGGTACTGGCCGTACTTGATTAAACTCCACTGTTCAACTGTTTATGAAGACTCTGGTCAGATGTATCTGGTCAGCAATTGAATCTATCGTGCGCCAGAGAGAATCTGCAGCCTATGGTCGCCCTGAGTAACAGTTCCCCCAGGATTCCAAAGAATTAATGAAACCTGTCTCGCCCTATCTGAACCTAGCGACGTGCGTGTAACAATTGGTCAAACCAAAAGTCATAACCAGACTCTCGAAATGTCCTATTGAACGCTGTCTTCCATTCGTCCCCTTCTCTGAATCTAACCAGACTGTAGGCTCCCCTTAAATCCAACTTTGAGAATACCTTAGCTCCTACAACCTGGCTGAACAAATCAGTACTCAGAGGAAGAGGGTATGGATCAGGGATGGTAATTTGATTTAATTCCCGGAAATCTAAACAGGGACATAGACCGCCATCTTTTTTCTTCACAAAGAAGAACCCTGCCGCCACGGGAGAAGATGAGGGTCTTATATGTCCCTTCTCCAGACTTTCCGCAATGAAATCCTTCATGGCTTGTCTCTCAGGGCCAGAAAGATTATACAGTCTGGACTTCGGTAGTTTAGCTCCGGGGGTCAGGTTAATAGGACAGTCATAAGCACGATGAGGAGGCAAATCCTGACACCCTCTCTCAGAAAAAACATCCTCAAAACCAGACAGAAAAGAAGGTAATATTTCTGTAGAGACAATAGCAATGGAAATTTCTAGACAATTCTCATGGCAGTAATCTCCCCATTCAATAATCTCCCCGGTTTGCCAATCCACCAATGGATTATGTTAAACAAGCCAAGGTATACCCAAGACAATCGGAGTGGGAAGATTGTCCAGAACATAGCAAGGGATGATTTCACAATGAACTGATCCCACCCTCAGTTTTACATTATGTACAATCTGAGTAAATGCTTTCTGTGCAAGTAGCGCCGAGTCAATGGCAAAGATGGGAATAGGTTCAGCTAAAGCACAGCAAGCAAGACCATGAGTTTTCACAAACTCAGCATCAACCATGCTGACTCCAGCTCCACTGTCAACATACACAGACATTTTTTTTCAGTTTTGCTCTCTAGCACCACCTCTGCTGTCAGGACAAAGGGGGAACTGCAGTTTGGCCGCTCAATGCACCGCTTGTTTATCCAACCTCAGATTACCAAGAGTTAATCGAGTCTCCTTTCGTTTAGGAATTGAAGGACAGGTCCCAACAAAATGCCCCTTTTTCCCACAAGCCTTTTTTCTTGCGAATCTCCAGGGAGATGTATGATATAGAGATTCCCCCTAACTGCATGGGTTCCTCCACCCCCCCAGTACTAATTCACCCCCAGACCACTCCCCTGGCAGAGGTACATATCCCCCACCAAGAAGACCCCGGAGAAGGTGGTCTCACCCGTCTATCCCGAAGGCATCTATCAAGACGTATGGCCAAAGACATGGCAGCCTGCAAGGACTGAGGGGTTTCATATACAGCCAAGGCATCTTTCAACCTTTCAGTAAGCCCCTCACAAAATTGTCTTCTTAGGGCTGAGTCATTCCATTTGGAATCCGTTGCCCATCTACGGAATTCCGAACTGTATGTTTCCACTGACCGAATCCCCTGCTGAAGGTGACGTAACCTAGACTCAGCCAAGGCGACTCGGTCAGGGTAGTCATAGATGAGGGCCAGAGCTCCGAAAAACCCCTCCACAGACTGGAGACAAACCGAGTTCTGCGGTAACAAAAACGCCCATGACTGAGGATCGCCCTACAATAGAGAGATCACAATACCAACCCATTGCTCCTCATTACCGGAAGAGTAGGGACAAAGTTTGAAATACAATTTGCATGCCTCCTTAAATACAAAAAACTTGTCCCTACATCCTGAAAACCTGTCCGGGAGAGCAACCGTGGGTTCAGGCAGGACAGGCCTACCTGCAGAGACTCCATATTGGCAACCTGTAGCCGCTGAGGCTGCTGCTGTACCGCACCACAGAGTTCATTCACCTCCAGAGACAGCCTGTGCAGCCGCTTTGCAAGCTCTGCAACTGAACCCATACCAAAGGGGGATGGGAAAAAAATGTGCACGCACACAAACACACACAAAAAAAGAAAAAGTCATATTTTTTTTCCTTTTCAAAACGTGCTCGGTCGGCTATAATGTCACACCAGGTGTGGGAAAGACTTAGTGCAACACAGAGGGAAGAGGGAAAGGGAGCCCAGACACTAGGGAAAGGGGGAAGTGGAGACCTCTTTGTCTGGTCTAGCGTCACCCTGTCTCAACTACCGTCCCTATAATGCTTTTTCAGCAATCACCACACGCATGCCTCGCCCTACTTTCCCTGGCGTATGGCTATGGCTAGAGATGGAAGGAGATGAGCACTAGTCAACATCCACTAAACACTATAGACAAAAAGGGAAGACAAAACAGGGGGGAATTGCTTAGCTTTAGATCACTCTAAATATGCACACGACCTCAAGCTCCAGAGAGGACGAAGTACTGCTCCTGCTAAGCCTCACAAGTAGGAATGAATATAGCCGGCAACTCTCTCTCAGACACACCAGGTATTTATACACCCAGGCCAGAAAGCTAATTAGCAAGAGAGAGGTAGTCGCTCGTTCCTAAAGACAGCCTCTTTTCTAAGAAACTGTCTGCAATGCCAAACGTAGAGATCTCTTGCAGCCTACTGCGGGGCGACTGTCTGTCACCTCTGACACACCCGTGACAGTTTGGCATTTCTGTAGTGATGAGAGTCCACCTAATTTACCGGTGCATGTCTCCAGAAGCACAAGCTGGGCACAATGTAGATTTGCAATTTTCACTCAGCAACATTCACTGCTGCTTGTTTATGGCAAACACCCATGGAGTCAAAATCATCACTACACCTGTAGATAAATTCCCACAGGGGTATAATTTCCAAAATGGGGCCACTTGAGGAAGGATTCTGCTATTCTGGCATTTAGGGGCACTGTTTATGGAGCCCGCAAACTATTCCCTTCCAAGCCTCGCTGTGTGGCTAAGCAGTACAGTACAGCCACATATGAAGTATTGCCACTTTCGGCAGAAATTGTGTGAGAAATTATGGTCCCATTTTCCCCTGTGACAATGTAAAATCTGGGGCTAAAACAACATTTTTGTGGAAAAAATGTAATTGTTTTTTCTTCACCGCCCAATGGTGTAAGGTTCTGTAACACACCTGTGGTGTCAATGTAATCACTGCACCCCTGGATGAATTAATTGAGAGGTGTAGTTTATAAAATTAGGTCACTTATGGGGGATTCTGCTGTTCTAGAACCTCAGGTGCCCTGCCAATGTGACATGGCACCCTCAAATCATTCCAGCAAAATGTGCACTAAAATAAAGCGCTCCTTCCCTTCGGAGCTTTGCACTGTGCCTCTAAAGGAGTTTTTAACCACATATGAGGTATTGGCACACTCAGGAGAAATTGCATAACATATTTTGTGGTACATTTTCTCCTATTATCCCTTTTGAAAAGTGAAAACTTGACGCCAAAGTAACATTTTAGTGGAAAAAATGGTAATTTTCAATTGACTTATCCCAATGTTATACAATTCTATGAATCGCTTGAGGGTTAAAATTTCTGACTGCACCACTAGATGAATTCCTCAAGACATGTAGTTTCCAAAATAGGGTCACTTGTGGGGGTTCCTGCTGTTTTTGGCATGTCAGGGGCATTCACAATCTGTTCCAGCCAAAATTGTGCTCCAGAATTCAATTGGCTCTCTTTCCCTTCCGAGCCCTGCCATGTTGCCAAACAGTAGTTTTCCACCACATATGGGGTATCTGTGTACTCAGGACAAATTTCACAACAAATTGTATGGTCCATTTTCTCCTGTTACCCTTATATTTGTGGGGTCAAAGTGCCCACTACACCTCTAGTTAAGTTACTTGAGCGATGTAGTTTCCAAAATGTGGTCACTTGTGGGGGTTTTCCACTGTTCAGGCACATCAGGGGTTCTGCAAACACGACAAGACGTCCGCTATCTATTCCAGTCAATTTTGTGTTCCAAAAGTCAATTGGCGCTCCTCCTCTTCCGAGCTCTGCTGTGTGCTAAAACAGTGTTTTTTCACCACATTTGTGGTATTGGTATACTCAGGAGAAATGGCACAACAAATTGTATGGTCCATTTTCTCCTGTTACGCTTGTGAGAATTAAATATTTGGTAGTAAAGCAACATTTTTGTGAGAATTTTTTTTTTTTTTTTTTTTTTTTAATTTTTATGGCTCAACGATATAAAGCTCTGTGAAGCACCTGGGGGTTCAAAGTGCTCACCACACCTCTAGGTAAGTTCCTGGAAAGTCCTGTAGGGGGACAAACCTTGATAAGGAATTTGTGATATTGAACTTCATCAACTACCTCACACAGGGTACTTGCCGAGTGTGGTTTGGAATACATCGGTAAGACAAAACGGGAGTCCAGACATAGAATCGGAGAGCATCTTTCTGATATTGAACATAAAAGAGAGACCCCCATTGCGAGGCATATTAATGAAGTCCATGGAGGTGATAAGATGGCAATAAAATTTATGGGTATCAAAAAAATCACCAGACCCCAGAGTGGCGGAGACTGGGACTGTCGGATACTACAAAAAGAGGCGAGGTGGATATTTAACCACTTCGCGCCAGAGCCTGTTTTTGCCTTCGTGACCGGGCCAATTTTTTCAATTCTGACCACTGTCACTTTATGAGGTAATTACTCTGGAACGCTTCAACGGATACCCCTGATTCTGAGACTGTTCTTTTGTGACATATTGTACTTCATGATAGTGGTAAAATTTCTTCGATATCACTTGCGTTTATTTGTGAAAAAATCGGAAATTTGGCGAAAATTTTGAAAATTTTGCAATTTTCAAACTTTGAATTTTCATGCCCTTTAATCAGAGAGATATGTCACACAAAATAGTTAATAAATAACATTTCCCACATGTCTACTTCACATCAGCACAATTTTGGAACCAAAATTTTTTTCTGTTAGGAAGCTATAAGGGTTAAAAGTTGACCAGCGATTTCTCATTTTTACAACAAAATTTACAAAAACATTTTTTTAGGGACCACATCTTATTTGAAGTGACTTTGAGGAGCCTTTATGACAGAAAATACCCAAAAGTGATACCATTCTAAAAACTGCACCCCTCAAGGTGCTCAAAACCACATTCAAGAAGTTTATTAACCCTTCAGGTGCTTCACAGGAATTTTTGGAATGTGGAAGAAAACAATGAACATTTAACTTTTTTTCACAAAACTGCTACTTTAGCCTCAAATTTTTAATTTTCACAAGGGCAGCCAGAAAAAATGGACCCCAAAATGTGTTGTGCAATTTCTCCTGAGCACGCTGATACCCCATATGTGGTGCAAAGCCACTGTTTGGGCGCACGACATGGCTCGGAAGGTAAGGAGCGCCATTTGACTTTTGGAATGGAAATTTGACTGGAATCGATAGCGGACGCCATGTTGCATTTGGAGAGCCCCTGAGGTGCCTAAACAGAGGAAACCCCCAACAAGTCACCCCATTTTGGAAACTAGACCCCTCAAGGAACTTATCTAGATGTGTGGTGAGCACCTTGAACCCCCAGGGGCTTCACACAATTTTATAATGTTGAAGGGTGAAAATAAAAAAACACATTTTTATCACAAAACTGCTACTTTAGCCTCAAATTTTTAATTTTCACAAGGGCAGCCAGAAAAAATGGACCCCAAAATGTGTTGTGCAATTTCTCCTGAGCACGCTGATACCCCATATGTGGTGCAAAGCCACTGTTTGGGCGCACGGCATGGCTCGGAAGGTAAGGAGCGCCATTTGACTTTTGGAATGGAAATTTGACTGGAATGGATAGCGGACGCCATGTTGCATTTGGAGAGCCCCTGAGGTGCCTAAACAGAGGAAACCCACAACAAGTGACCGAATTTTACAATCTACTCCTCTGTATAAATTAATCTAGTGGTGGGAAAATAAGTAGGTAAATGGTCACTAAACCCATAGATGAATTCCCACAGAGGTGTCATTTCCATAATGGGGTCACTTCAGGGGGGATTATGCTGTTCTGGCACTTTTCAGAGTACCAGAGCTAAAGAATCCCCCCTGAAGTGACCCCATTTTGGAAATGACACCCCTCTGGGAATTCATCTATCGGTTTAGTGACCATTTTAACTCAATGGATGATTTCCAGAAACAAGCACGCAATGGAAGGTTTAGATTCTGGAGAACCCCCCCTGGAAATTAAGTGAGCTCTACTCGAATATGTCATTCACTAAATGAACCAAATGTTTGAATGACAAATTGGGATACATTTTTACAGTTTAAAAACGTGGTTCTGTGTGGTAGATTTTAAAGCAGTCAGTGACGCATAAGGCTGGCAATGATGGGCATTGTGGGCAATAGTAGCGGGTATCACGCCTCATTCCTCTCTTAGTACATACACGACATCTTTTCTGGGGGTTCCTTCTTGTTTCCGTTGCTGGAATAAGTGCAATAAAATGTCGCTCAGTGAGTCTTTTCACATCCTCAGATTCTAATGGATGAGCGGGGCTAACACTTTGAAAGACAAGATTTTCAATTACCTTTTCTTGATAATCAAGAAAAGGATCTGAATTTCCTGCTTTTTTGTACAACACAAAAGAATTGTATGTGGCCACCTGAAACAAATAGATAACCAACTTTTTATACCAGGTATAGGACTTTCTTGATACCTGGTATGGCTGTAGAACCTGGTCTGCAAGGTCCACACCCCCCATGTGTTTGTTGTAGTCAATGACTGACACAGGTTTTTGCTTCGGAGTGGTGGATCCTAGTTCTACAGTGGCCCTTGTGGCATCTGTGTGGATCGAGCTGAGGACAAAAATATCCCTCTTATCCCTATATTTCAGGGCAAGCAGCTCTCCGTTGCGTACAGCCCCTGACTGCCCCTTTTGGAACTTTTGGTTGACCAATGGTTGTGGAAACCCCTGACGGTTTTTACGGATGGTCCCACAAGCCCCGATGTTGTGTTCAACCAGACTTTTAAATAGGGGTATGCTGGTGTAATAATTGTCCACATATAGATTGTAGCCTTTTTGAAAAAATGGACTTATCAGCTCCCAAACAATTTTTGCAGATGTCCCCAGATAAGTAGGGCATCCTGGTGGGTTTAGTTGGCTATCTTTCCCCTCATATATGCGGAAAGCGGATGTGTATCCGGTTGAACTTTCGCACATTTTATAGATCTTTATTCCAAACCTTGCCCTTTTAGATGGGATAAATTGCTTGAGGTGCAGTCTTCCTTTGAATTTTACAAGGGACTCATCTATAGAAATATTTTGTGTTGGGGTGTAGAGGCTTAAGAATTTTTCTGACAAATTTTCAATGATGGGTCTAATTTTATATAACCTGTCATGTTCTGGGGCATTTCTGGGCAGGCATTGACTATTGTCGTTAAAATGCCAAAACCGCATGAGCATTTCATAACGGGTCCTAGGCAGAATGACTGAAAACATAGGGGTGGCTTGAACAGGGTGGTTGGACCAGTAGGATCGAATGCTCTGTTTTTTAACAAGCCCCATGGCAAATGTAAGTCCTAAAAATTTTTTTATTTCCGGGACATTAGTTGGTGTCCATAAATTTGCCCTAGCATAGTAAGATCGGGGATTCTGGCTTATGAATTGGGATGCATATAAATTTGTTTGCACGACAATATGCTCTAGCAAGCTGTCTGTAAAAAACAAATTAAAAAAATGAATTGGTCCAAAATCTTCCACCTCCACATTTATACCAGGAGTGGCGTTGAAATAAGGGCTGAATGGAGCAGCCGAATCCGAAGCCTCCCATCTGGGAAATGCTAGATCATGTGGCAAAGCCCCTTGTACACTGGCGTGCGCCAATTCACTAGTAGCAGGGACAGCGCTTGTACTGGGCAGTGTTCCCTGATTTGGAGACGTTTCTCCAGTAGCGCTATTTGCCCCTATTGTTGTACTGGTCCTTGGGCTTGAGGATGGACCAGAATCACTGCTCATTTCTGAGCTCTCAGTGTCGCCGCTACTAAAGCCCTCAAAATCCACATCTCCATCTGAGATTGCGCTGTCATCAGTGTCAGAACACAGCAGGGCATACACCTCCTCTGCGGTATAAGTCTGACGGGCCATTTTATTTTTAGATTTTTTGACTGGACTGAACGGACCGGACTGAACGGACGGGACTGATCTGACAGGACTGACTGACCTGACAGGACTGACTGATCTGACAGGACTGACTGACTGATCTGACAGGACTGACTGACTGACAGATCTGACAGGACTGACTGACTGGACTGATCTGACAGGACTGACTGACTGGACTGATCTGACAGGACTGACTGACTGGACTGATCTGACAGGACTGACTGACTGGACTGATCTGACAGGACTGACAGATCTGACAGGACTGACAGATCTGACAGGACTGACTGACTGACTGACAGATCTGACAGGACTGACTGACTGACAGGACTGACTGACTGACAGATCTGACAGGACTGACTGATCTGACAGGACTGACTGACTGATAGATCTGACAGGACTGACTGACTGATAGATCTGACAGGACTGACTGACTGACAGATCTGACAGACTCACTAACCCTAACTCTTACTTTCTTTTTTATTTTATTTTTTTTACTTTCACAGTGGCAAGGCTGACACAGCTCTTGTCACACTGTTTCTCCTCTGCTCTCTCACTGAGATCGGAGGAGAAACAGTGTATTTATCAGGCAGATCGCCCGGGAAAGTTTGTTGCTAAAACAAACTTCCCTGGTGATCTCTCTGATTGGCTGGTGTGACGCTGACATCATCGAGACCTGAGCCAATCAGGTCTCAATGATGTCAGAGGTCACAGCACCGGGATCCCCGCCGCTCCTGAGGTATGTGGGGGGTCCCGATCGCCGACCACCAGCTGTTACTATCTTTTAAATGCCGCGATCGCTATGGATCGCGGCATCTAGAAGATAGGAACAGGTTAACATCATGGGGACCTGATCCATTCAGGTCCCCATGATGCCACATGTCAGAGCTATCGCTCTGAACCGGTACCGCAGCGCTAGCAGGACCCTGGGGGTCCTGAGCTGCGGGACCACCCACCGTTTTTAAACGTCGGCGCAGCACAGAGCCCGGGCAGCGCCGACGTTTATGTACAGTGGGCGGTCTTGAACCGGTTAAATGGAACACTGTATCCCCGAATGGCCTCAATGATCACCTGACTTTTGTCTGTTTTGTGTGAGGCCAGATCGCGGGCTCGTCATTACCTTCACTTATGGAATTGAAGTTCTGTTGAATATTTCTTTTTTTTTTAAAAAAAATTATCTTTAATAAATGAATCTTATGGCTTTCTGCTGAATCCTAATAAATACCAATGATCTCTACTTCACCTCAAGTTGTAATAATGATAGAGCCTATTAGAGTACTTAATGGAGCGTGGGGGGCCCCCCTTCTCTCTTTTTATTCTATATATTTGTAAAATACCTTATTGTGAAAATTTCTTATAATAACTAGGAGCGCAATGAAAGATTAAAGATATCACCCCTTCTTTAATTTATTGTAATAATGATACTAAATATTTTATGTAATCCGTCCCACTGGATGTGATATGCTGTGTGTTATTTGTTAATTGAGAATGCAAATAGGCCTGGGTAATCCATCCCACTGGATGTGTTATGCTATGTTACTTGTTAATTGAGAAAATAGGCCTGGATAGATGATGGACAGAACCGGATACTATGCGGCACAGCTTGGAGATATTTGGAGTGCAGGTTGCGTTCCATAGGACTGTATGTGACATGTAGTTCCATTGTGCCGGAAGTGACATCGACTTCAGGTTTACTACCGGATGTGACGTCATTTGGAGCGCACACTTGCATTCCGGCCTTGTACTCCAAGACACATGGTAAGCATGGATCTTAATTGAGGGGGTTTTTTCAAGTAAGGAGATGGCCCTACATATTTCCCTTGGCAGTAGGATGGGCGCGCTCGGTAGTGGGTGGCACCGTTTTACACCTAGCATGCACGTGACCCTGGGATGATAATTCCAGGTGTATAAATAGATTGACCCATGAGGTTGAGGTTTGCTGCCCTCATTGCATCCTGATGGAGGGGTGTTAAACCCTGTATCTTTGAATTTCTGTGCAATTTTCCCTGAGGAATCATCAAATGATGAAGAAACACGTCGGGAGGCACTTCTTGGGGTCGGTCCAGGGCTGACTAGAAAATAGGGTCAGCTGTGGACTGTCCTTGTAAGGGCAGGAGTCTTGGGGTCCAAGGGTCAGTCAGCTGGATAGGGACTGACAGGGTCAAGAAACATATTATTCTGAGATGTATAATGTACCGAAAATAGGATGACCCATGCTACAGGACAGATGAGACTGTTCCAATTCTTTCTTTATGCTAAAAGAAATGATACTGCATTGCACTTTATTGATCAGTTATGAGAGGTAATACTAGCTCGATTTGATGACGGTTGTGCAATATTGATATTATCATTTAACTTCGCCCAGTAGCTCTAATCAATTGACTACAATTTTGTATATCCTATACAGGGACAAGGGCACTGAATGTATGGTTTTATATTTTATAGTGTGTGTCTAAGTTGCTAATTGTATTTTAACCATTGAAGTAAAGGTTATATTTTAATTTTCGCTCTATGCTGCTATATACTGGATAACTAGCAAAATAGATTTTGGTACTATATACAGTACAGACCAAAAGTTTGGACACACCTTCTCATTTAAAGATTTTTCTGTATTTTCATGACTATGAAAATTGTACATTCACACTGAAGGCATCAAAACTATGAATTAACACATGTGGAATTATATACTTAACAAAAAAGTGAGAAACAACTGAAAATATCTCTTATATTCTAGGTTCTTCAAAGTAGCCACCTTTTGCTTTGATGACTGCTTTGCACACTCTTGGCATTCTCTTGATGAGCTTCAAGAGGTAGTCACCGGAAATGGTCTTCCAACAATCTTGAAGGAGTTCCCAGAGATGCATAGCATTTGTTGGCCCTTTTGCCTTCACTCTGCGGTCCAGCTCACCCCAAACCATCTCGATTAGGTTCAGGTCTGGTGACTGTGGAGGCCAGGTCATCTGGCGTAGCACCCCATCACTCTCCTTCTTGGTCAAATAGCCCTTACACAGCCTGGAGGTGTGTTTGGAGTCATTGTCCTGTTGAAAAATAAATGATGGTCCAACTAAACGCAAACCGGATGGAATAGCATGCCGCTGCAAGATGCTGTGGTAGCCATGCTGGTTCAGTATGCCTTCAATTTTGAATAAATCCCCAATAGTGTCACCAGCAAAGCACCCCCACACCATCACACCTCCCCCTCCATGCTTCACGGTGGGAAGCAGGCATGTAGAGTCCATCCGTTCACCTTTTCTGCGTCGCACAAAGACCATGAAGGCCTGCTGCACAAAGTCTCCTCTTAACAGTTGTTGGAGAGATGTGTCTGCTGCTTGAACTCTGTGTGGCATTGACATGGTCTCTAATCTGAGCTGCTGCTAACCTGCGATTTCTGAGGCTGGTGACTCGGGTAAACTTATCCTCAGAAGCAGAGGTGACTCTTGGTCTTCCTTTCCTGGGGCGGTCCTCATGTGAGCCAGTTTCTTTGTAGCGCTTGATGGTTTTTACAACTGCACTTGGGGTGCTACGCCAGATGACCTGGCTTCCACAGTCACCAGACCTGAACCCAATCGAGATGGTTTGGGGTGAGCTGGACCACAGAGTGAAGGCAAAAGGGCCAACAAGTGCTAAGCATCTCTGGGAACTCCTTCAAGATTGTTGGAAGACCATTTTTGGTGACTACCTCTTGAAGCTCATCAAGAGAATGCCAAGAGTGTGCAAAGCAATCATCAAAGCAAAAGGTGGCTACTTTGAAGAACCTAGAATATAAGACATATTTTCAGTTGTTTCACACTTTTGTTAAGTATATAATTCCACGTGTTAATTCATAGTTTTGATGCCTTCAGTGTGAATGTACAATTTTCAAAGTCATGAAAATACAGAAAAATCTTTAAATGAGAAGGTGTGTCCAAACTTTTGGTCTGTACGGTATTTTTCTAATCTGAGAAGTAAATCTTTGATTTTGTACGTAAGTTCCTTGAGGGGTATAGTTTCCAAAATGGGGTCACTTTTGTGAGGTTTGCACTCTTTAGGCACATCAGGGGGCTCTGCAAACATGGCATGGCATCCATTATCTACTTCAGCCAACTTTGCATTCCAAAAGTCAATTGGCACTCCTTCCCCTCCGAGCCCTTCCATGCGCCCAAACAGTAGTTTTCCCCCACATGTGGGTATCTGAGTACTCAGAAGAAATTGAACAACAAATTTTGGGGGCCATTTTCTCCTTTTACCCCTGTGAAAATAAAACAATTGGAGCTAAAGTAAACTTTTTGTAAAAGAAAAGTTAAATGTTCATTTTTTCCTTCCACATTGCATTAATTCCTGTGAAGCACCTAAAGGGTTAATAAACTTATTGAATGCAGTTTTGAGGACTTTGAGGAGTACAGTTTTTAGAGTGGTGTCACTTTTTTGGGTATTTTCTCTCATATAGGCCCCTCAAAGTCAATACCAATGTGTTGTGGTCCCTAAAAAAAAATGGTTTTGTAAATTTTGTTGGAAAAATGACAAATTGCTGGTCAACTTTTAACCCCTCTAGCTTCCTAACAAGAAAAATATGCTTCAAAAATTGTGCTAATGCAAACACATGTAGACATGTGCAAAATATTATTTATTAACTATTTTGTGTGACATAACTCTCTGGTTTAAGGGCATTAAAATTAAAAGTTTGAAAATTGCAAAAATTTTTCAATTTTTGCCAAATTTCCAATATTTTCACAAATAAACGCAAGTTGTATCGAACAAATTTTACCACTATCATGAAGTACAAGGTGTCACGAGGAAACAATCTCAGAATCACTAGGATCCGTTGAAGCGTTACAGAGTTATTACCTCATAAAGTGACACTGATCACAATTGAGAAAATTGTGAGACTCCCAACAGCAACATTAAAGGAAACCTGTCATGTCCTAGCTACTATGTATCCCCCATTGCAATGCCCAATACTATGCCCCCATTGCAATGTGCATCACTAACACGCTTTTTTCATTAAAATTGGTACAACTATAATGAGTTTATAACATTTTATATACTTATAATCATACCTGCTTGTTCAGTCATAGGGGTGTGATCCTCACATTCAGTCATGGGTGGCACTACATCAGTCAGGGCTGGCGCCTTCCACGTATTTGAATTTTGCGAGCGCTGAAGTTATGGTATGCTTGCGAAGTATGACACAGCCGGCAGTAAAGCTTTGCATCGCTAGGAGCCACACATGCGCTTTGACGCACGGCTTTGACGCGCTTTGAACTCGTCCTTGTCTCTGATTATTTCTGCTCTTTCTTTTTAAATCACTGTTTTTTTCTGTGTAAATGTGGGTGTATTTATGTATTGGGTTTTTAAATTAATTAAATAAAGTTTTTTTTTTTGTTATGGACTGGTTTACATGTATAAGGGCCCCATAGGTTGATCTCTTTGGTTATTGATTGAGGGGGCTATGTGGGGGCTCATGTTGTATACTGCGCATAACCAGAAGCCATTGTCTGAACTTCCGGTCATGAGCAGTGCTCGCCTCTGAAGCTGGGAAGCGCACACTCAAATTCAGAGGCACAGTGACTCTACCGAAATGAGTGCCGCGCCAGCGCACATTTGCATTAGCCAATGATGACGCCGCTCGTGCAAATTAGGTTATCACGCCTGCAGGGGAGTGATAACATGGAAGAGGCCTGACTAGTCTGGGGAACTAACACCCCATCAACTAGTCAAAACCCTCATTAGGATGGGGAAAGAGGAGGTTATAAATAACTAGATGGTGGCCCGATTCTAACGCATCGGGAATTCTAGAATATGTATGCGGCCGACCGGGCGCAATCAGCAGAACGTTGTTTAAATTTGGCGCCAAAATCGCTGATTGGTCACGGCCGGCAACCGCGACTAATCAGCAAAACGGTGTTTAAATTTGGCGGCAATATCGGTGATTGGTCACGGGTGGCGGCCGCGACCAATCAGCGAACTGTGTTAGTGAGGACCAGAGAGCTTGTTTAAATTTGGCGATAAAATCGACCAATCAGCACAGAGTTGTTTAAATTTGGCGGCAATCTCGCTGATGGTTTCGGCCGGCCGGCGGCTGGGACCAATGAGCAGAGCGGTGTTTAAATTTGGCGCCAAAATCGCTGAATGGTCGCGGTCGGCCACCGCGACCAATCAGCAGAGCGGCGTTTAAATTTGCAGCCTATATCGCTGATTGGTCGCGGCCGGTGACCGCGACCAATCAGCAGAGCGACGTTTAAATTTGCCGCCGATATCGCTGATTGGTCGCGGTGGCCGGCCGCGATTAATCAGCACAGCGGCGTTTAAATTTGCCGCCCATCTCGCTGATTGGTCGCGGTGGCCGGCCGCGATTAATCAGCAGAGCGGCGTTTAAATTTGCCGCCCATCTCGATCATTGGTCGCGGCCGGCCACCGCGACCAATCAGCACAGCGGCATTTAAATTTGCCGCCCATCTCACTGATTAATCGCGACCGGCCACCGCGACCAATCAGCAGAGCGGCGTTTAAATTTGCCGCCCATCTCGATCATTGGTCGCGGCTGGCCACCGCGACCAATCAGCAGAGCGGCGTTTAAATTTTCCGGCCATCTCGCTGATTGGTCGCAGCCGGCCACCGCGACCAATGAGCAGAGCGGTGTTTAAATTTGGCGCCAAAATCGCTGAATGGTCGCGGTCGGCCACCGCGACCAATCAGCAGAGCGGCGTTTAAATTTGCCGCCCATCTCGCTCATTGGTCGCGGTGGCGGCCGCGATTAATCAGCAGAGCGGCGTTTAAATTTGCCGCCCATCTCGCTGATTGGTCGCGGCCGGCCGGCCACCGCGACCAATCAGCAGAGCGGCGTTTAAATTTGCCGCCCATCTCGATCATTGGTCGCGGTGGCCGGCCGCGATTAATCAGCAGAGCGGCGTTTAAATTTGCCGGCCATCTCGCTGATTAGTCACGGCCGGCCACCGCGACCAATCAGCACAGCGGCATTTAAATTTGCCGCCCATCTCGCTGATTGGTCGCGGTGGCGGCCGCGATTAATCAGAAGAGCGGCGTTTAAATTTGTCGCCCATCTCGCTGATTGGTCGCGGCCGGCCGGCCACCGCGACCAATCAGCAGAGCGGCGTTTAAATTTGCCGCCCATCTCGCTCATTGGTCACAGTGGCCGGCCGCGATCAATCAGCAGAGCAGCGTTTAAATTTGCCGCCCATCTCGCTGATTGGTCACGGTGGCCGGCCGCTACCAATCAGCAGAGCGGCGTTTAAATTTGCCGCCCATCTCGCTGATTGGTCGCGGCCGGCCACCGCGACCAATCAGCGTCGTATTAGTGTGGGCCCGGGAGCGGCGCTGCTTGTGCGGCTCTGAATTAGCGAGGACCGGGGAGCGGCTGCTCGCAGCAGAAGCATCCCGACCGGCGGCGCCGCTCCCCGGTCCTCCGTTCACACTTGCTGTTGGGAGATCAGCGGGCCAAGCCGCTGATCTTCCGACGTTAGCCGCATGGAGGTCAGCGGCGCCGGTCGGGGTAGTTGTGCTGCTAGCGCCGCTCATCTCCCTGCTGCATCGCCGCTGACCTCCGTCCGCCAGATGAGCCGCTAACGGCCGCCATCTTTTTTCAGAAATCCCGCGGCGCTGATTGGCCGCTGCCGGACCAATGAGCGACGCCTGATTTCCAGGACAGACAGACAGACATAAGACAATTATATAGTAGATTTTTTAAAGCATTTATTTAACTGAATAATGTTACAGGAGGAGGTATAATCGCATATAGCTGAATGCTGCTGGATTGGAGGGCATACAGGACCTGACAGGTTCCCTTTAATCTTGCTTAATATTAAGTCATACAATTAATATACAAAAATAATTAATATATTAATATTGAGCAGAATTAATTTCAGCCTATTGGTTTGGCCTCCACAACAGTCACGGTTTCTCATGTGGCCCCTTTGGAAAATGAATCTCCCACTCCTGTTTTATTATGTATAGCGCTACATTATGTATAGTTCTGTACATAAGGGAAAAATTAGCGTGACGAGGGTGGTGGGGCCCAGACCTTTTAAACTGCCCTGTGCCCTAGCTACTCTTAATCCACCCATGGATATATGCCAAGTATTTTGCCTCTTCTTTTCCCATAGCGCACTTCTTCGGGTTTATGGTAAAGCGGGCCTTCCTCAGTGCATCCACCGCCTGGACCTTCTGTAGGTGACTTTCACAATCTAGGCTGAAGATCACGATGTCGTCTAGGTAAGCGGCGGCGTGCTTGTTATGCAAGGCTAGGATCCGGTCCATGGCCCTCTGGAAGGTAGCTGGAGCTCCCTGTACACCGAACGGCATCCTGGTGACTGAAAACATAGAGAAGGCAGTCTTCTCCTTGGCACTTGGAGACAGGAGAATTTGCCAGTACCCTTTTCTTAGGTCTAGGGTGGTGATGTATCTGGCTGGCCCTAGCCTTTCAATAAGTTCATCTTCCCAGGGCATCGGATACGTGTCGAATTCAGACACTTCATTTAGCTTTCTGTAGTCGTTACAGAACCGTCATTCCCCTTCTGGCTTCGGCACAAGAACAATGGGGCTGGACCAGCCCTCGATGAAGCCCAGGTTCAACATTCTCCTCACCTCCTTGGAGATTACCTTGCAGCGGGCTTCGGGGATTTGATATGGCCTCTGGTTCACCCGTACATGTGGTTCCTTCAAGATCTCATGTTCCACAACCAGCGTACACCCTGGCAACTCCGAAAACAGGTCTCGGTTTTGCTCAAGCTGTTCTCGGCACTGTTGCTTTTGGGCCGGTGTCAGTGTCTCTGCCATTGTGACATGCTCGACCTTGGCTTCAGGATTGGCACCCAGACAGGTAGCTTCCACTGGTTCTCTGTTTAGCCACGGTTTAAGCAGGTTGATGTGGTATATCTGGTATGGCTTTCTTCTTCATGGCTGGTGGACTTTATAGTTGACGTCACTAAACTTCTCGACCACCTCATACGGCCCTTGCCACTTGCCAGAAATTTACTTTTGACCGTGGGTACTAACACCAATACCCGGTCTCCAAGACTGAATTGTCTCAGTTTTGCGGCCCAATTGTAGACCCTTGTCTGGGCTTCTTGTTCTTGAAGGAGACACTCCTTCACAATCGGCATCACCTTCACGATCCAATCCTGTATCAGGGTCACATGCTCGATAATGCTCTGGTGGGGTGTATCCTCTGCATCCCAGGTATACTTTGCTATATCCAGAAGTCCCCGAGGGTGCCGTCCGTATAGTAGCTCAAACGGTGAGAATACCATAGAGCTCTGGAGATCTTCCTTGATGGAGAACAGCAGGTATGGCAGTAGGCAATCCCAGTCTCGCCCATCCTTCTCCACGACCTTCTTCAACTTAGACTTCAAGGTCTTGTTGAATCTCTCTACCAGGCCGTCCGTCTGCGGATAGTATACCGACATCCGGAGCTGTGTAATCTGGAGATCTTTATACATTACCTTGGACATAAAAGGAGTTCCCTGGTCAGTCAGGATCTCCTTTGGCAGGTCCGTCCGGGAGAAAATATGCACTAGTTCTCCTGCTATACACCTGGCGGAGGAGTTTCTCAGTGGTACCGCCTCCGGATACCGAGTGGCATAGTCCAGCACTACCAGGATGTATTGGTGTCCCCTGGCAGTCCTAACCAAGGGCCCAACCAAGTCCATGGCAATCCGGTCAAATGGGACCTCTGGGGATCAACTAGTGGGGGAGTGTGGTCCTTATCAGAGTCACCAAACTTCCTGATTGCAAGAGTCCCGTCACGAGTATCCCATTTATTGTCATGGGACATGCCTGTCGCCCCTCATCCGTCTGACAGTCCACACTGCAGGCTGGATAGGCATAATATGAACAGCACCTCCCCATGCTGCAGTCCATTTGTTCAGAGGACATAGGACAACAGACGGCTATGTGTCCAGGACAGTGACATCTCCAACAGGTTAAGTCCTTACTTTTGGCAACCCCTCAACGACCCCTTGGGACCTTAAACTCCCCCCAGTGGTGGCTCTACTACCCCTCTTTTGAGATTCGGGCACCTTCTGAATATCCCAGTACGAGTATGCAACAACACCCAGCTTCCTCAGGGACCTTTCAACCAGCTGGTACCTTTCTACTAGGCTCACTAGATCATCTGCATTTTGGGGGTCCCCCTGGGCAACCCACAAGTCTGGGAAGGGAGTGGATAAATCTGTCCATTATGACCCGCTGGACCATCTGGGCTGGAGTGGAGGACTCCGGCTGCAGCCACTTCTGTACCAGATGCAGCAGATCGAACATTTTAGTTTATCACCACAATACGCCCAGTGGTGGACCCTTTGAGCTCGGACAAAAATGGTCACCCCTGAGTATGCAAGTATCTCAGTTTTTAGTTTGGAATATTCCTGGGCCTCCTGTAAGCCCAGGTCATAACATGCCTTCTGCGGCTCACCAGTCAAATAGGGGGCCAGCACCTCCACCCACTGCTCCTGCGGCAGCTTCTCCCGCTCTGCTACCCTTTCCAACACAGCCAAAAAGGCTTCCACATCATCTCCTGGGGTAATTTTTTGCATCGCTCGTCTTACCGCCTTACGGACTTATGTGTCGTCATCACCTGGACTTGTCGGAGGGGCAGCCAGCTTCCCACGAATCGCCTCTGTGAACAATTCAATCTGTTGCTGCTGTTGTCGGTACTGGTCTTGTTGCTGCTGCTGTTGTTGGATCTGTTGCATCAGCAGCTTACTCATCTCTTGATGTGCCAGTTTTTGCTGCTGTTGGGCTTTCACAAGGTGCTTAATCAGGTCCTCCATGCTGTCTGATTCTGATTCCTGGCTCACTGCTGCCTTCACCCAGGACATGCAGTCACACGTGTTCGCTGGGAACGCTGCCCGCACATCTAACACCACCACCAATATATACCAAGAGGTGACCCCAGCTTTGTACAAGATCAACCAGAGCTGCCATAAAGGGACTCAGGAAGGTACAATAAATAAATGGCCCAAATGAAAACAGATAGGTGAATATCTATAGAGTACTTATCCTCCATAATAATCCAGTAATCATTCCTATATGTTTCCCCCCTGTAATGGTAGGGGTTCATCAGGGGATTTAAAGCTTGAAGAGGAAGTATCAAGGCGGGCACTCTCCCAGATGAAAATGATAGTGTGCTGTCAACTGTCAACTGTGCACCAAGAGGTATTGGGGCCCACCTCTACTTCCAAAGCCGCACATAAAGATGTCCATTATGATTAGTTATTGGACTGCAAAGAGCCCAGAACCATTCTTGTACAGGGGCCCCCTTCTGTATGTGTCTGCCACTGCTTCACAAATCTTATTCTTCATTGGAGATATATTGATTGTTAGAGCCATCCTAAGATTTTGGACTTTCTTCTGCATTTGGTCATGTTCAGAATTCTTAAGTTAAAATTACAATGGAGTACTTTAGTTCTTGCAATATCTACAAGAAAACTGAAAGATGGTGGTCCTTGACATTACATGTAGGCTATTACCCAATGATGTACACACAAAGGCAACATTGTTGGTACCCTTCTGTTAAAGTAGAAAAACCCACAATGAAATAACTTGAAACTGACAAAAATAAGCTTCAGTCTAAACTTACTGAATATTAAGCGATTGAAAATCAGACATTGCTTTTGAATTTTGGTCTAACAGAAAAAAAAAACAACCTAGCCTGATGAAGAGACCTGCGTAGTCTCGAAAGCTTGCAACTTGTTACCATCTTTTCAGTTAGCCATTAAAAGGTATCAACCACTGAGGACTCTCAAATCTAAATATTTTTCTAACTACTGGCTAACACGGTATAAAAATATATATTTTCCCTGGAAAAAAACAAATAAAAAACTTATGAAAATGGCCTGGACAAAAATGATGGTACGCTTAAAAGGGGTATTCTCATCTCCAAGATCCTATCCCAATATGTAGTAGGTGTAATAATAATAATATTAGCAAATACCTCCAATCAGAAATGTAGTATAGTTTTTCTGATTCGCTATGTCTCTTTCCTCATGTGCAGGTGTGGCACCCCAGGGGTCTGGTTGCCACAGTAATAGAAATATTATGTCTGAGAGCAAGTGGGAGGTTTCTCTGGTCAGGAGCCCTAAGCATGCAACATGGCCCACCCAGACCTGGGAGGGGAGGAATCTGCCCTTATAAACTGGGTCTGGGGCGGGATTAGGGAGTGAAGTCCCAAACAGAGACGCAGTCAGGTCTGGAGGACAGCAGACACAGGGAAAGCAAGAACTAGGAGCTCTGTAGGAGCAGGAGCGAGTGCCAGAGGCTGGAAGCTAGAAAGCTCGCCTTGGCTGAAGACACTAAACCCGGACACGGAGTCCGAGGGTTTGGGGACATCCAGGTCCAGCAGCAGAATCCAACCGGCAGGGGATTCCATGTCCTCTGGCCATAGAAGCCCGGAGGCACAGTCACAAGCAAGGGACCAGCACCGCCATCGTGAAGCGGAGGCTAACGGAAGGCCCCAAGTCACCGGCCATACGGGTGAGCACCACACGGTATACTCAGGGACGTGGGCTACTTCTACCCACATAGAGCAATGTAGCCAGGAAAGAGTGCAGATAGTCGGGGAGGCCTACAACTCCACCTGGCCAGGGGAGATCCTACTTGCTTACAGACTGACCAGACCCCTACTGCTAACCAGTACTCCCGGGAGGGTCTGCTTTATACCATCAGTAAAGACCCTGAACTGCACCACACGTCTCTGTGTTTCATTGCCGCACCAGCACCATCAGTACTGGGACGCTCACACCATCACTCCCATCATCCACACTAGCTGCCCTGAGGCAATACTCGGCTGCGCAAACATCAGCCTCAGCGGTCTGCAGCGCAGTGGCGGTCCCCACTGACCGCAATCCACGGGTGGCGTAGTCGGACATTGTTATTACCTAAGACTGCCACTGGTTTGACCGCCCTGAGCACGGACCGGGTCACCGCCACGGAGGACTACAACCCCCAGCGATCCGGCTCCGGGTATCCCCCTGCACAGCACAGGCCCAGGGGGCGCGTCAACTTTGGCGTAGACGGCAGGATTTCGTGCCCGCAACCACCGGGTACTGCGTACCTGAAAAAAAAGACTTTTATACTTACCTGTGGTGAAGTTTCCCGCCGTCCGGAGTCATTTCCCGCCATCGGACGCCATCTTGGACCGTTTCCCGCCGTCTTCTGCGGTCTTCCCGCCATCCGCAGCTGCTTCCCGCCATCGGACGCCATCTTCAGGACGCCGCGCGGGAAGAAGAGGGGCGTGGACACCGAACGCGCACGAGATCCGAAGCTCCGCCCCACGCGCCGACGCTGCGTAAGTTCCTGGAAGGGAGGAAGAGCGACGCTGACGTCACAGGAGCGCGACGCAAGGTCCTCAACCCCGACGATCGACTGCGGAGCTGCGGCCTACGGAAGAAGAGCATTGCAAGGTAGGCCACGGTCCACTAGGGGGGTAGAAGGATGCCGGATACCGAGGGGAGCTCCACTGCCACAGCCACCGCCAGCGCAACCGCTGCAGCGGTCATGCCATTCACCATGCCCTATATCCCGGGGGCAACCTGGCTACCCCAGTACTCAGGGGAGTCACATACCCTGAGTGACTTTAGGGAAAAACTGGATAGCCTCTTCCAGGTATACCCCCTCACGGAAGAGCAAAAAGTAAGCATCCTGGTGGCCCAGTTAATCGGGGCAGCCCAAAGGGAGGTAAAGTCCTGGTCACCTGGGAAGAAGAGGACTGTCAGAGAGATACTAGCCCGGCTGAAAGACACATTTGACACCCTCACCTCAGCCGAGATAAAACTCAGATTTTACGGGTGCAAACAACGGGCACATGAAAGTATAAGAGACTATGCTCTAAACCTACAAGAGGCCCTGAGAGCCATTAAGCAGGCAGACCCTGACAGCGTGGGAAATGAAGACAAGCTGTTGACCGAACAATTTATTGAGGGTCTACTGTGCAATGCCCACCGAACCCAGTTACGGGCAATGGCCTTACAGGACCCTGACCTGGACTTTGCACAGTTCAAGGACAGAGCCATCCGGGTGCTCCGAGAACCGGCACCAGGTGGCGCTGTGGCCCACAGGCGCCCTGCTATCACTTATCACCAGGACACGGCGCCCTTGTCTGCAGGGCCTGTGGGAGCTGATGCGCAGGCTTTGAACAATAACCCGGCTACAGACCTGCACCATCAGGTCCAAGAGCTGACTAAGAGCGCTGCCGCGCTAACCAGAACTGTGCAGTCTTTACAGGTCTCTTCTCCAGGAAAGATCCAGCTGGCATCCGGACCGGAGGACGCCCCGTGGCGCCGACTGAGGTGGACCCCACCGCCAGAGGAAGACCCAGCGACAGATACAACGAGGACGGACGACCCATCTGCCGCCGCTGCAATCAACCCGGACATATGGCAAGGTACTGTCATTTAAGCGGGCACAACCTGGGGTAGAGGGCCAACCCCCAGGCATAGGGGGAAATCCGGTCTTGCCTGTGGTACTGGACGGCATTCCTATGAGTGCCCTACTGGACACCGGGTCGCAGGTCACCACCATCCCGTACGTGCTCTTTAAGCGGTACTGGAATGACTCGGACATAACCCGCTACCCAGATGACGATCTGAGCATTATCGCCAGCAATGGTCAGCCCGTGCCACAGATAGGATTTAAAGAGGTGACCATCAAGGTCGGTAAAGTTGAACTGCCGGCACAAGGACTGATCATTGTGGACATTGACCGTTGCGAGAGTCACCCAAAAATAACCCTAGGTACTAACGTAATTGAAAACTGTCTTGCAGAGGTGATTCTTATTTTGCAACAGGTTGCCAAGAACGCCAGTTCCAGCCAGCAGCGTGTCCTCCAAAAAGAGATCCGGGCACTGATGAAACGGCAACAGGTGGAACTATCTGGTGGTGAGATAGGTAGCGTGAGAATGTGTGACCAGTTCCCTATTGCCATGCCCCCGAAAAGTGAGATGATGATTTGGTGCCGGGCAGCTATTGGTCTAAGAGGTAGAGACTACCAAGCAATGGTAGAACCCGTCTACTCAGACAGTAGGCCCACCATTTTGACAGCACGGGGGGTGGTCGATGTACGCCATGGGAGGGTGCCCGTTCGCATCATCAATATCGGGGAGAGAGAAGTACAGCTGCCCCGGTATGCCACGCTAGCCAAATTGTTCACCATCAACCAGAACTCTGTACAGGCCGTGGAACCCTTGCCTCCATCTCAACCAGAGGAAGGTAACGGCTCTAAGAAACCACTGGAGGACTGGTGTCAGCAACTGCATTTGGGTACTGACTCCACTCCCTCCCACCAAAAACAGGGAGTCTATCGGGTGGTTCAAGAGTATGAGAGAGTGTTTAGTAAACACCCGCTGGACTTCGGGCGAGTAAAGGGGGTAGAACATCACATCCCCACGGGAGACCATCCTCCCATAAAGGAGAGATACCGACCCGTACCCCCTGCACACTATCAACACGCCAAGGGGATGCTAAAAGACATGAAGGAGGCTGGGGTAATTAGGGACAGCTGTAGCCCCTGGGCAGCTCCACTAGTCTTAGTGAAAAAGAAAGATAACACCATGAGAATGTGTGTAGACTACAGGAAGGTCAACCGTATCACATACAAAGATGCGTACCCGTTACCAAGGATAGAAGAGTCCTTAGCTGCATTAAAATCTGCTAACTTCTTCTCTACTTTGGATCTCACTAGCGGGTACTGGCAGGTTCCTGTAGCAGAGGCGGACTGGGAGAAGATCGCATTCACCACCCCGATGGGACTCAGCGAATTTAACTGTATGCCGTTCGGGCTCTGCAACGCACCAGGAACCTTCCAACGGTTGGTGGAATGCTGTCTGGGACACCGGAACTTCGAGACGGTCCTACTATACCTGGATGACGTCATCGTCTATTCCAAGACCTATGAGGACCATCTGGAACACCTGGCAGAAGTGTTTGAAGCCCTGGCAAACTATGGCCTAAAAGTAAAACCCTCAAAGTGTCATCTACTGAAGCCAAAGGTACAGTACCTGGGACACGTGGTGAGTGCTGACGGAGTAGCCCCCGACCCTGACAAGATCACCGTGATTAAGGACTGGCCAAGACCATCCAGCATAAAGGAAGTGCGGCAGTTCCTCGGGTTGGTAGGCTACTACCGAAGATTCATTCCCGGTTTTACCAAGAAGGCAGCTCCTATGCAGGACCTCCTGATAGGCCAGTCCAGGAAGGCCAAAAACCAGAAGCCACCCTTCAAATGGGAAAAGCTGGAAGAGGAGTCGTTCCGCCAGCTGAAGATGGCCCTCACGGGGGATGAAATCCTGGCGTACCCTGATTACAGCCAGCCCTTTATCCTCCACACGGACGCAAGCAACATCGGGCTAGGAGCCGTACTGTCCCAGATCCAGCAGGGGAGAGAACGGGTAATTGCTTACGCCAGCCGAAAACTGCGACCCACGGAAAGAAACCCTGAGAATTACAGCTCGTTCAAGCTAGAGTTCCTGGCAGTGGTGTGGGCAGTAACCAAACGTTTCAAGCATTACCTTGCCTCTTCCAGGTTCACCGTGCACACGGACAACAACCCATTGATACACCTGGACACTGCAAGACTGGGTGCCCTGGAGCAGAGATGGATGGCCCGCCTGTCCAATTTTGAGTTCACGATCAAATACCGGGCAGGACGCTCCAATACCAACGCGGACGCCCTGTCTAGGATGCCAAACCTACCGGACGGAGGGGAAGATCCAGAAGAACTGGAAGAGGTCGAACTCCCTGCGTTCCACCGTCATGGGATTACCCAGTATTCCCACCGTGTGAGGGGCCAGCGAACCGCTACGTTCAACCCCTTACCCCACTACAACTGGGCGGCGACGCAAGACAGTGACCCCGCAGTCCGTCTGGTAAAGGAGATGCTGACCCAGGCTGAAGCCCGCCTGGACCCAGATGCTCCGGAAGAGACCAAGCAACTGTGGATGAAAAAGAGCAGACTGTTTCTCTACAAGGAGAAGTTGTGTCGCAGAATGGTCAATTCCCGGACAGATGAGCTGATCTGGCAGGTTATGGTACCGAGACGGGACGCAGCTATGGTGCTGGAGGCCTACCACAATGGGGCAGGGCACTTCGGATGGAAGAAGCTGGAGTTCCTGCTGCGTGAACGGTTCTACTGGATAGGCATGAGAGGAGCCATTGAGAGGTGGTGTAGAGACTGTGGCCCGTGCAATCTAAGAAGAAGGGACCGTGCCAGCCAGAGGACTCCCCTGCAGCCCATCATCACCAGGCAGCCGCTGGAACTGGTCGCTCTGGACCATGTTAAACTGGCTCCAAGCAGAAGCGGGTATGTCTACGCCCTAACCATCGTGGATCACTACTCCCGGTTCCTGGTGGTGGTCCCTGTCAAAGACCTGACGGCTCAGACAGCAGCCAGAGCCTTCCAGCTGCACTTCTGCCGCCCACACGGGTACCCGGACCAAGTGCTGACGGACCAAGGACCAGCCTTCGAAGCGGAGGTCTTCCAGGAGTTCTGCAACCTGTATGGCTGCAAGAAGATAAGAACAACGCCTTATCACCCTCAAACCAATGGACTCTGCGAGAAGATGAACCAGGTGGTGATAGATCTGCTAAAAACATTGCCCCTGGAAGAACGCAGTCTGTGGCCTGATAAACTGCCCGACCTGGTGGACCTGTATAACCACATCCCGGTAGGTTCCACCAACTGTACCCCGGCTTACCTAATGCGAGCAAGACCTGGTAAGCTGCCTGTTGACCTGGATATGGGAGTCCTGATACCCGAGGACACCTCGCCAGAAGCAGACTGGGATACAGAACGGCAGCAACAGTACCGGAAAGTACAGGAGAGCGTCCAGCGAAGTCTCTGTCAATCAAGAGAAAGGCAGGAGAGGACTTATAACCAACATGCTCCCGCTGTTCCCCTGGTACCTGGAGAGCAGGTCTTGAAAAGAAAAAGGCGGCTCCATAAGTTGGACGACCAGTGGGAAAAGGACCCATACACCGTACTGCCCTCAAGCCACAATAATCCAAAGGTGTACGTCATCAGCAAGGATGGAGGAGAGACCACAGCCACAGTCTCCAGAGACCACCTGAAAAAGTGCCCCAAGAAGTTGCAAAGCATGGATGAAGATCAGGAAGACCCTCAACCCGTAGAGGAAAAGGAGGAAATGATCACCACCGTACTCAGAGACTTTCCCCGGTCCTGGACACAAGTAAACAACGCTATCGTGGTGCCCGTCCTCACCTTTCTCCAGCCAGCCCCTCAAGTGCCTACAGAAGATCAGGTAGAGCTGGAAGAGCAGCCGGCCCAGGAGGCAGAAGAATCCATACCAGCAGACCAGGAGGATCAACCCTCTGCTAGTAGTGAGCCTGCCGTGCCCCTAGTGAGCCAAAGAGTGCGCAGACAGCTGCCCAGCTTGCCCATAACACCTCCTACACCCTGTAGTGCAGGACCAGTTAGTGAGCTCCGTAGGTCCACTAGAGTCACTAGAGGTCAGATGCCCGCTCGCTGGAAAATATAAACTAATGCACTGTAAATTTACCTGTTTCTTGAAAATGTTTATGGTTTATGTTTGTTGCCTGTTATTAATTATGTTTCTCAGTTACCCTGCAGATTTCTATGGACTAACAGGTTATGGACACTGGATAACCGGAACAGTGCTTGTAGATAGTTGCACCTTGGTGCCTCTTGCGAAGACGGCCGCGGAAGAGAAAACCTGTCTGGCGTGGCCTACTTGCGGCCCAAAGTAGCTAGCTCCAGCCTTGCAGCCACGGCCAAGGCCAACGCAAGGGGTTTGCTTTGGACAGGTCCCCTACTTCGCTTAAAGCTTCACCTTGGGTGTCATGGACACCCTCTAGTTTCACAAACTTCACCTTGGGTGATATGGACACCCGGTTTCGGACACGCCGTGACCTTTAAAGAACTAAAGCTTATTGTAAATATGTTATTGTATTATTGTTATACCCTGCATTTATGTTTCTTTAAAAATGTGTTTAGTCCCGGAGTACTAAAATTTACTAGGGGTGAATGTGGCACCCCAGGGGTCTGGTTGCCACAGTAATAGAAATATTATGTCTGAGAGCAAGTGGGAGGTTTCTCTGGTCAGGAGCCCTAAGCATGCAACACGGCCCACCCAGACCTGGGAGGGGAGGAATCTGCCCTTATAAACTGGGTCTGGGGCGGGATTAGGGAGTGAAGTCCCAGACAGAGACGCAGTCAGGTCTGGAGGACAGCAGACACAGGGAAAGCAAGAACTAGGAGCTCTGTAGGAGCAGGAGCGAGTGCCAGAGGCTGGAAGCTAGAAAGCTCGCCTTGGCTGAAGACACTAAACCCGGACACGGAGTCCGAGGCTATGGGGACATCCAGGTCCAGCAGCAGAATCCAACCGGCAGGGGATTCCATGTCCTCTGGCCATAGAAGCCTGGAGGCACGGTCACAAGCAAGGGACCAGCACCGCCATCGTGAAGCGGAGGCTAACGGAAGGCCCCAAGTCACCGGCCATACGGGTGAGCACCACACGGTATACTCAGGGACGTGGGCTACTTCTACCCACATAGAGCAAGGTAGCCAGGAAAGAGTGCAGATAGTCGGGGAGGCCTACAACTCCACCTGGCCAGGGGAGATCCTACTTGCTTACAGACTGACCAGACCCCTACTGCTAACCAGTACTCCCGGGAGGGTTTGCTTTATACCATCAGTAAAGACCCTGAACTGCACCACACGTCTCTGTGTTTCATCGCCGCACCAGCACCATCAGTACTGGGATGCTCACACCATCACTCCCATCATCCACACTAGCTGCCCTGAGGCAATACTTCTCCCGTGGGGAGTTATCCCATACTCGGCTGCGCAAACAACATCAGCCTCAGCGGTCTGCAGCGCAGCGGCGCTCCCCACTGACCGCAATCCACGGGTGGCGTAGTCAGACATTGTTATTACCTAAGACTGCCACTGGTTTGACCGCCCTGGGCACGGACCGGGTCACCGCCACGGAGGACTACAACCCCCAGCGATCTGGCTCCAGGTATCCCCCTGCACAGCACAGGCCCAGGGGGCGCGTCACAGGCATTCCAGGGCCTTAGGTATCCATGGTTACGTCCACTGATATAGTGACAATTAGTTATCTAGCTGCCAGTGGTCATAACCGTGGATACCTAAGGTCCTGTATTGCCTGCACATGAAGTAAGTGACATAGCGAATCAAAAATACTATACTATAAGGTATTTGCTAATATTATTATTATTACACCTACTACATATTGGGATAGGATCTTGGAGATGGGAATAACCCTTTAACTTAATATTTTGTTGCACAATGTTTTGAGGCAATCACTGCAAACAAACAGTTACTGCAACTCTCAATGAGACTTCTGCACCTGTCCACAGGTATTTTAGCGCACTCCTCCTAAACTGCTCCAGCTGCCTTAAGTTTTGAGGGTTCCTTCTCAAGACTGCACGCTTCAGCTCCTTCGCACAGATGTTCAATAGGATTTAGATCAGGGCTCATAGAAGCCACTTCAGAATAGTCAAATGCTTTGCTCTTAATTATTCTTAGATGTTTTTAGCTGTGTGTTTTGGGTCATTATCCTGTGTTTAGGACCCATAACCTGCGACTCAGACCAAGCTTTCAGAAACTGGGCAGCACATTTTGCTCTAGAATGCCTTGATGGGCTTGAGATTTCTTTGTACTCTGCACAGATACAAGCAGGGCTGCGGAGTTGGAGTCGGTGTCCTTTCTGGTGGAGTCGGTAGGAAATGGACTGACTCCAACTCCTAAAATATATAATAAACTGGGTACAGTAGTTCAATGCATAATGTGCTGTACATTTTTTCATAAGAATTTGGGAAAGTTATGAAATGTCCTATAAATGTCTGTTCTGTTCCTGATTTAAGTTTCTAGGCTTTTAGTTAAGATGAATCTGTGCTGCACTTTATGTACATACTCAGCAGTGAGCGCCGGCAGTGCTGTGGAGTTGGAGTCGTGGCGTCGGTAGTCAGGGAAATTGAGGAGTCTGAGATGGAGGTTTGGCTTACCGACTCCACAGCCCTGCATAGAAGACACTCTGTGCCAGATGCAGCAAAACAGTACTAAAACATAACCGAGCCTCCTCTGTGTTTCACAGTAGGTAGAATGTTCTTTTCTTTGTATGCTTCATTGTTGTGGAATTGCCAAAAAGTTCCATTTTTTTGTCACCTGTCCAAAGAAAATTCCCCCAGAAGCTTTGTGCTTGTAAATATTCATTTTGACAAATTCCAGTCTTTCTTTTTTATGATTTACTTTCAACAGTGGTTTCCAGCTCTGTTATCTCCCATGAAGTCCACAAGCTTACATGGCTGTGATCGTACAGCCAGTGGCTGATACATGCTGCCTACGGTTTGGGCAGCATGTATCAGCTGACAGCTTCCATTCAATGATATCCTCAATGTTGAGAAGTACACGCAGATACTTATTTGCCATGCAATACGATCAGGGAGGCGTTTCATTGGCTCCAAATTTATTCTGTAACAGAGCTACAACCCCAAACATCCAGCTAATGTCACTAACAACTATCTTCAAGATAAAAAAGAACAAGGAGTCCTGTAATTGATGATAAAGTTCCCACATAGCCCTGATCTCAACATCATCAAGTCTGTGTGAGATGACATAAAAAGGTTTGTTGTTGTTGTTTGTTCTCCGAGATGTTTGGAACAACCTTCCTGCCGAATTCTTATAAAAACTGTTTTTGCTTACGATTTTTTTTCATTCACTTTTTTTAAGTATTCCTCCTGCACCTGCCTAAAACTTTTGCGCAGTCTTGTACATATTTAGAATGCAGAAGAAAAATGTAAAAAAAATATATATATTTATGCTTTCGATGAGAATTACCCATACCAGTAATACAGATGCAGATAACAGACCACATGTGGGATCACTTTACACATAACAAACCTGCGGAGGAGCAGCAAGTATAGACAGTCAGATCAGAAGTGAAATCTCTGCAGTCAGTTCTGTTCTTATACCCATTCCCTCTAAACTTTGAACCTCGGCATAGGAAATGAGTAATGTTCTAAAGAAAGGTCTTCATATATCTTGTCATACCATGCCTGAGGAAGGGACCTAAGTTGTCCCGAAAGCTTGCCTTGTAACATAATTTTTTTAATGTTTTTTAGCCATTAAAAGGTATTGTAACTACAAGATTATCTTGTTTTTCCCACTGAGAGCAAAGGAAGGTCTGGAACTGAGCAGAGAATGCCATAAGAGACAGCTGATCTTAGAGTAATGTGATCGCAATTTTAAAGGGTATTTCCCAAATGTCACCAATACAATCAGTATTTATACAGTCCATAAAGAGTATCAATCAGCTGCTCTGACTTGTTTTTTTTTTTGTTTTTTTTAAATAATGACTAAAATAATAGTGTTGTTGCATTTACTAAGAACTCTGTATAGTGTTTTTCATCTTTTATACCCCCTGTAAATTACAGCTTTAAACAATTTAGACACACTCCTAATGACAAGAAGAATGATACTTTCCACTAGCCAATTAGTTTATACATTTCCAATTGGAATAACTGAGGAACAACAGAAACAGAATTTAATAAAAAATGCTTTTGATTTGGTATAAAATGAGGAATGCATTTGCTTTGGATCGCTGTCCTGGTACTCAATAAAAAATCTAAGGGTTCGAGAGCGTATTCATTGGACGAGTGCTATCCGATGTTTTACTGGATAGCACTTGGACCAATGTTATACTATGAGGCAGTGCAGATCTGCGTTTTTTTTTCTCATGCCAAATTGACATGAGAAGAAAATCGGATCATGCTGCGAGTGACTCCGCAAATTGGATGTCACCACTCTTTAGAGCCGCCCGGTCTCGCGGAGCACAGTGGGAACTGGGAGTGGCTGCTGCTGAAGCCTATGAAGCCTCAGGACAATGCATCATAGGCTTTCTACGACAGATCCGGGAAACAGTGTGGGAAGAGCTGGACTATGGCGGACCCGCGTGGGGCCTTTTTTTTAAATAATAAATTGGTAAATGAGGTCGTGTCTTGTTTTTATTTATCTCTTTTTATGTTTTTCAGGTTTACATTTGTGGACTATGTTGGATTCCCTGGACTATGTCGGACCTGCATGTTTGTTTGTTTGTTTTTTTGTGTTAACATAAATTGGTGAACCAGGGAAAACGTGGGAGAGTGTTTGTAAAATAAATTATTTTTGTGTGTGTTTTTTTACTTTTTAGAACTGGGTTAGTAATGGCGGAGTCTGATAGACATCTCGCCATTACTACCACCAGGCCTTGATGTCAGCTGTGTTTTTGGACAATTGCTGACATCAACCCAAACTACCATTACCCCGATTGCCAACGCACCAGGGCAATTGGGAAGAGCAAAGGCGAAGCGCCAGACTTGCGGCATCTCATGTGATGTTGTCAATTCTGGGGAGGCTTAGGGTTGGTATTTTAGGCTGGGAAGGACCCAATAAACATGGACCTTCCCAGTCTCATAATATCAGCTCACAGCTTTACCTTTGCTGGTTTCATAAAATAGGGGGGACCGCATGTAATTTTTTTCATTTTATTTAGTGTTAACCCCTTTACCCCCGAAGGTGGTTTGCACATTAATGACCAGGCCAATTTTTACAATTCTGACCAGTCATTTTATGTGGTAATTACTCTGAAATGCTTCAACGGATCCCCCTGATTCTGAGACTGTTTTTTTTCGTGACAAATTGTACTTCATGATAGTGGTAAAATTTATTTGATATGACTTCCGTTTATTTGTGAAAAAATCTGAAATTTGGCGAAAATTTTAAAAATTTTGCAATTTTCAAACTTTGAATTTTCATGCCCTTAAATCAGAGAGATATGTCACACAAAATAGTTAATAAATAACATTTCCCACATGTCTACTTTACATCAGCACAATTTTGGAACCAAATTTTTTTTTTGGTAAGAAGTTATACGGGTTAAAAGTTGACCAGCGATTTCTCATTTTTCCAACAAAATTTACAGAACCATTTTTTTTAGGGATCACATCACATTTGAAGTGACTTTGAGGGGCCTTTATGACCGAAAATACCCAAAAGTGACACCATTCTAAAAACTGCACCCCTCAAGGTGCTCAAAACCACATTCAAGAAGTTTATTAACCCTTCAGGTGCTTCACAGGAATTTTTGGAATGTGGAAGCAAAAAATGAACATTTAACTTTTTTCACAAAAATGTTACTTTAGATCCCAATGTTTTTATTTTTGCAAAGGTAACAGGAAAAAAATGGACCCCAAAATTAGTTGTGCAATTTCTCCTGAGCACGCCGATACCCCATATGTGGGGGCAAACCTCTGTTTGGGCGCACGGCAGGGCTCGGAAGGGAAGAAGCGCCATTTGACTTTTTGAATGTAAAATAATTAGCAGATGCCATGTTGCGTTTGGGGAGCCCCTGATGTGCCTAAACAATGGAAACTCCCCACAAGTGACACCATTTTGGAAACTAGACCCCTCAGGGAACTTATCTAGGTGTGTGGTGAGCACCCTGAACCCTCAGGTGCTTCACAGAAGTTTATCACATTGTGCTGTAAAAATGAAATTTTGACATTTTTCCTACAAATTTTTTTTTCAGCCCCCAATTTTGCATTTTCATAAGGATAGCAGGAGCAATTGCACCATAATGTTTATTGTGCAATTTCTCCTGAGTAAGCCGATACCCCATAGGTAGGAGAAAACCACTGTTTGGGCACACAGCAGGGTTTGGAAGGGAAAGAGCGCCATTTGAGTTTTTGAATGTAAAATTTTCTTGCATAATTAGGGGACGCCATGTTGCGTTTGGAGAGCCCCTGATGCGCGTAAACAGTGGAAACCCCCCACAAGTGACACCATTTTGGAAACTAGACCCCTCAGGGAACTTATTTAGATGTGTGGTGAGCACCCTGAACCCTCAGGTACTTCACAGAAGTTTATAACATGGAGCCGTGAAAATAAAAATCAAACTTTTTCCACAAAAATGTTTTAGCCCCAAATTTTTTATTTTCACAAGGGTAAGAGGAGGAAATGGACCCCAAAAACTTTTGAACAATTTCTCATGAGTACGTTGATACCCCATATGTGGGGAAAAAACACTGTTTGGGCGCACGGCAGGGTTCAGAAGGGAAGGAGCACTGCGTGACTTTTTGAATGCAAAATTGGCTGGAATTGAGAGCAGACGCCATGTCGCGTTTGGAGAGCCCCTGATGTGCCTAAATAGTGGAAATCCCCCACAAGTGACCCCAATTTGGAATCTGGACCCCTCAAGGACTTTGTCAAGGGGTATAGTGAACATTTTAAACGCAGAGGTACGACACAGAAATTGATAAGATTAGGTCATCATATTGAATAAGTTGTCATTAGTCTTGAGCGCAAGTGCTCGCTACTTGAGTTTGCATCAAGTACTCAGGTATGCACCATGTATCGCGCGTGCTCGAGTGACATGCTCGATTCCCCGCCTCACATGTTTCACGGTTATTAGATACCCCCAAAAAAAACATGCGGGTATCGCTCATGCATGGCAGGCAATCCCCACAAGGTTTTTTTTGGCCACGAAGCATATGGGGCAGAGACTCAAGCATGTCACTCGAGCACCCGCGATACTCGGTGGATAGCCGAGCACCTGATGCAAACTCAAGTAGTGAGCACTGGCGCTCAACACTAGTTGCCATATTGTCATCATTTTTTTTTCTTTACTTTTGAAAAAAATCCCAACCCCAACCCTAATACAACCTTAACCCTAGCACAACCCTAACCCTAGAGTTTATTTTTTTACGCCGTTCCTCGTGCGGTATAAGTGATTAGACTTTATTCTTCGGGTCGGTGTGATTACAGCGATACCAGATTCATATCGGGTTTTTATGACTGACAGCTGTTACACACTAAAAGACGTTTTTTTTTTTGCAGAGTAGTTTTTGCATCGCCATATTTTGAGATCTATAATTTTTCCATATTTTGGCCGACAGAGTCATGTGATGGCTTGTTTTTTGCCGGACGAGTTGAAGTTTTTATTGGTGCCATTTTCAGGCAATTGACATTTTTTGATCGCTTTCTATTCCGATTTTTGGGAGGCAGAATAAACAAAAACAAACAATTCAGGATTTTTTTTTTTTATGCAGTTCCGCGTGTGGTAAAATTGATAAGGCAGCTTTATTCTTCGAGTCAGTACGTTTACAGCGGTATCACATTTATATATTTTTCTATGTTTTGGTGCTTTTACACAATAAAAACTATTTTATAGAAAAAATAATTTTTTTGCATCGCTTTATTCTGAGAGCTATAACTTTTTTATTTTTCAGCCGATGGAACTGTATGGTGGCATGTTTTTTTGCGAGACAAGATCACGTTTTCAGCAGTACCATTTTTGTTTACATTCGTTTTTTGATTGCGTTTTATTCCATTTTTTGTTTGGCAGTGTGATGATAAAGGATCGTTTTTTTTTTACCGTGTTCACTAAAAGGGTTAACTAGTGGGACAGTTTTATAGGTCAGGTCGTTCTGGATGCGGCGATACCAAATACTTGTACTTTTATTGGTTTATTTATTTATTTTTTCATAATAATATTTATTTATAGGTACAATATATGTATTTTTTGGATTATTTTTTTAAAATATTTTTACAATTTTTTTCTTATTTTTTTTTCACTTTCTGATTCTTTGTTTTACTTTTACACATTGTCCCACTATGGGACTTTTTAACCCACATTTCTATGCTATGCAGGCTGCAGCCCTGCACACAAGTTAGGTAGAATGCACACTGAGCGCGATCTACCTAACTTCCTGCTGTCTGGTGACCCAGATGTTGTCATGATGACATCGGGTCACCAGGACAACATCCGGGACCAGACTCAGACGCCGCGGGACGCCGGGGAAGAGGTAAGTAAGCAGCACTTACTTCCCCTTGACACCGGAATGCTGTGATCGACTTTGATCGCAGCATTTTGAGGGTTAATGTGGTGGGAACGATCAGCTGACACCCGGCGGCAATTACTAATTACGTATCAGGTCAATAAGTCCCAGGGCGTAGATAAGTATTAATAAGTATCATGTCAGAAAGGGGTTAACCCCTTTCTGGCCTGGGGCGTATTAGTACGCTCCAGCCCATCACCCCCGGTTCAGTGAAGGCTCCGGTGGTGAGTACGCACTGAACCGGGCACATGTTAGCTGATTCTTACAGCTGACATGTGCCCTCAACAGCCGCGGATAGAATCGCGATCCACCCACGGCTGTTAACCAGTTAAATGCCGCTGTCAATTTCTGACAGCGGCATTTAACAGCGCCGTGCCCGAAACGCGTCACTTACCCCGTCCATCGGTGACCCCGTCACGAGATCGCTGGTCACTGATGGGTGGGCATGACAACCCTGGGTCTGCAGCAGACCCCAATGGTTGTCATGTAAAGATCGCTATAAGCGCCACCTAGTGGTCGGCGCTCATAGACAGGAGCATTTCTGCTACATAGAGGTGATCTGCTCATCACCTCTATGTAGCAGGGGCAATCAGACAGTTGCTGCTTCTAGTCTCCTATGGAGACTATAGAAGCAAGCAAAAAGTGTAAAAAAAACTTTTTAAAAATATTAAAAAAATATAAAAGTTTAAATCACCCCCCTTTTGCCCCATTCAAAATAAAATAATAAAAAATAAACCCCACATACACATATTTGGTATCGCCGCGTTCAGAATCGCCCGATCTATCAATATAAAAAAATTATTAATCCGATCGGTAAATGGCGTAACGAGAAAAAAATTCTAAACACCAGAATAAAATGCAAGAACGGGCGATCAAAACATCGTATCTACCCCAAAATAGTACCAATAAAAACATCAGCCCGGCGCGCAAAAAATAAGCCCTCACCCGGCCCCAGAGCCCGAAAAATGGAGACGCTACGGGTCTCGGAAAATGGCGCCATATTTTTTTTTTTTTAGCAAACTTTGGATTTTTTTTTACCACTTAAATAAAAAAGAACCTATACATGTTTGGTGTCTACGAACTCGTAATGACCTGGAGAATAATAATGCCATGTCTGTTTTAGCATCAAGTGAACGAGGAAAGAAAAGAAAACACAAAACAAGTGTGGTATTGCATTTTTTTTGCAATTTCATTGCACTTTAAATTTTTTTCCCGTTTTCCAGTACACGATATAGTAAAACTATAGTAAAACTAGTAATGGCGTTTAAAAGTACAAATCGTCCCGCAAAAAAAAAGCCCTCACATGGCCATATTGCCCAATAAAAAAACGCTATGGCTCTGGGAACAAGGCGAGCAAAAACGAAAATGCAAAAACGGAAAATCCCAAGGTCGTAAAGGGGTTAAAGAAGCCTATAAAGCTGTACAATAAACTTCACATGAAAGGCACTAAAGGGTGCCATTTTATAATATGTAGGGGGTTGCGCAATTATATATATGCAGGGTACCTATCTATGCACTGTATCTATCTTTCTATCTCTCTAGCTTTATATCTATCTATTTATTATCCATCTATTGTACATCTAATAACTTTCTATCATCTATCTATCTATATCTTTATCTAATATTTTTTGGTTACCAGGAGAGTTCTGGGCTGTGAACTTCCTTTGCTTGGCTGACGCAATTTCCTGGTTCCTTTTGAGATTTGCGCTTCAAAATCGGATGCCATATGTCCGTGTGTCGTCCATTTTTTTTCTCGCACCCATAGACTTGCATTGGCGAGTCTTGTCCGATATAAGTGGCCACTTGCAGCATGTTGCATTTTTTTTCCTCACGCCAAATACAGGTGAGAAATGTCGCTATCTGCAGGGACATTCCAATAGATGCACAATACAGCTGCTGTGACCCGTATGGGGGAGTTTCATCTCAGAAGTCTCACTCGTGCTGTTTGAGGTAAAGGAACTAATTTTATGGGAAATTTGGATCCACCATTCATTTTTTATTAGCTTGTCCATTGGTCAGACTGGGGATGAAAGCCGGACAAGGGGTTAGGAATCATAGTTATTACATATAATGGCAGGCACTGAGCGATGGGGAAGAGCTGCAGAGAACTGACAGCAGAACTGGCAGAGGCGTTTCCTCTTCTTCATTGGAGAAAGTACACAGGGACCAGCACAGAAGCAGGTGCAGAAGGTGAGACAAGGGTTGAGACACTTACATAGATAGAAAGCTGAGGAGCGGAGGACATGTTATTACTCCAGGATCCGCTCCATTCATTCCCTCTGTGACATCCAAGTGCTGAGCACGGCTTTTTCCGGAGCCCATAGAGAATGAATGGAGCTGCAGTTGGTACCTAACTTTCTGCTCCTTTCTAACAGGATAAAAGTTCCCGATCAGATGATGGTTCCCAGCGGTCGGACCCCACCAATTAGTGATCACCGAGCCTGTGAATAGGTAATAACTTGTTTTCATGGGACATCCCCTTTAAGGAATGGAGCACTCCAGCAGTGAAGGCGGGAGGAGGCGCTGGGTACAGGGGAGACTTTACCTCTGGGGGCCGCATATAGGGCATGTGAGTAGCGGACTCTTCCTGTATTCACCATTACTGAGATAAGAGCTCTGTACGGCTCTTATCTGAGCTGCAGGAGACGCAGCAGTTACTAATCAGCCGCTCTCCGTTCACTGGCAGCCGTCCGAGCTCTGCTGTGCTTGTTAGGGGTGAAGTTCGGGTCCTAGGAGGCAGCGACTATGCAACCTGCACAGCAGATCACAGCCCGTCCACCGCGTCTCTGGCTAAATCTCCACCTTGTGAGCTTCTTCTTGTGCAGCAGCCCCATGCAAGTTGCTCCGCTTTCTTCGGCCAGCTCCTGCTGAAGACTGAGCTCCTCTGCCCAATGTAGGAGCCCATTAGCCTTGATTACACCAGTGGTAGCCCAGCGCTGCTGTGGCTAGATCCAATTTTTACAAATGGCAAACTAATCAGCCCTAGGTATTTCTAATCGCTGCAGAGCAGGCGACACAACTCTAACCGGTGGTGTCCTCATATACCTTTCCTCAGCCGTGGTCTAATAGGAGCAGTAAGATAGCAGTCATGGGTGTCATTGTTAGGACCCCAGCTGCCATAGAAACTCATCGGTACCATGATAGCATCTCCTCCTTCTGTCTAAACCACCTAACTGCTGTGGTTGCCACTGACTGTGGTAAATAAGGGGTTAAACTGCCAAGATCAGGATTGGCTCCACTGCCGGCAGCTGAGGCAGGAGCGGGACTGTGTTATACCGCCATATGACTGCCGCAGATCCTGTAGGTGCCTCAACAGCACCTGCCTGATGAAAATGTGTGCTGTAGAGAGAGTACTGGAACCTGACAGCCTTGTACATATTCATCACTTGTTGGGAACCAGTTACCTTACAAGTTCTAGTTATAGTCTCCTATTTGTTCCCAATATCTTCAGTTAACAGCAGTTTTACCCTTAATGGGAATCTGTGAGATTCTAATGTTTGAACATTGTTGCAGTATTGGACTCCGGCCACAAGAGGTCACTGTTGCCTCTGGAAGAGACTCTATGACTGACCTGATCTCTATGGCTGACGAGATGATGTTTTATTCTGTGGGAAAAGGAAGCTGACTGAGCAGGACATTAGTGTGAGATCATGAAAGCTCAGTGTGTGCAGTGTGCTAGTAGCTGGTCAGATTACTGAGGAAAGGTGCAACTGTTCCTGTGACTCTTACCAGAGAGAAAGAATTACTTTGGGTGGACGACTACGGTTGGATGCAGAGTTGGATTCCCTCCAAAGCATCTGCTGTGACGTGAATGGTTTTCTGCTAACCTGTCAGGCTAAAAATACTCGCCAGGTAACAAGCCCAGGATCCACTCCTCGGTCTCCCAGCTAAACGGCCGATTGGATGATCAGGCAACCTTTTCAGTGATCAGTTAACGGCCGCTAAGTCCTGAGCTCAGGCCCCACCACAGGGATCCCGATGGGAGCGTGCACGCAGACTTTAGAGAGAGTTTGGTGCCAAACATAGATTCTCAGTTAGAGACATTGTTGGCTTATAGGGCTGTGTGAACCTTAGCTTGTATACAGATAGCATAACAGAATTGTACTTTTAGAGAACTGATAAGTTTGTGAATCTCTGCGCTGCACCATTGCAGGGGCTGCCTCTTGCACTCATTTGATTACATCCTTGCTGTGGGTAACTCCCGGTTACCGCATTAGGCGGAACCACAAGTCAGGCAAATTATAGTGTATCTTATAGAACATCCTGTGCCTATCGGTTGTGCAGCGCAGGGGTCCTAACTGACCTGGGCAAGGTGTGTGTGAAAGTTATGCGTTTCTTTCTTCCGTTTCCAGGGTAACTCCGTTTTCGTTGTTAGTAAAAACTAGTTCCTTAACAAATTGCCTGCTCGTGTTCTTTGTCCTCGGCCCTCTGTATTCTGGGAGAGACCAGAATAAAGTAAAACTTGGTGTAGTCGGCAGGATACAGCGTTCGCCATGGACAGGAACATGGAGGGAAACAATCCCTTATTGCCAGTGGCCCCGGCTCATGTGCTGAACCCGCCTGCCACAGCCTTTATTCCAGTGGGGTACCTTTTGGCCGGGGCACTATTACAGCATTTGCCAAAATATGACGGTAAAAACATGACATGGCAAGACTGGACAGAAACTATGCAGAGTGTTATTAAAATGTGCAACTTGGTCCCAGAGTTGCGAGTAGAAATAGCACTGAATGCCCTAAAAGGCGATGCCAGGCGCACAGTAATGATACGGCCAGAGTCTGAAAGGGACACCTTAGACAAAATACTCGCACTGCTGGAAGGAATCCACGGGGGGGCGTGCCAAAGTGACTCAACTGTGAAGTTACTTTTTCAACCGACCGCAGCAGAAAGGCGAGACTCTAATGCAATACTCCAATGCCTTGCAAGAAACATTGAATTAAGTACAGTGGTGAGATCCCAAGGCTATGGTAGCTTTCCAAGAGGTGGATAGGCTGGTGCGGGATCAGTTCATTGCTGGGTTAGCTAACAAATTCCTAAGGGACAAGTTGCAAGAGATTACCCGGATGACGGCTGATCTGACGTTTTACAATGTTTACCTTGCCGCAATAGAGCGGGAGGAGGAGTCCACGTCTGTAATCGAGAAAGTATTGAGTAGCGCTCAAGTGATGGACAGCCGGACGAGGTCCAAAGACTCAGAGACTCCGAAGGATATGGTTCAGGCTCTGGAGACAGAACTAAAAGATCTTTGACTAGAAGTGTCCCAGATGCAAATGAGGTCGGTCTAACCTCTGGAGACAGCTCCAGCTTCCCGAGCTCCTCTATCTGTCCCGACTCGGGTGCGGAGGCCAAATGGAGGAAACACGTCTGGTGCTCAGAGACTCAGTAGGCCCCTCTGCAGAAATTGTCAATGATTTGACCAACTTGCCATGGATTGCGACATCAGGACTGACCACGAGATGATGGCACCAGCTTTAAGCTACCAACCGCTGCAGTAGCTGGGCGCCTTGCAGTGGCACTCAATTTGCAAAGCTCACAACATGGAGAACACTATTTGTATTCATGCAGTCTGGTGCTTGAGGCCGATTTTGAAGGATAGAAAGTGAGGTGTTTGGTGGATACAGGGTCTGAATACACCATTATGCCCCTAGGGATCTTCGAGAGCTTTTTCGGCCATATGATGGAACCCGAAGATGGAAGCGTTATTTGTCTCATAGCAGCAAACAATGGCCAGCTGCTCGTGAAGGGAATCGTGTGGCTGAGAGTGAAGCTATGTGGTCAAGACATCGGCACAAAAGGAGTGGTTCTGGTGGATCACCCCCCAAGGAGGGGAATGGATGCGACCTTGGGAATGAACATATTACGGGATCACCGTCTGTTCGCTAAGGAAGGGCTGCAGTACAGGCAACGCACGACATCCCACCGGCCAACCCAGAGGGTCCTGCAGCAGGTGGTGAGAAGTTGCAGCTTTCAGAAGAGTGCCTCATCCGGTCGTCCCGTGGGCTTGGTCAAAGTTCCCTCACGTATACCAGTGGTGATCGCATCAAAGAGAGAACGGCTCATGTTACCTGTGGGGGCCTATCGGAGGCTCAATGGACTGGAGGTGCTGATTGAGTCCATATTCGAGGAAGGGTCTCAGAAAAGACCTTTGGTGGCCCGTGCGCTAGCAACTGTGAAAAAGATGGCTGAGTGCCCATCCATTGCATTGAAGTGCTGGATAGCGAAGTCACTATACCCAGGGGGTAAGCTGCTGGCTGAAGTCCATGTGCCTGATGGAGAGATACTCCGAAGAACAGGATTCAACCTCCAGCCCAATCGGAATTCAGCCTGGACTTATGCTGTTGAAGTGGCATGGAAAGAAAACTCGAATGCAGAGTGGAACGGCCAAGTCATAATGGATCGGATGGGGGTGGATCAAAAGACATTGACCCCAGTTCAGCAGAGGCTTCTGGAAGATACCCTATGGGAATTTCAGGAGGCCTTCTCTCATCATGGGGAAGATTTTGGATGCTCCTCTACCATCGAGCATGAGATTCCAACAGGGAATACTCCTCCGATCCGGGAACGCTACCATCAGATTCCTCCAAGAAGTAAAGAACATGGTGGCCAGCATGTTGGACAACCAGGTCATACGAGAGAGCCAGAGTCCTTGGGCGGCACCAGTGGTATTGGTACGTAACAAGGATGGGTCCCTCCGCTTCAGTGTCGACTACAGAAAACTGAATGCTCACACAGTACGTGACGCCTATCCTCTCCCCCGGATTGAAGAATCACTATCCGCTCTGGGTCGGGCTAAGTATTTCTCGACCCTTGATTTGGCCAGTGGATACTGGCAAGTTCCAGCAGCAGAGCAAGACAAGGCGAAGATGGGGTTCATCCTCCCAATGGGACTCGAGTTCAACAGAATGCCGTTTGGTCTTTCAAATGCACCTGGGACATTTCAGCAGCTAATGGAACATTGCCTGGGCGACCTGAACTTTGAGTCTGTGATCTACCTAGACGATGTGGTGGTGTTCGGGAGATCATTTGAGGATCATCTGCAGAAATTACAACAAGTCCTGCGGCGACCTCGAGACCTTGGACTGAAGATCAAGACCAAGAAATGCAAATTGTTCCGAGACTGTATAGAATACCTGGGTTATGTGGTCACTCCCGAAGGAGTACAGCCAGCTGCCAGCAAGGTTGAGGCCGTCCAGAAGTGGCCTCAGCCGAGAACTTTGCGAGAGGTGAGAGCCTTTTTGGGACTGGCGGGATATTACCGGCGGTTTGTCCCAAAGTTCGTCCATCTGGTCGGTCCTTTGAACGAGCTGCTGAGAGGTACATCTCGAGGGCCCAAGAATCGTCCCATTCAGTGGGGGTACTCAACAACAGAAGTCCTTTGAGGAAGTGAAAGTTGCCCTAACCAGCGCACCAATTCTGGTTTACGCCCGGTTTGATACCCATTTCCTGCTCTACACAGACGGAAGCCTGCATGGTCTGGGAGCAGTGTTATTGCAGGTACAAGATGGCCGAGGGAGAGTGGTAGTTTATGGAAGCCGTTCCCTAAGAGAGACAGAGTGCAATCCCGCAAACTATAGTTCATTCAGACTAGAGCTATTGGCTTTGGTTTGGGCTATGACCAAACGATTTGCAGAGTACCTAACTGGGGCTGAAGTGGTAGTAATGATTGACAACAATCCATTGGCCCACCTGTAAAACGCCAAACTTGAGGCACTAGAACAGAGGTGGATGGCGCGGCTGACAAAGTTTAACTACTGTATCAAGTTCCGGTTAGGAAGGGAAAATGGAAATACAGACACATTATCCCGGGTTCCAATGGGACCACCGGCTAGGTGCATCTATGATGACCTTGAGGACACCGAGACCCCCTACCTAGCTCGACTGCCTGTCTTCTATGGCATGTTGCATTCAAGTGGGGTGGCCTCTGGGATGCCCACAGTGCTTGGATAAGCTCCTAAGGATTGGGAACAGGCCCAGAACGACAACAGATATGTGCAGGGGGTAAAACACTGGGTCCAGGCCAATATTTGGCCTCGGCCAGAGGAGCGGGCAGGGCTGTCCTCAGAGGGGGAAAAATTGTTGCATCAATGGGATAAACTCAGTGTGATTCAGGGCCTTTTGTGTTGTAAGATCTACTTTACAGTCAGAGTTGCAGCACCGCCATCAGGTTGTAATTCCCATGTCATTAGGTCCAGTAGCTGCTTGTGAGGCCCATGAGAGAGTGGCTCATTTTTGCAGCGAAAAGACTTATAAGTGGTTGCAGAGTATAATTTACTGGCCAGATCTGGAAAAGATTGTAATTGCAGCGTGCCAAAAATATCGAGCATGTGGGTTGAGCAAGAGTCTGGAACAGCGAGCTCCTATTCAGACTATCCAGTACATCCGCTCCGTTGTAGATACTTACGATAGACTATGTGTAAATAGGGTACTCCAGTTCGGGACACTCGTATTATTTGGTGATGACTGATCATTTCACTAAATATGCAGTGGCGGTACCTACCAGAGACCAGACCGCAGAATCAGACACCGAGGCAGTATGCCATTTCATTCAAGTATTTGGGTGTCCACGGCGTATTCATTCCGATCAGGAAGCATGGTTCCAAGGTGCCTTAATGAAGGAACTTTATCACCTGTATGGTATTGAGCAGTCAAGGACGACGCCCTATCATCCGCAAGGCAATGGTGCATGTGAACGTTTCAACCGCACCTTCCTGAAAATGCTCCGGCCCCTGGAGAAAGATCAAAAAACGTGCTGGCCTGAGTACCTGCCTGAACTGATGGGTGCCTATAATAATTGGGTGCACAGCATAACAGGGTACTCGCCCACATGATGATGTTCGGAAGGGCAGGTAGGGAAATTGAAGACCTACACATGCCTGATCCTCCTCGGCCCACTACCGCATCGGCGGCGCTTGAGAACGGTGCACAGTGGTGGGTGATCGGTTGAGACAGATGACACATCATGACCAGAGATCGGTACAGAATGAAGTGTTTGCTCCAGGGGAAAGAGTGCAAGTCAGAGTCAAAAAGCCATCTCGGAAGTTAGATGACCAGTGGGAGGCAGTACAGTATGTAGTGAAAAGGAGAGTGGGGGCCCAATATCTCTGTGTATAAGGTGGGACTAGGGGGCCGACTAGGAATCTCCATCGCAACATGCTGCGAAGATGTAAGTTTGAAGAACCAGCAGTCGTTGAGGCGATACCTAGGGAGGCTATGGGCTCTCATGCTGGACACGGGGAGGCTCTCATGCTGTATATAAGGGACTGTTACGGTATATAGGGACTGTGTGCGGGCTCATAAGGTAGATATGGGATGTCCACATACTTAATTCTGCTCAATATTAAGTGATACTAATAATTTTTATATTAATATTAATTGAAATTATTAATTTGTTAATATTTATATTGAGCAGAATCAATTTCAGCCTATTGGTTTGGCCCTCCACAACAGTCACAGTCTCTCATGTGGCTACTCTGGAAAAATTGCCCACACCTGACATAGACCCATCTCGTTATTACAATGTGATGTAAAAATCCTAGCTAAAATAGTAGCAAATGACGGGGGTTTTGTATCCTACAGATTATCCATGGGGACCAAACTGGGTTTATGCTGGGAAAATGAATCGCCCTTAACATTCAACGACTGTTTACACACCTCCAGTCAACCAGTGAAAATGGAGGTGACAGGGGCTGGTCTCCCAGATAAGGCTTTTGACTCCATCAAATGGGAGTTCCTTTGGCAACGATGCGTAGGATGGGTTTTGGAGATGGATTTATTAAATGGGTTAAACTTTTGTATACAGACCCGCTGGCATGCGTACTGATCAACAAATATATTTTAGGGCACCCAGCAGGAATGTCAATTATTCCTGATGTTATATGGTATTGCAATTGAGCCAGTGGTGGCCATTAACTGCTCTACCCCAGAGATCACAGGCTTCATTGATGGCCCCTTACCTGACAAAATGAGTCTGTACGCAGATTATATGCTCCTGTTCCTAGAAGACACTGACTACAATAGAGGAGTTTGGTCTCTTCTGTGGCCTAAAAATTGACAGGGATAAATCCGGTGCCCATCCTGATGACTTGATGGCCACCTTTGTTTGGTGGGGTCATGGATGAAAGCGATTTAAAAAAAAAAAAAAAAAAAAAAAAAAAAAAAAAACCCCAACCACCACACACGCAGAATGACCCAATATTTTAATAAGCGTCAATAGCAGACTATAAAGAACTGTATAAACAGGTTTGATTATAGCTGGAGCCTACGTCTCTAGGATTTGTAATGCTTTTAGCTCGGGTTTGTAGACTTGCAGTCACAATAAGGATACCATGATGAGGCCATGAAGAAACAAACGGCTTGGACACCCAGGAATAACCTGCATGCACGTCGTACATATATTTAATAAAATCAACAAAACAAATTTAGACAAGTACAAGAACTGTCAAATACATTGTGTTTATGAATAAACAGATCACACAAGCGTCCATCACAGTAAGAGTAAAATGTACTTTTTTTTAATAAGAACATTTTTTTTTTAAGCTAAATCTGCATAATTTACAGCTTACACTGAATATGCTACAGGTTAAAAATTGAAAGCACAATAGTGAGGTATTGTATGATGCAGTGAATTTCAGTAAAAACAAAAACAAAAAACTGCTGCCTTTTTCCTACATGAGGATGAACCCTAAATCGGAAAATTCAATTATTAAAAACATACAAGAGTAAGTAAGGCAATGTTTATACACAATGGATTTGCTGCAGAAAATCCGGAGACTTGAAAATCCCAAAAATGCAGCGCTACCACAGAGGCCTCACATGAGTGAAGAGTTACAATCATACAGCTCACACTGAAACGCTTTTCACTTTGTAAAAAAGTCACTCTTTGTAGCAGAACTCTGATCTGGATGAATTTTTTTTTTCTCATATGCCCATTTGAACCTAGATTTAAAAAGAGAAAAACGGACAACATGCGTATCTCATTCTTGTGCTTCCTCCACTCCCTATTCTTTTTCATGGGTCCATTGACTTGTTGTGTGGGTGATTGATAAGCAAATCCAATCAAAACCAGACATGTCTGTTTTTATTTGCAGTTCGATGGACTGCAAAAACAATTGAACACAGTGGAACATGAAAATGTGAATGGGGCCGAAGAGATATAGGAACCAATCTATTAAATCATAATTCCCTAATAATCTACCTGAAAGACTATACATCAGAGAAAAATTTAAATCCATAAAGACATATCCCTCTCCGATTGAACATATGGTATTGAGAAAGAACTGTCACTTCCATTGAAGTAAGACCTCCTGCAGTGAACAGATAATTACTAGTGTTGAGCGAGTATGTTCTGTTCAGAGTATGCTCGGGACGAGCTCCGAGTATTTATAGCTGCTTGGTGATATGGTTGAATCGCTTCCGTGTGCATGATTTGCAACTGTTTGACAGCTTTATTACATGTGAGGAATGTGTAAGAAATATACATTCCTCACATGTAATAAAGCTGTCAAACAGTCGCAAATCATGCACACGGGAGCGATTTAACCTTATCACCGAGCAGCTATAAATACTCGGAGCTCGGCCCGAGCATACTTGGCGAAAGGGTTAATAGAACATACTCGCTCAACACTAATAATTACCAAAGGGGATTTGATGAGAACCAGCCAACAAGTGAAGGATTTGTGTACTCAGAGGAGGAGAAGTACAGGGGCTTCTTCTGTTTAAAGGATTTGTCTCAGAAGCTCTGGAGTCAGTGGTCAGTGATGAATATTGGGGTTTGCATTGATCCGATATTTATGGAAATTATATTTTCAGCGTCGTAATGAAGGCACAAACATCACCAATTCACTCAGATCACCATAAGGCCGACCAAATGCCTCGAAATTAATATTGGGTCAGTTAGATGATGCTATCCCTGCAATGTTTCATCTCTATAGAAAGGTAAAATCATTATAGGAAACATGACCACGAGCTAGGACCTACATTGGCAGAGGTAAACTGAAAGTTAGGGAATCTCATAAAATTCTAAAAGACCTAGCACATCCCACGACCAGCTCCCAGATGAGCTCGCCAAAAGGAGTAATGTGGGGATAAACGTGATGTAGTAAAAATCTGAGTTTGGGTTTTGGGCTTTTGTCAGTCCTGGAAGGTACAGCTTGCTGTGGTTCTGTCCATTTTCCTAAGGAGTACCTCCATCAGCTAAGCTCTGAGCCATTTCCGGGACACAGGTTTAGTACTTTTTCCTTTTTCTTTTGTTATCCCTTTCATCCTATGTAATTGTTGTAATGTTTTGTTCCCACTTTGTAACATCTTTATATATTTTTTTTAGCAACACTGCCTACCTTTATTTATGTGAAAGCACCATTTTTTTTTTCAAATAAAAATAATCTGATATATGAAACATAGTAGGTATGAGACTGTGCCATCAAGACCTGCGTGAAATAGGCCGCCCTGCATATATTTTAGGGATTACATTTTATATTGCGCAAAGTAAACATTGTTCAAATTTCAAGTACACACAGTAGATTTTGAAGTGCTGAGCCCTTATCAGTGATAACAAGGTAAGAATTGTACATAGGTGCAGGTACATTTCTACTTCGCACACAATAATAAAACATGTACATCACATTATAATAATTTCAATAATAAACTGATACCAGTTTAAGCTGTAGCCGTAGTGTGTGACAATTCCCTGATACAACAACACATTGGCGATTTTATTTTTGTACAAAACACATGCAAGATGCATTTCATAATAATAACAAAAAAAAAAAAAAAGGATGTATTTTATTTTTACAGAGTGAACACATGCATGTGTAACAAAAGGGATCAAACGTGACGTACACAATCATTGTCACTATATAATTTCCTTATAAATAAACATAAAACCTGATGATAGTCGCTGTTCGGCCGTGCTGCTTGATCCTTGCTAGCATCCATCTGTTGGAGCATGGCACTCCAGCTTCTATGTCTGGAATGCAGACGATACCTCCTGGGTTACAGCAGGCCCAGAATAGCAGATTCTTCTCGCCTTATGGAAAGTTCAGGGCTTTTGTGAGCATTGACACCACACAGGGGATCTGCTTCTTTGCATGAAAATCTATTTGATTTGAGCAGGATTCAAACTCCAGCGCCACCATATGATTAACACATGTGAGGATCTGCACAAGTTCAAGGGTTTTACCATGTAATTTAAGCATTTCACATAGAGACTGAATGAACCAGGAGCCATTCACTGTATTTCTCCAGGAATAATAACCTAGGAAATAAATTAATATGGTGAAACATAGATGTGGCATGCGTATCTTTCACAAAATAGCCATACAATGGACCAGGGCGGAGGAGTCGGAGATGTTGGATTGAAGTTTTGAGTGGAAGTGAAATTTAGGCAAGTTATGTTCTATTAATCTCAATCCCCAATTTATAAATTGAAAAAAAATAAACTGACATTATCCTTTTACTAGAGCAAATCTGTTATTATCAATTGGCCATTTGTAATGTAGCTGGAGTCAGAACCTTACCGACTCCACATCCCTGCTATGTACACAGGTTTTAGTTGTGCTTGAGGTACATTACCAATAAAAATCCAAAGCAATATCAGTAGTACACAAGGGTACACGCAATGCACACTTGGGACCCCCGCTAGAAAAACATTTCCCCAATTTCAATGAAGAGGCGAATGTCCTGTACTCCACTATCTCAGTCATACATAAACAATGAATAAAGAGGAGGTGCACATGGGTGATTTCTACTTCATACTGTTGAGGAACACAATCCGCCATTGGTTGGAGTCCCAGCAATCAGTTATCACCCATCCTGTGGATACATGATCCATATTACTATTGGGCCAACCTCTCAAGACACAGCTTAAAGGGGTAACTCCCATCTCCAAGATCCTATCCCAATGTGTAGTAGATGTGATAATAATATACCTAAACTTCAGCAATGCCCTGCACATGGGGTAAGTGACATATCAGAAGAACTATACTAGATTTCCAATTGGAGGTATTTGCTAACATTACACCTACTACATATAGAGATAGCCTTAAAAGGGTATTCCGATCTCCAAGATCCTAAGGTCACACAACCGTATTTTTTCTCATCCTAGAGAATCAGGCCGATTATGCTAAATACACTTTGATCAGAGTATGATCTTCTCTCGGATGAAGAGAAGATGGAAAAAAAAATTCTCCATTTTGTCAGTCCGTGAAAATCGGACTGCACTCAGATGTCATCAGTGTGCAATCTGATTTTTTTTAATGGACCCATGGCAGAGTGCAAATCGTGCATGCTGGCTACAATTTTTGGACATGTGCACAGCCCCATAGAATAATATTGGTCTGCACTTGGACAGAAAATATGGTGTCAGCACAAGCCCTTAAAGGGGTTGCCCAGTCTAAAATGATAAATCTCCAGTCAGTCACTTTATGTGACAGCAGACTTTTGAATCCCCCCCAGCGTGCACACTGTGCACTGCAAGGATTCGCCGGTTTCTGAGCCGGCGATGTATGCGATACACGTACTCCCAGGCAGAAGCAGTCTAGTGGGCGCAGCCTCACTCCATACATTTGTATGGAGAAAGGTCGCGCCCATTAGATGGCTTCTGCCCGGGTGTATGCGTAACGCATACATCACTACAGTTTCCGTCTCAGAAACCGGCGAATCCCCGCAGTGCACAATGGATGTGCTGGGGCGATACACAAGTCTGCAGTCACACAGAGTGACTGCAGACTTATCAATTTAGACCGGACAACACCTTTAATGTCAAAGCTTTTATTTTTCCAACAACATAGCGTGAGAGAATATTTTTTGCCGTATATATAGTAATTTGGACTAAATTGTGACAATTTTTGTAGTGTATGTGCACACAATGTCTTTTTCAGGTGGGTGAACCCAATGAGTTTTTCAAAAAGACAACGTTTCAGGAAATGCCAGGTTCTCTTTTCCTGCCTGAAACATTTAAGTTTTAGGCTATGTGCCCACGTTGCATTTATGAAGCAGAAAATTTCTGCAAGTCCTCACCCGGAAAAACGCATGCGGAATTCCGCACGCGTTTATCGCGCATTTTTCGCGCGTTTATCACGCGTTTTCCACATGCGGAATTGCCTTGCGTTTTTTATGCATTGGACAAAGGCAATTCTGCTTGCGGAAACGCAAAATTAAATGACATGCTGCGGATTTTTGAACGCAGCATAAACGCTGCGGAAAAATCCGCAGCATGTGCATAGAACCTGCGGAATCACATTGGGGACCATGGGGTGCGGGTTACCAAGCGTTTTACAAGCGTTTACGCTGCGGAAATTCCGCATCAAAAACGCTTGAAAAACGCTACGTGGGCACACAGCCTTAGAGTTTCTTTTTTTTTTTTTTTTTTAATTTCCTCTGCATTTTTATTTTAACATTTTTGTCTGACAGCAGTTTTTTTGTGTTTCTTTTCAACTGTCATTTTCCGTTTTTTTTTTTTTCTAAATGGTGATCAGGTCACTTCTTTTTAACGTTTTGGAATAAAGAAATACAAGTTTTTTTTGTTTGTTTTTTTTTACATAGAAATGCATAGGTTTATTCTTTTGAACATTTTCAGGCGGGTTTCAGTTAGAGGACTTGCCTAAGCCTGGGGTCACACGTGTGTATAACACGGACGAGTGCTATGTGATGCTTTATCGAATAGCACTCAGGCCAGTGTTATGCTATGGGGCTGTGCACATCGGTGATTATTTTCTCATGCATATTCGGCATGAGATAACAATGGCAGCATGATGCGATAGACTTGTGTGAGCAGAGTCTCGCAGCCAATGTGCGAGTGATGACATCCAAATGCAGTCCGATATACGCAGAGTCAAGCCATGGAGAAATTACTTTCTCCGTCTCCTCCGCAGCAGTGCTGTGATTGTCCCATGTGAGAGGACTGGAGCACAGACACTCGGTTCACGCTCGCAGCAGAGTAAAGGGTCATCAGCATATCGCATCTGATGTTATAGGCTCGTGTGATTCCAGTCTTAACATGCGGTGCTCGCTTTTTCCTTTAAACCCCTTTAAACCCCCCCACCTCCCCCAGGCAGCAGGAGAATCTGAGCTGTGTGTTGGGTACAGGCGGGGTGGTATGTGGACGCAGCACATGATGAGCTTTGTGTAAATGCCATTTGTATTCGCTGTCATTTTTTATATACAGACTGTGTTGTACATGTAAATGTTTATAGAGCAAATAACAGACTAGCAAAACACTGCACAGTAATTGTGTGCCACATGGAATTTAGTCCTGCTCCCCACCCATATGCTGTGCACATAAAGACGCGCCCCTCTTATCGATCCATCCCAGCAAATCCTGCATAGCTACTGATAAATGTAGGGGAGGGGTGACATGTGAGGCTGTCCCTGATCATGCTGCAGCACCAGACATTACGGTGGCCACTGAGGATGGCATACCAACAAGGATTTCTGGCTTCCATACATTACTGTGTCAAAGCTATATCAACTGAGTATTAAAACCTTCCTGACATAGGGCTGTTACGCACGCAAGACGCATAATTCAGGCGGTCACCTTTTTTTGGCCACCCACCGATACCCCTGCAATGTAATAATGGGGTGATGATGGGTTGCCATGGCAGCCGGGGTCTGCTGAAGGTCACCCTCATGGTACTCTGAAGCCCAGTCACAGGCTGCTAGCGACCTAAATCTTACAACTGTACTAACCTGAAAAATCTAATTGTCAGGACATTTTTACTGTATAGTGAATTTCAAAGCAGAATGGACAGCTATTCTATGCCATTACTTTTTTTTTTTTGGGCGTTCCACATTTACCACATTGAATAAATAACATGTTACTCTTTTAACATGAGTTGTTACACCAGAATACCAACACTAGGAGACAGGGACGTATGATCCATGAATCACTGCAATACTACAGTGCAATGTACTTCAGGGAGTTACTGTCAGGTCTTAATGGGCTACTTACCTGTGAAATGCTCTCACATATTATCCCCCAATGTGTGTTATTGGGGTAAATGTAGCCCTGTTGATCTTCTACATACACAACAAATAAATAATACAAACTATTAACAATAATTATCTACAGCAAGAAAGTGCATGTTCATACTTCTATTGGTTGTCTTTGCAATGTTTAATCACACTGAATGGGACAAATGGTAGCACAGATACGCAGCACATAAGCTGCACTTCCACAGCAAGCTTCTGCCTTGGATATCTGCTGCAGATTATCTTGCATCTTTCTTCCCACTGATATTTGTTAGGTGAAATAGAAAAAGGTCTGCCATGATATATAACTAATTACATACCTGGGACTGTGGAATAGGCATAAAGGAAATCAGCCTCAACTGGGATTCTATAGGTTTCTTCAGGGTCAGAGTGGCCACCATCTGTTTCAACTCCTGGGTCAAGGTCAGTACCTCTGCAAGCCTTTAGGGAAACAGAAATATCAGTAATTTAGCTAAAACCTATGAAGGCAGACATTATATTGTGGTGCATGAAATATACCTTACAGGGGTTGTCCATTACTGGAACTAAACCACATCCCCCAATGTAAAATAAAAGTGCCTTATACTCCCCTCCCATACCGGCAAGACATTGCTATGCCTCGTGAGCCCTGCAGTCAATCAGTGGCTTCCGTGCTTTCACTTCTTTAAAACCAACAGTGGACATGCAGGGAAGGTGTGAGAACTGCAGCCCATTAGCAACCCTCGACTGTTATGTTATGTGAGCCTGGTAGACCCAGCATCGCTGGGACGGCACAGGAGCAGAGGGTAAGGGGGTTTTATTTTACATCGGAAAATATAGTATTTAAGAAGTAGTAGTGGACAACCCCTTTAAGAATGTATAGTATGAAGTTACCTGGATAAAGAATAATTTTGGTTTGCCCACCAGGGTCTTGCATCTGTCACCACGGAAAAGACTGGTCAGACTCTTGATAGGCAGGCAATCGTCCACCCCATACAGCTTACCATCCTCTCCATGACTCAATAGTGCACACACAAATGAACTTCTGTTGCTGTGATCCTCCTCAGATACTGCACACACAATAAAAAAGAGAAACAATTATACAATTATGTAATCAAAAGAAGACAAGACAGAGCATGCATCTATCCAGAGATCAGGGCCCTGTTTTAGCCTGCTGCCAGTGCAGAGTTCCCATACAAATTAATGGGATTTCCGACCACCTCTCCACTCACTGCAGTATGCATCAGGGACCCACATCTACTATATATTTATGTCATATCCCCTGTATATGCCACAAGCGTACATGACCGTGTAAATATTTTACTTTTTAGGTGGAAAACTTCTTTAAAAAAAGTGTTAACAGAACCTAAGCTCAACATATGCACTGCAAAACTCACAACGTTTTGTCGAATCTATCAAGAGGGCACCATTCATCTAGTGTGTGTCCTGGACTAGGCCAGTGAGTATTGGCAAAAGTTTTTCTCTACTGCATAGAAAAATATAGTCTTCTGAGCTTTCCTTTAGAGGGCTACAGCAAAACACCATAAGTGGAGAATTTTTTTGTGGGAAATTTGTAAAAATAAATAAAAATTTTGCTGGTGTTGCCAATTTTACGAAGCCCACAACGCTTTCATTTTTCAAATATAGAGCTGTGTGAAGGCTTAGTTATTTTTTGCCCTCTGAGCGGATGTTTTTACGGATACCATTTTGGGGTACATACGATGTTTTGATCGCCTCTTATTGCAATATTGTGTGTCGGCCAAAAAAACGTAATTCTGGGGTTCAGATTTTTTTTTTTTTCTCATGACGTTTACCAATCGGATTAATCAACTTTATATTTTGATAGATCAAACTTTTACAAAAGCAGAAATACCAAATGTGTATTTTTTTATTGTTTTATTTTTAATGGGGCAAAAGGGGGGTGATTTGAACTTGTGCTTTTTTTTACTGCTTTTTATAGTCTTTAACCCCTTTACAACCCAAGGTGGTTTGCACGTTAATGATCAGGCCAATTTTTACAATTGTGAACGCTTCAAAGGATCCCCCTGATTCTGAGATTGTTTTTTCGTGACATATTGTACCTCATGATTGTGGTAAAATTTCTTCTATATGTCTTGTGTTTATTTGTGAAAACAAATCGGAAATTTGGCAAAAATTTTGAAAATGTTGCCATTTTCAAAATTTTATTTTTTTTGCCCTTAAATCAGAGAGATATGTCACAAAATAGTTAATAAATAACATTTCCCACATGTCTACTTTACATCAGCACAATTTTGGAACCAACATTTTTTTTATTTATTTATTTATTTTTTTTTTGCTAGGGAGCTATAAGGGTTAAAAGTTGACCAGCGATTTCTCATTTTTCCAACAAAATTTACAAAACCATTTTTTTTAGGGACCACATCATATTTGAAGTCACTTTGAGGGGTCTTTATGACAGAAAATACCCAAAAGTGACACCATTCCATAAACTGCACCCCTCAAGGTGCTCAAAAACACATTCAATAACTCTATTAACCCTTCAGGTGCTTCACAGGAATTTTTGGAATGTGGAAGAAAAAAAATTAACATTTAACTTTTTTCACAAAAATGTTACTTTAGACCCAATTTTTTTTATTTTCGCAGGGGAAACAGGAAAAAATAGACCCCAAAATTTGTTGTGCAATTTCCTATGGGCACGCAGATACCCCATATGTGGGAAAAAAACACTGTTTGGGCGCACGGCAGGGCTCGGAAGGGAAGGAGCGCCATTTGACTTTTTGATTGTAAAATATGCTTGAATAATTAGCGGACGCCATCTTGCGTTTGGAGAGCCCCTGATGTGCCTAAACAGTGGAAACCCCCCACAAGTGACACCATTTTGGAAACTACACCCCTCAAGGAACTTATCTAGATGTGTGCTGAGCACCTTGAATCCCCAGGTGTTTCACAGAAGTTTATAACATTGAGCCGTAAAAATAAATTTTTCACATTTTTCCCCACATAAATGTTTTTCAGCCCCCAATTATATATTTTCATAAGGGTAACAGGAGAAATTGCACCATGCAGTTTGTTGTGCAATTTCTCCTGAGTAAGCAGATACCCCATATGTGGGGGAAAACCACTGTTTGGGTGCATGGCAGGGTTTGGAAGGGAAGGAGCGCCATTTGACTTTTTGATTGTAAAATTTGCTTGAATAATTAGCGGATGTGCCCATGATGTGCCTAAACAGTGGAAATCCCCCACAAGTGACACCATTTTGGAAACTAGACCCCTCAGGGAACTTATCTAGATGTGTGGTGAGCACCTTGAACCCCCAAGTCCTTTACAGAAGTTTATAACATTGAGCCGTGAAAATAAAAAAATCTAACTTTATACACAAAAATCATGTTTTAGCCCCATTTTTTTTTTTATTTTCACAAGGTTAAGATGAGAAAATGGACCCCAAAAACCTTTGTGCAATTTCTCCTGAGTACACCAATACCCCATATGTGGGGAAAATAATAAGAATAATAATTTTTTTTTTTATAGCGCCAACATATTCCGCAGACTTTACAAATTTTAGGGGGGACTTATACAGACAATACAGAATAAGCATATCTCATATCGAAAGCAGTGAGGGCCCTGTTCGCAAGCTTACAGTCTATGAGCAAAAATACAGTGTTTTGGCGCACTTCAGAGTTCAGAAGGGAAGGAGCATTGTGTGACTTTTTGAACGCAAAACTGGCTGGAATCGAGAGCGGACGCCATGTCGCGTTTGGAGAGCCCCTGATGTGCTTAAATAGTGGAAACCCCCCACAAGTGACCTCATTTTGGAAACTAAACCCCTCAAGGATTTTATCAAGGGGTATAGTGAACATTTTGAACCCAGAGGTACGACACAGAATTTGATAACATTAGGTCATCATATTGAATAAGTTGTCATTAGTCTTGAGCGGAAGTGCTCGCTACTTGAGTTTGCATCAGGTACACAGGTATTCACCATGTATCACGGGTGCTCGAGTCCCCGCCCGCGTGTTTCACGGTTATTAGATACCCAAAAAAAAAACATGCGGGGAATCGCTCGTGCATGGCAGGCAATCCCCGCAAAGTTTTTTTGGCCGCGAAGCATGTGGGGCAGAGACGCATTTTTTTTGTAAAATCTAGTTTTTGCATCGCTATATTTTGAGAGCTATAATTTTTCCATATTTTGTCCAAGAGAGTCATGTGACGGCTTGTTTATTTTGCGGGATGAGTTGACCTTTTTATTGGTGCCATTTTCAGGCACGTGACATTTTTTGATCACTTTCTATTCCGATTTTTGGGAGGCAGAATAAACAAAAACCAAGTTTTTTTTTGTTTGTTTTGTTTTTATCTTTTTTTATTCTGTTCCGCATGTGGTAAAATTGATAAAGCAGCTTTATTCTTCGGGTCAGTACGTTTACAGCGGTACCACATTTATATAGTTTTCTATGTTTTAGCGCTTTTACATAATAAAAGAAATTTTATAGAAAAAAAAATGTTTTTGCATTGCTTTATTCTGAGAGTTATAACTTTTTTCATTTTTCGGCTGATGGAGCTGTATAGCGGCTTGTTTTTTTGCAGGACGAGATGACGTTTTCAGTGGTACCACTTTTTTTTATATTCGTCTTATTCGCGTGTTATTCCATTTTTTGTTTGGGGGTATGATGATAAAGCATTGTTTTTTGCTTCATTTTTTATTTTTTACCGTGTTCAAAGAAGGGGTTAACTAGTGGGACAATTTTATAGGTCAGGTCGTTC